>NC_135716.1:97743240-98059325 GCF_964656455.1 Halichoerus grypus | reverse complement strand
CTGGTGCGGGGCTTAATGCCAGGACCCTGAGATCAAGACCTGAGCTGAAACCAAGAGTTGGACGCTTAACCGACTGCACCACCCAGGTGCCCCTAAAAATAAAATCTTTTTATTTTTTTTTTTTATTTTTATTTTTTTAAAAGATTTTATTTATTTATTTGAGAGAGAGAGAATGAGAGAGAGCACATGAGAGGGGTTAGGGTCAGAGGGAGAAGCAGACTCCCTGCCGAGCAGGGAGCCCAATGCGGGACTCGATCCAGGGACTCCAGGATCATGACCTGAGCCGAAGACAGTCACTTAACCAACTGAGCCACCCAGGCGCCCCAAAATAAAATCTTTTTAAAAAAAGAAAATGAGGGGCGCCTGGGTGGCTCAGTTGGTTAAGCGACTGCCTTCGGCTCAGGTCATGATCCTGGAGTCCCTGGATCGAGTCCCACATCGGGCTCCCTGCTCGGCAGGGAGTCTGCTTCTCCCTCTGACCGTACCCCCTCTCATGTGCTCTCTCTCATTCTCTCTCTCTCAAATAAATAAATAAAATCTTTAAAAAAAAAAAAAAAAAAAGAAAATGAGGGCAAAGTTTATGTCTAAAGGATGACATGAAAATGATTTAGTCTGAGAAGTAAAATGATGAAGAAATAATCTTCATAGGTATCCTAGCTAATGTACCACTTCAAAATCTCTTCCAACGGGCACCTGGGTGGCTCAATTGGTTAGGCATCTGGCTCTTGATTTCCATCAGGTCATGATATCAGGATTGTGAGATGGAACCCTGTGCGGGGCTCATGCTCAGCGTGGAGTCCACTGGAGATTCTCTCCCTCCCTCTGCCCCACCCCCCACTCATGCGCGAGCTCTCTCTTCCCCCTTCTAAAATAAATAAATACATAAATACATAAAATCTTCAAAATCTCTTTCAGCTCCTGAAATACCCACTATTGATCAGGCCTATTCAAAAATCAGCAACAGTATCACTGTGGAATGGGCCACAGTGCCGGGGGCCACCAGTTACCTCCTCACGGCTGAAGATGGAGACACTGTCATTGAAACCATGGTGGCCAATTCCCCAGGCACTGTGACAGGCCTGAAGGCTGCGACCTTGTACGAAATCACTGTCAGATCCATCAGTGCCACTGGGAGAAGCCAAGCATCGCCTCCGAAGCAGGCAAAGACAGGTAGCAGGATGCTTATCCTATGTTGAGCTATTGTTTGTGACCTGGATCACTTATAGGGAGGCTTCAAGTACATGATATAATTTTGTGTCATGTGAGTGCCTATGATTCAGGGCCCAGAGGCGAAAGCCACCAAATGATGTTTTTGGCAATTCAGGTATCTGTGGAGGAGGTGGTATTTAAATTCCAGATGCTTTGGAAAATAAAACCCATTTCTGGGTATCTTTAAGAACACCTCTGCTTTTAAATCTCTGAAAAAGGGATTTCTGTTTTTAACCTCAGTTATCCATAAAGACCATGCTAAATAAAGAACACATAGAAGGGATTTTGCTACATTTTGACTTACATAAAATGAAAACATTTAGAGTTTGTCATCAGCATTACTTAAATTGAGTTGAGAAAGTTGTACCTAGGCATATTTCCAAAAGGTTGTGTGCACATTAAAATATTATAAACCATCATTTCCCCCATTGAGTTATACTATAATTACAGGGATGTTTTATATAATTTCTTACAAACCTCCAGTTGAAAGTAATGCCTAATAGTAGAGTTTTTCTGTTCCCCATTCCTCTGCCGAGTCATTTATGATTAATTTACATTTAGATAACCATTATTTAATGGGACTCTGCTGTAAATCCTTCAAAGCAAATAATTATTTCATAACATGGATGATCAACTTCAAATTACTTATTCCTAAATTTGAATTGTCCTCCATTGCAAACACATGTGTTCTTGTCCTCGTAGTGTTGGCTGCACCGATTCTAGAAGTAAGCTCTCCAAGTCCAGACTCTATCCTTGTGCAGTGGGAAGCTGTATACATGGCAATCGGATTCTCTGTGTCCATCATGCGAGCGAATGGTTTGGGTAGAATATGGAAAGAGAATACCACAAGCACCTCCTTGACGTTTACCAGTTTAGAAGCTGGGACTCTCTACACCATAAAGGCCTACGCATGGAATGCCAATGGAACACCTGGGGATGACTCTACTTGCAATCAGAGAACAAGTAAGGACTTCCCAGCGCAGCCCCCAGCAACCTCCCTTTTGATGAATGAGAGGGGCTCTGCATTGTAGCCATCAGGAGTGGTGTTAAGTGATAAGTACACTTAACAGATATTTAAATTTATCATGAGTTTATGTATAGTGCCTTGACTGTTCCTCCTCGGTGGTTTAAATGCTGACTGCATGTATAAAGATGTGCTGCTCAGCATACACAGAGCATGGCTTCTCCCTCCCTGATAGCCAACTTACTTTCAAGCATACACATTCAGTATCACACAGCAGGAGATGATTTGTGGTAGGCTTACCAGTTTCCCATACCCTTTCTAGGTTCAGACCAACAGCGTAAACAAAAAGAATTGGGACAAACAGGAATTCATTTATTCAGTAGACATTTAGTGAGTGTGTGCCAACTTTGAGTGGGCATTGTTCTAGAGATCCAGCAGCAAACAAAACAAAGTTCCTGTTGTTACGGTACTTAATGCTGTGGTGGGAATCAGAGGTTCAGATATATTTCCCAAAACCTCAACTTAGACCTGAGGTCAACACGGGGTTTCCCATCACCTCCCCTCCAGTTGAAGGTTGAGAAGCTGGAGCATGGTGTGTGTTCTCTCCCCATCCCCATGGCAGGGGTACCCCAACCACGGGATCCCACTTCCTAAGTGGAAGCCCGTACTGCATTGCTGGAGCAAGCTAAAAGAATGAGAAGGAGAGAGAGAGGGAAGGAGGGAGATTTTTTTCCTTCTCTCAAGGCAGAGTAAGCCATCCACTGACAATATGGTCTAGTAGATGCTAGACTCTCACCAACCAGATAAGCTATTTCATCCCTTGGAGAGGACCAAGGAAAGGGTGGAAAGAAACCAGAAATGTTGTCTCCAACATTTCCTAAGTTTGGAGGGGAGAGGAAGCCCCATGGTCTATGGGTCAAGACAGAAATTCAGGGAGAAAAGGGTTTGCCTTTTATAATACTTCTCTCTGGTGAAATCCTAGCAAGGTGGCCCGAAGGTGATTCAGGATGGGCCCGGGGAGTCAGGATGTCTGTGATAAACCAGTGTCCCTGGGCCTTTTCCTAGACGTTCATTCATTCTTTCTTTCCGCAAACAATGATCAAGGGCCCACTATGTGCTGGACGTAGTTTAGCTGATGGGGAAACAAAATCAATTAAAGCATAATCCCTACACTCAGAGAACTGAGTGTGTCTTGGGAGAGACCAATGTATAAATCAGTGGTTACAGTTCCATGTAATAAGAGCTTTGAGAGAAGGATTTGCAGGCACAGAGCGGCTCGGGAGGAAGCCTCTCCATCTGGCTGGGGACAGGGACAGCCTTCTCCGACAAGTGACTATTTTCTTTAAGTCTCCCTCTTCAGTTGTTTCCATGTTTTAAAACTGTGTAAAGTTTATTTATTTTTTTATTTTTTTAGATTTTATTCATTTATTTGTCAGAGAGAGAGAGAGAGCACAAGCGGGGGGTGGCAGGCAGAGGCAGAGGGAGAAGCAGGCTTCCCGCCGAGCAGGGAGCCCGATGCGGGGCTCGATCCCAGGACCCTGAGATCATGACCTGAGCTGAAGGCAGACGCTTAACCGACTGAGCCACCCAGGCATCCCAATATTGTGTAAAGTTTAGATTTAGCCTTTCTATTAGTTTGTGAAGGCTGTCGTAACAAAGTACCTCAAACCGACTTAAACAACAAAAATGTATTGTCTCCCAGTTTTGGAAGCCAGAAGTCCAAAATCAAAGTGTCGGCATAGTTGGCTCCTTCAGGGCTGTGAGGGAAGGATCTGTTCCAGGCCTTTCTCCTTGGCTTGTAGAAGGCACCCTTGACAGTCACATGGCATTCCCCCTGGAAGTGTATGCCTGGGTACAGACTTCCTCTTTTTATTATTTTATTTTTATTTATTTATTTTTATGAAGTGCTTCATGATTTTGCATGTCATCCTTGTGCAGGGGCCATGCTAATCCATATCATTCCAATTTTAGTATATTTGCTGCTGAAGTGAGGACAAAATTAACTGTCTTTATAAGGACACCAGTCATACTGGATAGGGCCCACCCTAATGATCTCATCTACCTAATAGCATCTACTATGACCTGTTTTCAAATAAGATGACAGTTGGAGGCACTAGGGGTTAAGACTTCGACATGTGAGTTTTGACAGGACTCAGTTCAGCCCCTAACAGCCCCCGACTACTCTACTCATTTTTCCTCCTTCTCTCATGCCCCATGAGGGAAGGGCAGGTTGTCCTAAAATGCTGCAGGTGACCCTTACTAGCCTTGGGCCCAGAATTACCCCAGAGCAGATCTGCGTCTGCAGCTAAGCTCACCATGAAACAGGGGAAGGGTCCTGTGAAGATGGCCTAGCGGGGGAACATGACAGAGCATGAGTTGAGTCTGTTTCCTCGAATGGGGCCTTCCCTGGGTCCAGAAGGTCCTGCTTTCTGCTCATATGCTAAGCAAGGAGATCTCGAATGCCTGCCAGGTGGGCCTCATTACAGCACAGATTCTGGAGAACTGAGGCCAATTTCTCTCCTTCCAGCCCAAGAGGACACTCCTCAAACTTTTTCAAGAGGATAACCCTGAAAAAAAGGAAGGCATATTTCTGAGGATGTAGACGGATGTGTTTTTGGAGATACTAAAATGACTGCCTCAATGTGTGACCATCACACTTGATATGTTCCTTCCTGCCCTTTGATTTAGAATGGAATGAAAGTCTGCTCTTCTAGAAACAGTTATAACCTAAAAGTTTTTACAGAAAAAGTCTTAGCAGGTGTCAAAAGTAAAGAAGGGAGGGGTGTCTGGCTGGCTCAGTCAGTAGAGCATATGACTCCTGATCTTGGGGTTGTAAGTTCGAGCCCCAAGTTGGGTGTAGAGACTAATCTATAGTCAGGTAAGTGGCCAACTCTTGATTTCGGCTCAGGTCATGATCTCAGGGTCATGGGATGGAGCCCCACATCAGGCTCCACTCTCAGCGGGGAGTCTGCTTGAGATTCTCTCCCTCTGCCCCTCCCCCCCCCACTAGCACTCTTTCTCTGTCTCTCTAAAAGAAATAAATAAATCTTTAAGAAATAAATAAAAAATAAAAAGTAAAGAAGGGATGTTGTTGAAGCCCAATCCGTTCAGCTTCATCAATCAATAATAGAATATTTGACCTACCACTTAATAATAACATACCCACATGGCCCTTTTGGCCCTACACATTTATAATTTCATTTAATTATTCAATCACTTGTGCTGTACATTCACTGATTCATTCATTCAAATTATGCTTATTTACCATCTATATGTGCTAGGGACTGATCTTATTAGATCCATTTTACAGACGATAAAAAAAATTAAATAACAGAGTAAATACCATGGCCAAGGTGACATAGCTAGTCATGAGTTTGCACAGTCAATGGCAGATGTGTTACCCTAAATCCCAATGTTATGCTCTAAACACTAGCCATTCTCCTTCTATCATGGTCATGGTGCCTCATCCTCCAAGCTCTGCAGTGTCGGTGGTTAGGCCAGATCTTACTTTGGTTCTTGAGGCTACTGCAAAATCGTAATTGTTTCTCAAAAATCTAGGTCCTCGGGCTCCTGCCAACATTCAAGTCTCTTTTGACAGTGGGGCTCTGAAGGCCTCTGTTTCATGGGCCCCAACGGAAGGAGCTTTCAACTACACCGTGATGGCTTTGAGCGACTCTTCAGAGCTGAGCTGCCGTACAACCCTCAGCACCTGTACCATCTCCTCGCTCCAGTGTGGGACTGAGTACCTCATTTCAGTTTTAGCAAGTAATGATGCTGGGTCTAGCAAATCACCTTCCGCGGAGGCCCTGAAAACTGGTACGTAAACAAGTGTGAGATCACCGTGGGGCTGGCGACCCAGGGCGATGGCAAGAAGGGAAACAAAGAATCACCCGATGATGTTCCAGAACATTCTGGAAGCAGTGAACATGAAAGCCTGGTCCGAATGAAAGCATTGAATTGGACATTCTCATGAGTTTTAATAATGTGATAGTGACACCAGATATCAGGCATTGGAAATAGCACTTCTTCGAAAATTGGTAGGAGTCCAGGCTCCTATTCTAGTCTATCAGTAATTAATTTCCTGTATCCTTTGTGAAGTTGTACAGAGTCTAAGCTCCAGGTGGAGTGATACACAGCTCTAACTGTGCAGCGCCGAGAGCGGCCTCTTCCTTAGCTCATGCTTCACAGACCTAGGCCTGGTGGGAGGTATTTTTTAAGATAAAGATGGGCGGTCTATAATTCTTAGTATGTGTTTAAATATCTTCCCATTTTCATCTTATCAGAGAAATAAAGACTTACATATGTGGAGGTTTACTCGTCTAGTTAAAGACATCTGTATGTTTTGGTGATGGGAACTAGCATTTAGTGATGACCTTCTACGTACCAGGCACTATAAGTACTTTATTTTACTTAATTTTCATGACATCTCAATGAGGTAGGCTCTATTGTCTCCTTTTTCAGATAGAACAACTTTAGGTCCGAGAAGTGAAGTAATTTTTCCAAAGGCATACCAATAATAAGTGCTAGAGCTTCTCTTTTGACAGCTATAATTTACTCTGGATGGCACATTAGAAATGGTTATGAGGTCGGGATAGCTGAGCGTGAAGGAAGAGATAAGAATACACTTTCGAAAGCGCAGCAGATCCAAGTCAGTCATTTCATGCAGGAGAGAACCATGCAGTGTTTCCCAATCCTGGATGCACATTAAGAGAATCCGGGGAGTTTTTTAAAAATCCACCCAAGACCAATGATATCGGAGCTGCTGGGAATGGAGTCCGGGTCTGACTAGTTTGTAAAAGTGCCTCAGTTAATTCTAATGTGCAGCCGGGGTAAAGTGCCATGGAAGGAATCCTGCACATTTACGGTCGGGAGCCACCACTGCACGTCGTGTAGAACAATCAGTCAGGATCATGGGCACGGCCCACACTGATCAATAAAAGGACTATGTTTAGAAAGTGCTGTGTTTCCTGGGTTCCAGAATTGTGAAATTTATTTTAGGAAGACTGCCACTAGAGATGGCTAAAATCTTAAAAGCGTAGAGAACAAGCTTCCTTTGAAGGCATTGCCTTCACACGGAACCGCGGCGGTATTAACCGAGGGGATCCGTGCCTGCTTCTGACATGGTCTAGCATGTACCGTGTGAGGTAAGTTTTACAACACATGAGAACGTCTCGTTGCTGTGCATGTGCTATTTGATTTATTCCTTGTCCGTCGCCTGCGGTATCCCGGACAATTGCAAAGATGCTAAGGAAATCTCCTGCAGGACTCTCATAGCTGTTCATTATGTACCGTTTCCTAGTTGCTTGTGCCCCTGGAAGAGTGACCATCCGAGAAGATCCTCCAGGCCACCTGTCTGTGGCTTGGTCCGATGTAGATCTGGGCGATTACTACGTGGCCTTTGTGAAGAGTGATGATGGCTTGGAAGTCCACTGCAACACATCCCTCACCCAGTGCAATTTCTTATCTGAATGTGGCTTCACTTACTTTATCAGTGTTTTTGCCTATAACAAGGCAGGGCAGAGTCCTCTGGGCGATGTGTTCAATTACACCACAGGTAAGTTGCACTTGATGCTTGTAAGGGGAGTGCTGAGGTCACTAAACTCTGCAGCAGCATAGATCACCTATTGCACTACTTGACTTACATAGACTACCTGGGCTCTCACATTCTTTCCCCGATCAGGAAATTTTGGCTTCCTGGCCTCAAGCTTGACAAGAATGCAAGGCTTAGGAGTGAAAAGAGAGCAAAGAATATAGTCGTTCACACCTGCTCTGAGAAATTAAAACCTCCACCAAGCTCTACTCAGTGTTCAGCCCCCTGTGCAGGGTGCCGAAGGGGATGCAGTCCTCCCGTCTCAGGAGTTCACTCTTTCCCCAAGACCCAAAACCAGAGATGCAATTGCAAAGGCATGGTGTGGAAGGCTCTGCAGCAGGACACCTGTGTTTAAGGCCTAACTTGACCACTAACTCATTTGTAAAATGAAGATAATGACGTTTACCTTGTTAGTTTCTTAGTATACTCCACTGCAAAATGGGACAAACAATGAGAGCATGAATATGAAAAGGTCTTTGTATGTGGTAAAGCACAGCGCAAAGTATTTTTATTAGCATCCTTATTACTGTTATTCTCCTCCACTAGGCTTGAATCTTCTCTAGAGCAGGGACTGTTTTATTTACCTCTTCATCCTCAGTGCTTATCATAGTGTGATCAGCCTATAGGAGAGCCTTGATTTTTGAAGAATGAATGGAGCGAGTGACTTGAAATTAACCATGCTGACAAATAAGAACACTATAATATCATTATGTACATAACACTACTAGCTGGATTACAATAAATTTTACCAAGATGAAGGAATCAAATAGTTGGTGCTTTTGGAATATGGGTTAAGGGCTACCAATCAAGTCTCAAGAGCATAGGAGGGCTTTCCAGAAGGAGTGGCCTTGATCTGGATATTGAAAGGTGGATGGAATGTAGGTGGGGCAAGGGCATCCTAGAGAAAGTTCAAGCTGAGTTAGACATTTGTCAGAATTCATCCATGACATGATATAGGGTCTCTTCTAAGATCTACTAATATAATCATGCTTCCCCCTCCTCCAGCCGTCAGTTTTATCTGGTTAGTGTCAGGAAAGTCTGATAGGATCCAGAAGCTAGACCAGGTATGATTTTTCTCATGCAGAAGAGGGGAACAACATTCCAGTATAGGGTTAGCAGCCTTTGAGGCATAGGGAAATGAGAGCATATGTGGAGTGGGGAATTGAGAAGACTGGTGTGAGGGTGCCTGGGTGATTCAGATGGTTAAGCGTCTGCCTTCAGCTCAGGTTATGATCCCAGGGTCCCGGGATCAAGTCCCGCATTAGGCTCCCTGCTCTGTGGGGAGTCTGCTTCTCTCTCTCCCTCTACCCCTCCTTCCTGTTTGTGCTCTCTCTCTCTCTCTCGCTCACTGTCTCTCTCTCTTGCTCTCTCTCTCTCAAATAAATAGAACCTTAAAAAAAAGAGAGAGAGAAGAGAGAAGATTGGTGTGGCAGGCGATGGGGAGGCACAGCTCAACATGTAGACTGGATGCAGCTTGTAATGACCTTGGACGTCACATGCATAGGGGAATTATCCTCTATTTAGTGGGTGTTAGGCCAAGATCGGAGCTGGACGGACCTGTAGGAGATTCTCTCTCTTCTTTTTTTTTTTTTTGAGAGGGAGAGGGAGGGGAGGGACAGAGGGAGAGGGAGAGAGAGACTCTTCCCCCCCCTTTGGATTTTATTTTATTTTATTTTATTTTATTAACATATAATGTATTATTTGTTTCAGGGGTACAGGTCTGTGATTCATCAGTCTTATACAATTCACAGCGCTCACCAAAGCATGTACCCTCCCCAATGTCCATCACCCAGCCACCCCATCCCTCCCACCCCCTCCACTCCAGCAACCCTCAGTTTGTTTCCTGAGGTTAAGAGTCTCTTATGGTTTGTCTCCCGGAGAGAGAATCTTAAGCAGGCTCCACACCCAGGCTGGAGCCCAAAGCCAGGCTCGATCTCATGAGCTGAGATCATGACCTGAGCCAAAATCAAGAATCTGACGCCTAACTGACTGAGCCACCCAGGCGCCCTGTGGAGATTCTTGCAGCAATTTAGGAGAGTGGTGGCAGAGGCTCTGGGCACTGGGAGGTCGGGTCCCTCTGACCTCATTGCTCCTTTACTGACCTCCATTCTCTCTCTGCTCCTGCTTCCAGCTCCCTGTTGTCCTACCGACATCAACCCTGTGTTGGTGTCCAGTGACAGAGTAGAGATCGTCTGGTCTCCTGTCCGCGGTGCCGAACTTTATGAAACCAAGGCTGTAGATGGGTTCACCGTGGCTGAGTGCAATGACACTGCTCCTGCTTGCACCCTCTCAGCTCTAGAGTGCGACACCAAGTACAACATCACAGTCTACTCCTTCAGCGAAGTCCGGGGCAGCAATATGTCCTGTACTTCCCAATTTATAACCACAGGTATGAGGCAGCTATGACTTCCTTCACTGACCTTTGAACAATTCACCCCAGCTACGCCCCTCGGGATGGGCATTCAGTAAGAACTGTAAAGCCACTCTGTGGGGACCATTAGAGCCCCTGACTTACTACAGAGAGG
The DNA here is from genome assembly GCF_964656455.1 of Halichoerus grypus. Taxonomy (NCBI): domain Eukaryota; kingdom Metazoa; phylum Chordata; class Mammalia; order Carnivora; family Phocidae; genus Halichoerus; species Halichoerus grypus. The sequence goes on along the minus strand of NC_135716.1, from coordinate 98,049,037 downwards.
CCGAAGAGAAGGTAGAAGAGTGGAAGTGGGAAGAAAAGAAAACCAAAAAGGAGGTCATGGGAAGAGTGGAAGGTTTCCCCAGTGATGACTTCAGCCATTCAGTTCCTCTGATTTTGGGGGGGCTTATCCGTATTCACACGATGAAGGTTAAGCCCACAAATATTTGTCTTTCTTTCTTTTTTTAGAGAGGGAGAGAGAGAGAGAGCGAGCTAGTAGGGGGGAGGGGCAGAGGGAGAGGGAGAGAGAGAGTCTTAAGCAGGCTCCACACCTAGCTCAGAGCCCCACACGGGGCTTGATCTCACAGCCCTGAGATCATGACCTGAGCCTAAATCAAGAGTTGGACGCATCTGAAGATCCAATAAAAAAAAGTTCAGATTGCCGAGAAACTTCCCAAGTTGAAGGATATAAAAATAAATTTCCACTCTTTAATTAAGAAAAAAAAAAGAGTTGGATGCTGGGTGCCTGGGTGGCTCAATCGGTTAAGTGTCTACCTTCAACTCAGGTTGTGATCTCGGGGTCCTGAGATCAAGCCTCGTGTAATGCTCCCTGCTCAGCGGGGGGGGGAGTCTGCTTCGCCCTCTCCCTCTGCCCCTCCCCCCTGCTTGTGCTCTCTCTCTCTCTCTCTCAAATAAATAAATAAAATCTTAAAAAAAAAAAAAAAACCAGAGTTGGACACTTAACCGACTGAGCCACCCAGGCGCCTCAAGACCCCAAATGTTTGTCTTAATTGCTTTTGCTTTTGGAGTTCAAAATGCCTCTTAACCTTTTCTAGTGAGTCCGACGCTATAGGAAGCTAATACCATGTTTCCCCACAAAGGCTCTAGGACTCTGTCCTCCGTGCTTGGTCTGGTTGAAAGTAGTGATGATCTCATTTGGGGGAAAGATCAGTTTTAGATCAAATGGCACACCTGATATTTCTGACTCACACTGTTCCAATGAATAAACTCTCTTAGCTCCTTGCAGTCCTGAGATAAAAAGCGTTTCGAAGGATGCATTCTCCACAATTAACGTGCACTGGCGACCCACCAATGATGATGCCACTTACACGGTGACAGCCCAGGGGGAGACAGGGCTGTTTTGGTGCAGCAGCAGGGGAGAGTCCTGCGCCATGGCAGGCTTGCCCTGTGGCTCGGTGTTCTCCATCACCGCGGTGGCCGAGACACAGGCCGGCCGGAGCCTGCCCAGCTACAGCGTGCCCCTAGAAACAGGTCGGTAGCAGCCTCCAGCCTGAATGTTGACTTCAGTGTGGTCCTTAGATACTGTTCTAAGACGTGAACTCTCTCATTTGATCTTCCCGGAGTGTGACAGAAATACGTTAAACTCATAAACAGCCCCAGTCTCAGAAAATAAGATTTGCAACCCTGGGACGCGGTTTCTGTAAAAATGTCATCAGAAGACTCTAATATAGTCATATGCTGACCTCAAAGGAGGGGTACATGGACTCTACAAAACATGCGTTTGAATTCATACTCCTCCGTGACATACCTCCCAAAACAGCTAGCAAGCGGCCAAATGAGCTGGCTTATTTTTTATTTCTTTGGCTCAGCCCTTTCAAATCTTTCTGTAGAAAATGCTTTCTGAGTTTCAGTTTTCTAATTGGTAAAAGGGGGATCATGGGTTCCTGGGAGGGGGCACGGCATGGGGCGGGGTGTGAATGTTAATGCTGCAAGCACTTAGCAAGGTGCCTGATACATAGTAAGAGCTTGGTAAGAGCATGCTGTTCCCGCTTCATACTGCTGGGTGTAAAGCAAATTTAGCAAATTACTTAAAGCCTTTGGACATTATTTTCTCTTATGTACAAAGGATGGCACTTTGGACTATAAAAGTTGGAACATAAAAAGCAGCAGAACAGAGACAATGCCCAATATTCAGGAAGATTCTAGATAACCTATATCCTGAATCATGGGCCCCTGAAAAATTGATAATTGGCTGTGATATTCTTAGGTGGCTAAAAATACTACAAGCTTTTATATCAATAATGCACTATGAAATGCATGAAAAAGGCAAAATACATTTAATTGTAAAGGCTATAAAATGTTACATTGAGAGAAGAGGTGAATGCAGCCGTTGCTTTGAAATTTGCAACTGAGATCGCTAAGGTTGGGGAACAACAAAAGATTTCTTCCTTATTCTGAAAAAAATTGGAGCTCACATTACCCACAGCTAGTTAGTGCTCCACCTTCTTGAGAAAAGCACTCCCTATGTACACTTGATGTTAAATAACGTATCTGAGGGTGTGAGATTTTGCTTAACAAAATGAGATTTTGCTTAACAATGGAAGGTTTGAGAAATTTAGGATATTGAATGAAATACAGACAAAATACCATTCTTGGTTGTTTTCCACAATAAATCCCCAATTCTTTCTCTTTTTCCCCATCTAAGCGCCATGCTGTCCAGCTGGTCTGACAGTAACTCAGGTCACCCAGTCGGTAATCAATGTGAGCTGGACTGTTGGGACCGGGGCCCAAACCTATGTGACAGTTCTGGAGTCGCACACCGGACAGTCGAGGTGTCTCACCCATCAAAACCAGTGCCTCCTGGGATGCATCTCCTGTGGCGTCAATTACACGGTGGCATTAAAAGCGATTAGTGCCACTGGGTTGACTGCAGACTGCACCTACCGAAGTTATTCCTCCAGTAAGTGACTTCTAAACCCCAGCCCTGGAGCACCAGTAAGGATTTTGACTATTATAAATCCAGACACACGCCCCTCCTTCTCATCTAAAAAGATGCTACCTCTCCAGCTAGCTAGCTTTATCAATTTAGATTACTTTCTAAAATGTTTACAGTTTTCCTCTTCACTTAGAACCTCAAAGCTTCAGAGGCTTCTGTTGGTGGTTGGTGAATTGATTCCCTTGGTAACACAGTTCAGGTATATTTTTCCTGAAGGGAGGACCGATTTTTGTATGGCACGGTTCCCCGCAGCACAGAGTAACTCAGTCTGTCAGAGTTTTCAGAAAGCATTGAGGTCACACATTCTGTTTGGCTTGAATTCTTTTCTTCTCATTATATTATGCTACTACCTCTCTCTTCTAAACCACGCCAGTCCCTTCTCTGGTTTCTTATTTCAACAGGCTAAAAGAGCACTGTCTACTGACAGTTTTGGATCTTGTTCTTCACAAAGACCAAATCATTAGGGAGTAGCAGGGGGAGGTAGAAGTGGTACAGGGTTAGCAAATAAGGTTCTCTTGTATGATTCTGGCCCACTGAAGTGGCTGCTTGGAACACTGTTTTGGAAAAGAAACAAGAAAAGGAATGGAAAGGAAAAAGAAAAGAAGAGAAAAGAAAACTCCTAAAAATCCCTTTTTTTTTTTTTTAAAGATTTTATTTATTTATTTGACAGAGACAGAGATAGCGAGAGCAGGAACACAAGCAGGGGGAGTGGGAGAGGGAGAAGCAGGCTTCCCGCTGAGCAGGGAGCCCGATGTGGGGCTCGATCCCAGGACCCTGGGATCATGACCTGAGCCGAAGGCAGACGCTTAACGACTGAGCCACCCAGGCACCCCTAAAAATCCCTTTTTAACAAGAAAGAGTACAATGATCAGTTAGTTGTATCTGCCCCAGGGCATGGAATGGGAGAGCTGAAATATAATTCTGCCACCCCAGGGGCAGTAGAAAGAGTCTTCAAACAGGGCCTAAGGACGTGGCTTCTTATAAGCTACGTTGCCTTATCTTCCCTGACCCTGTTTCCTCAGTGGTAAGAGAAATAGTAATAACTATAATGTGAAAGCATTTATAACATGCTATACACAAGTCAGCTGTTTCATACTTTCTTTGGATCCCTTTTTTTCCATTAGATTTGCTACCTAAATTCTAACCCTGATATCCAGTTCTGGGAATATGGCCCACTGCTTATCTTCACATGTAAAAAAAACCTTTTTTTTTTTTTTTAAAGGAAAGACTAAATCCAATGAACCTGATTATCTATAACTGAATTTTTAAATCATTATACAACAACATTTTTATCTTAGTTACTGAGTAACCCACCATTTGGTGCCCGGCTTGACACACAATGTGTGACCTGCTCAAGGCATTTAGAAAAGAAAAAAAGAAGGACCTAGTGAGCTCACATGGACAAAGTGTGGACGAGCAAAGCCTGGTCACTGGACCGCTGTGTAAGCGACTGCTTCCCAGGTGTCATGCTACTCAGCTAGCAAAATAGGTCTTTCCAATTAAAGCTGAATGCAGTTAATTTAAATTCAATCCCGCTAAAGTCATATGGAACTAGGGCACTATGAAAGCTCTAGACAAGGATCCTGTGCATTTGACTCACATAGTTTGAGATGCAATATGTATCTGCCAAGTGGGGACTTTTGGACTCACCACTGTTCTCTATTAAAAATGCATGGCCCACCTCACCAGCACACATGGATTTCTAATCATGGAAAGAACCTGAGTACCCCTTCAAAGAATGCTCTAATCCTATATTATTTAGGTTACTTATATTCTTTCCCCATAGTAATAAGGGCCACGTTTATCCGATGGTGGAGTAAGTGATTTGTGTCTGTTTGTTTTTATCCTTCAGGTGCCTGCTGCCCTTTGGGAGTGAAATTATACAGGCTGGGCCCTAATGGCATTCGGATCTACTGGCAAGCCTCCAGGGGCTCTGCCAATTACAGCACTGACCTCCACGGTTCCAAAGGCATTTTCACGTGTGCCCCAAGCGCTGGCCTCAGTTTTTGTGATGTCACCGAGATACCCTGTGGGGATGTATATACCGTGATGGTCTCACCAGTTGCTGAGACAGGACTGAAGCTTACTTTCTGCCCCCAAAAAATATATTCAGGTAGATCAGGTTACAACCCTTTATTTAAAACTAACTCTGAACTCACTCTGTGAGTTAAGCCTCAGAGCAATCACACTTATTTGCTATGTAGGAAGGTCAAAAAGGTGGGAACTTTTTACATCCTGCGGGTGGATTCTGGCTATGGGGACCTCAAGCTTCTTTGGAATTGTGATGCTTTCTTATCACGTGATTCGGAGACACTCCTCTCTCAGCTGTCCCTTTCTTTTTCAGAAAACGGACCAGATGCTTGCTGTTTAAATAGTAAAGCAGATTTAAAATGATCTTCTGCTTTGAGATTTGGGAATAGATTTTTAACATAGTCTCAGAGATAATGAAAGACACCCTGAAACGTTGGAAATTAAGAGACTTGAATCTTTGTTTGCACAAGTTCAGACTTATGACTGAGGAGAAGTCGGAGGATCAGGAAAAAAATGAATTTATAAATCATAAGCTAGGTTTGGAAATATGAGTGGGCAGGCAGCCTGTGATCACAAAACAAGACTGTCAGTAACTGCCGTCTCCCCAGAGCTGGTGGAGAAACAGTAGCAGTTCTCCTGCTCTGTATGCCACCAGCACCTTCTGCTCCCTTGCCCAGGGCATAGTCATATATTTTTTCATACATTTCTAAAAAAAATTTTTAAAGAAAAGAGATGATAAGGCCCTAGAATTTTATAGGTGATCACAGGAAGGGGAATAAGTATGGGCTCAGAAATCTTTACTGATGGGGCGCCTGGGTGGCTCAGTCGGTTGGGCATCTGCCTTCAGCTCAGGTCATGATCCTGGGGTCCTGGGATCGAGTCCCACATCGGGCTCACTGCTCAGCGGGGAGCCTGCTTCTCCCCCTGCCCCTCCCCCTACTCGTGCTTCCTCTCTCTCTCTCAAATAAATAAATAAAATCTTTTAAAAAAAGAAATCTTTACTGATAACCAGAATCTAAAATTCCCAATTATGTGTAGGTGACAAGAAGACACAAGTGGCCCCTGGACAGAACCAGGCCAGCTCCTCTTGCTGGTGTTCTTGCTGCCCTTGGCTGCCATGCTCTGATTCCTTGTTTTTTCATTATCTTGTCCACAGGACAAGCTGGCCCAAAGTACTGCCCTATGGGAAGGGACAGGAATAGCTTCTTGGGGTGAGGATCAGCTCTTCAGGAAAAAGAGACTTTCGCTCAATAACAGTGCTTCATCATATCTGCATTATGTTTTATAGTTTATCTAGTGTTTTCACATTTGGTGTCTCATTGAATGTTCAAAATAACTCTATGGTTAGGTTCAACAAATTTTATTATCTCCGATTTATAAATGAAAAAACCAAAGTTTCCAGGCTCCCATATCTCTATCTATAACCCTTCATTTATTTATTTGTCAGAGAGAGGGAGAGCACAAGTGGAGGAGGGGCAGAGGGAGAAGCAGACTCCCCACTGAGCAGGGAGGCTGATGCAGGGCTCCATCCCAGGACCCTGGGATCATGACCCGAGCCGAAGGCAGACGCTTAACCGACTAAGCCACCCAGGCATCCCAACGCTTCTCTTCTAACCCCTAAATTCATGTTCCTATACCTCTACCTGGAGGTGCCCCAGGCACTTCAACTCCTCAGGGCCAAAGGGAACTCCTGATCTTCTCCTGCAATTTCTAATCTTCCTCCCGGCATCCTTGTTTCGGGTATGAGAGCTGGAAACCAGCTTCCCTCTCCCTCACCCTCCATATCTCAGGGGTCTCCAAGTCCTGTCCTGTTCACTTCATGATGGTTTTTTTTTTAACTTTTTAAGTAATCTCTGCACCCAACATGGAATCCAAACTCACAACCCCAAATTCAAGGGTCACATGCTCTTCCAACTGAGCCAGCCAAGCACCCCCCATGATGGTTTTTATTTATTTTTTTCAAAGATTTTTTTATTTATTTGAGAGAGAGAGAGAGAGAGAGCAGATGAAGAGGGGGAGGGGCAGAGAGAATTAGACTCCCCGCTGAGCAGGGAGCCCGATGGGGGGCTCAATCCCAGGACCCTAAGGTCATGACCTGAGCCAAAGGCAGCTGCTAGACCAACTGAGCCACCCAGTCACCCCTCATGATGGCTTTTAAATCCAAATTCTCTTCTCTCTCCTACACCTACAGTTATATGATAGGTCCTCACCACTTCTACCCTAGAATACTGCACCAGTCTTGTCTTCCTGAGCTCATGCCAGCCTCCATACTATTACCAGAGTTGTCATTCCAGGACACTGATCTGATTGTGTTTCTTCTATGCTTCAGAGTCCTCAAAGTGTTCCATTGCCCAATAGGATAAAAGTCAGTACTTTGAGCGTGGCATTCAAGGCTCCTCCTAGTTTGTCTGTAGTTGGTCTTCCTACACCTGCATTGTGCAATAGATATTTAATGCAAGCCATGTATGAAAAGATTTAAATTTTCTAGTAGCCACATTAAAAAAATTAAAAATAGGGGTGCCTGGGTGGCTCAATCGGTTATGTGTCTGCCTTTGGCTCAGGTCATGATCATTCACACACATCTGCCCTCACCACACACATATTCCATGCCGTATCGTGCTTCTGAGCTGATGCAGTACTCTCCTCTTTGCCTGGAATTTCACCTCCACCAAGGGAACTCCACCAGCACAAATCTCCTCTCCTCTGTGAAGTCTTCTCCAATTCCTAGAGGCTGATTTCATCTTCTTGCTCCCTCCTTTATGACCCCGTATGACCCGCATCTTTACCACACCATATGACTGTGAGTTGAAAATGTGTTACTTTCCCTAATAAATGCTCATCTCTGGACTCTCGACACATAGCACATAACTATCACCCAATATATTTTAAATTAAAAAATTAATGAATTAATGAGTTTCTGTGTTTGCCTATGATCCTACAGCCAGTATGTTAGCCACCGGAAGTCCCTGTTAGCTAGAGCTCTAATACCCTCTGGTGGGATGCCATCTCAAGGCTGCCGTCACTCCACTTTAGTAAGGATTGGGTGTCTAGACTCAAGTTAGGGAATCCATCTCTCTGGTAAAAACCAGGTGTCTGGGGGAAATTTTTTGGTTTTGTTTTTTGGGTTTCCTTTTTTCAATATCAGTGATGCCTTCCTTTGATAATTAGGACAATACTATAAATGCTACTAATGACTATTATTTATTGAGGGTATGTGCCTGGCACTACCCTAAGGGCTTTACATATACTAACTCAGTTGATCCCTGTAACCACCTTATGAGGTTGGCGTTCTAATTCTTACCACTTTACAGATAAACTAAAACACAGAAAAGTGAAGTGACTTCCCCAAGTCATACTGCTGGTAGCTATCGCCTCTTATCACTCAAGCTGGTTCTTATTCACTCTTTGGTTGACTAACCCATTATTCTTTAAGTTATATCTTCACCATCTTTTTTAAAAATATCTTCACCATCTTACGTATGTCAGTTAATATGTTTTAAATGCTTTTGTTGTTATTCATTACAGTAACCTGCTCTGGAAGTACGCTTGGAATGGGTAAGTCATTTTTCTCATGGATAAAATAGAAGAGAATTTTTGTTGTTGCTCTTTCGGGTGATGTAATGAAGTAGGAATCAAAGCTGACTCGGTGATGTGAGAGGTTCTTGGCCTCCCCTCCCACAACTTTTCTCCCCTACTAGAATACCTCCCCTCAGATTCCGCCAGTTGAGATGGATTCCTTTGCAGTCGGAAGTCTTTTCAGTCTCCTAGGGTCCCACAGGAGAATGTAAATCCAGTTCAGTAGAGGCAGCTGTTTCATCCTTCACTTCAGAGACTGGTTCCCAGCCCTGCTGGACAGTGAGTCACCTCGAGAGCTTAAAAGTAATTGATGTCTGGTCTTTATCCCCACAAAATCTGATTTAATTGGTCTGGGGTAAGTCTGGGCATCGGGATTTTTCAAAGCTCCTTAGGTGATTCTAAAGCAGAGCCAAGCTGGAGAACTGCAGCTTTTGAGCAGACCTTCTCAAACTTTATTGTGCACACGAGTCACCTGGGGCCTTGTTAAAACTAGATTCTGATTTGGTAGGTGTGGGAGGATCTGAGACTTTGCACTTTAACAAGGTTCAGGTGATGCCAGTGACATCGAGGCTGCGTGTCTGACCACACTTGCAGTAGCCAGGTGTTAGAGGGAATCTGTCAACAGCTTGCAAAGAGCCAACATGTCTGCTTCTAGTTTGCAAGGGTGGATATGCCCCATGGGGGAAATGGGGGTGCTAAAGGGGAGTTGGAGTAAGGATAAGTCCTATGTTCAGGACTGATCTTGGCTAGGAGGCTACTAGCCGGACATGGAGGCTACTCCTGGGAAGGGCTGCAGGGATGACCACGGAGCTGTGAGTGCTGACCCAGTGAGTAGCATGGGCTGCTTCACGAGGAATCCTTGCCATGTCTTCTAGGGACCTGCTTGGTCTGGGGCTTTGGGAAAACCCCCAGGGAATATTATCAACCCCAAACTACAGACAGGATGGACACACACACAGAACCACTTTCCCAGTCAGACATGGCTGACCTCAGAGGCTCGGAGTGGAAATGAAGTCTTCCTATCAGTAAACCCCACAGGAGAGCCTCCCAGTTTGGGCCAGCTCTCCATCCAACACTTCCACTGGCAGGAAGTGGGTCTGGAGTCTCCCTCCGCTGCCTTATTCTCTCTTTCCTTTCCTGGTCCATTGCTTCTCTCAGGACAGCAGGACACATGCTTTCCAATTCTTGTCCACCAGCAGGTCTGAGAGAAGTACAAGCCCCATTCATTTTTTTTTTAAGATTTTATTTATTTGTCAGAGAGAGGGAGAACAAGCAGGGGGAGCGGCAGGCAGAGGGAGAAGCTCAGCAGGGAGCCAGATGTGGGGCCTGATCCCAGGACCCTGGGATCATGACCTGAGCCGAAGGCAGACGCTTAACCGACTGAGCCACCCAGGCGTCCCAAGCCCCATTCATTTTTAAAAGGTTTTTGTTTCCAGCGACTATCGGGAAACCAGCCTAGCTTATTAAAAACAAACTGAGGAAACTTCTAAATTATAAAAAAAATTTGCTTTAAAAAACTCCCAGAGGACTCATGACCACAAGCCCTGGTCTTCAGTGAAACGTACACAGGCCTGGGTCTGCATTTTTGGAAACTGTCCAGTATTGGGACAGTATTTAACCAGTGTTCCCCTGAGCCGCAGCGGGGTAATAGATGTGACTTGGGGCCCCTGGCAGGAGACAAGTATTGTGTTATAGAGGCCTTCCCTAAAATTTTGTTAAAGACAGAGTTGCAATGCTTTTTTAAAAAATGCTTGAAAACCATCACTCACAGACTTTGCTACTCATCAGCATCACCAGAAAGCTTGTTCAAAATGTATAGTCTCAGGGGGCACCTGGCTGGCTCAGTCAGAAGAGCATGTGATTCTTGACCTCAGGGGTTGTGAGTTCAAGCCCCACCTTGGGTGTAGAGATTACTTAAAAAAAAAATATTCAGAAAAATGTTTTATAAATGTGCAATCTTAGGCCCCACTCTGATTTATTAAATCCTGAGGTTATTCATATGCATATTCAAATTTGAGAAATACTGCTTAGGTATTAATTCTCAAACTTTGATGTATATAAGAATCTCTTGGAGAGCTGATAAGGAATGTAGAGGGATGCCTGGCTGGCTCAGTCGGTAGAGCATGCGACTCTTGATCTTGGGGTCCTGAGTTTGAGCCCTATGTTGGGTGTAGAGATTACTTTTAAAAAATGTAGATGCCCAGGCCTGTTGAGGTGGGATAAGGCAGACGCTCAACGACTGAGCCACCTAGGCGTCCCTAGAGAGCACTTAATAAATGGTAGTTATTATTAATTCAGGATCCATTTAAGCTTATCTCATGCTCTATTATGTGCCAGTTATTAACATTTTAAGTTGCTACTTCAAAAAGATATTTGCATTGTAACCTCAGTTCTCATAATACCCTAATTCATTGGTTCTCAAAGCATGGTCCCAGGGCCAACAGCATGAGCAACATCTGGGAACCTCTTAGAAATACAATTTGTGGGGCTCCACCATAGACCTAATGAGTGATGAGTCAGAAATTCCAGGCTTGGGGCCCAGCAATCTTTGTTTTAACAAGCCCTCTGAGTGATTCTGATGCACGCTAACGTTTGAGAACCACAGCCCTAATTCAAAGAAGCTACTATGATGCTGGAAATTTGATTCAGGTTGGAAAAGAAAGGGAAAACAATCGCCCTGAGGCAAGGGGGCTCTAACAGGAGGTAGCCTGACATCACTCCGTGGAGGCATTCTTTGTCCTCAGCATCCAGCCTCACCTGCACTTGCAGGGGAATTTTCCTCCCCAAAACTACCTCAGCAGTTAAATGGGGTTATTATGTTGTCCCTACACAGCCCCTTGAATCAGTAAAACGTGGGAGCTGTCTGAGAACACAACAAATTGGCCTGGGGATAGAGAGGAAATTCTTTGTCCTGAGTCGGCAGTCTGAGCTCTAAGAGCCTGTGGGTGGGGTCATTTCCTAAAGTACCCTGGTTAGTTGGAACCTACTGGTCAGTTTCTTCTTGCCCTTTGAACAGTTCAGATTGTCTTAATTTCCTGTTTTCTTGCCATGAAGTGCTACAAAAACAGCAATTCAAATCAAAACACCAAGCTAACTCTCAGAGACATTTGAGGACTTTTTAATTTAAGAAAATGTCTGTGTATTTAATGTATCTTGTGGCTTCTTCCCTTTCCTTGCCCTTTCAGTGATTTACAGAGGGAAAAGAAATGCCCAGAATGACACAGTGAGCCACCGATAAAAACAGAGGCTTAACCTAGTGAGTAACTTAAATTGAAAGGGTATGAGTCAAAGGCAAAGTTTTTTGGCTTTGTTTTTAAAAAATTCTTCCCATATCTTTTGCAGGGTTGATTCACTTGTTAGTGTGATTAGAGGGGGAAAGCTCTATTAGAATACAACAATGTCTCTAGGGTAGAATAAGCTCTCTTGGCCTCTGGAAGGACAACTCTGACTCCACTTCCTGAAGGCAGGCAAGGTCAGGTGTGTCCTCACCTGCACAGGAGTTCAAGATCTGCTATGGAGATGACTCAGTAGAGAAATTAATCCAGAAAGTGCTCTGAAAGACTGCCACAGTGAGCTTGCACACTGGGAAAGTTCTGGAAACGTAAAAAGGTTTGCTTCGCAGAAACTGTCTCTGAGATTTCATATCCAAACACCACACAGACTTCCACACATGCACTTCATAGCTATTTCATGGACACCGGCACTTGCCATGCAGCCTTCTTGCCATTCAAGGGCTGCAAATGTTCACTCCCGGAGAGCTTGAAATCAAGCCACCACGCAGAGACCCTGCTCATCTCAAGACAGACCTCCAGCGGGACCTCGGCGTGGGTTGGAGAAAGCAGCTTCCAGGACAGCGTTTGTAGTGTTCGCCAAGCCAGAGCATCATGTGATGTCACCTCTGCGTGAGCATCTGGGCAAGCAAAGCTGCTGGCCTGTTGCTGGAAGGATTGCAGTCAAGGCTGTGAGTGAGCAAAGATGTCAATGGAGGGACAGCCAAGGCAAAGCCTTCCTCAGTGGCAGACTGACATGCACACATCTTTTGCGGGGAGGACCATCAATCTTTTTGGTCACATCCCCCACTCACACTGCATTATTTTCATCTTTGGAGAGGAAAGACAATGATATATAATATAAATCTGTTGTACCTAGAAAAATGTTTGTACTTTGAAGGCTTATTAAAAAATAGTGTGAGTAGGGGTACCTGGGTGCCAGTTAAGCGTCTGCCTTCGGCTCAGGTCATGATCCTGGGGTCCTGGGATCGAGTCTCCGCATCACGCCCCCTGCTCAGCACGGGAGCCTGTTTCTTCCTCTCCCTCTGTTGCTCCTCCTGCTTATGCTGTCTCTCTTTCTCTGTCCAATAAATAAATTAATTAAATCTTTTAAAAAAATAGTGTGAGTAGGAAAAACAGAGTTTGTTGCATCAGAGAGCACCACAGAGTAGGGCTGAGTTTAATTCACTTTTGTTCTTAAACACCAGTATATGAACAGGAGCTGAACTAGGTGCATCTACATCACTTGGAGAACTCATTGCTTAACAGGGATTTCCAGACATCACCTCTGGAGATTCTAATTCAGTACATCTGGGACCAGGCTTGGGAATCTAGTTTTAACAAACTTGCCAAGTGACACATGGCCAGGTTTGAGAAACTTAAAAGGTTTGCATTGGTGACCTCTTCCCTGAAGCAAAATTTTAGGCTAAGAAGTGTTAAAAGATAAACTGGGGCATATTAAACATTTTAAGAGTTTGAACAGAACCTGATTCTAATTTAGTAGCACCAAACCTGAAGTGGTTAGGAGCACTCTACTGTCAGGATCTCAAGGAAAGACCTTCATAAAGAAGAGATAGAAGGAAAGCAAGGATATTATTTGATTGGCTATAGCTTAAGGGGTTTCCATATTTGAGAAAGCCTATTTGGCTGTTTGGTTGTCCTTAGATTCTGATTTTTTTTTCTTAAGACTTTATTTATTTATTTGAGAGAGAGAGAGAGAGAGAGAGCAAGCGTGAGCACAAGTAGGGGGAGGGAAAGCAAGAAGCAGACTCTCCTGTTAAGCAGGGAGCCTGACGCGGGGCTTGATCCCAGGACCCTGGGATCATGACATAAGCTGAAGGCAGATGCTTAACCGAGCCACCCAGGAGCCCCAGATTTTGATTTCTTAACCTTGAGACACTATAGGCTTAGGTTTTGGTTTGCTTACACAGGCTGCTAAGACATTAGAACCACCTCAGTTTAATGGCCTCTTTGTTTAATTTAACAGAAGATAGAGGGCTGTGACATGTGAGGAAAGATTGGTGAGAAGATCTGGAGGGCTCTGTGAGGTTCAGAGTGGGTCCATGCCATGTGAGGGCAACCATGAACTGGGGCAGCGTTCTGGGCTGTGGTGCAGGGCCCATGTGAGACTGTGCTGAGCCCACTTGCCAGCAGGTGTTCTCTCCAAATAGAGCTGTGTCCATGGCTGACTGGAATGGCCAAAGAGCCAAGGGCTAAGGCCAAATGAAGGTCAGAATCCCTGGTTCTAGGACACTAGGGAGCTGGGACCAGTACACCTATACCTTATGAAGACAGAAAATGAAATGACCATTTACTTTACCTAGGCATCTGAGGCTGGGCTGTTTTGGTCAGAATTCCACAGAAGACAAGATGGTCGGCACTGGGTGAACATAAAACCAAAACATGGAGGTAGCACATGTGCTTCTAGGTGATTTCCACATACTCAGTTCATTCTCAGAACTACTTTATGAGCTAGATAATATTATTCTTTTATACAGATAAGAAATATGAGACTCAGAAAGGTCAAGTAACTCACTCATGTTTACACAGCTAACCAGTTGAAACAAAATTCTCAAGGGGCCAAGTAAATATGTAGCATTGATGAGACCTACTAATCCATGATATTTTTATGGAGACTATTTCTCTGGATTATCATGATTAAGTCATCAGTTATTAATGAAGAAGACCTGGGAATAAGATGGTGAGTGAGTGATCTGCCCTAACTTAAGAGCTTTTGGTTATTTTGATTAGTTTTCTTTTTTCAAATTCTTTCCCAACATCATAGGCAGATGTTTTGCCTCTGACCAGTGTTGTTGGATTTTACCTTACATTCTGCCATGTCATGTTCAGGAGACTCAAATTCCTTGTTCAATTTGCCTAGGCAAACAAACTAGAAGAGACAGACAGCTCAGGGAGGTTATACAAAATTAGTGGAGCAAGGGAGGGTATGCAATATGCTACAACGGAAAGGGCAATGGTCTTGGAGCCATTCCAACGTTTTACATGATTTATTTAACTTCTGAATCTCAGTTTTCACATCTGTAAAATGGCAATCAGTGTTTTCATCTTGTTGGGCGGTATGAGGTTTTATCATAGTTAACACATAAATGCAATGAAACTGAAGTGTTTGAAGTCACACTGCTACTAAGAGGCAGAGCCAGGATTTTAGGTTGTGGACCTGTATCTTTGTGAAGCTAAGGCACACATTTGTTCCACTATAACACACTGCCACCTTGGAATCTAGCCTTCAGGGGCATGAGCCACAGCTGTATCCCATGTGATCCAAGTCAAACTTCCAAGCCCAGAGGGCCTTTCTGTGTCATTCCCTGGCACCTGAGGCACTTCACCCACCTCATTCCTCTGTCTTGGTTTGACTCTTTAGGGTAAGGAGCTCCATTTCAGAAGGGTGAGTCTGCACTGTCATGTCTTCTTCTTATGGGTTGGGGCCCCACCTCCTATACTAAGCAGAATCTGATTTTCAATTGAAGAGGGAGAGGGAAATAATGTGTTCATTTGTTTAAGATTTGAGCAGCTGAGTCCATTTAATGTAGGTTTAAGAGGCCAGGGTTCCAGCTTCCATTCCCATATAAGCCATGAATGGAAAAACCATTAATGCCACAGGTTGTGCTTGAACCCATTTTATGGCTGCTTTTATTCTTCATTCTCCTTTTCTCTCCTACAGAGCATATATTGCAAATTATCCCATAGACTACTCTATTGCTTTCTGTGTAGCTTATGCCTTATCCTAGTCCTCACTCCACCACAAGCTGAGAATCAGTTTCTTTGTCTTTAAGGGTTGCTTTGAGGATCAGTGAGATGATCCACTTACCATGACACCTTGCATATAATAGCACTAGTAAATATTAGCCATTATTATTACGAGTATAGTAACTAACCATTTCCACTTTCCTATTAAGACTATTTGTTCTTTGCAAATCTGCAGGAAAGTCTACTTTCTGAATGTATATGATGGCTATGTCACAGATGGGGCTCTCAGCAACTAAACTGATTTATTTTGTGATTGATTACTTTGATTTCACCTCAAAAGAACCCTCTCAGGAAATACCTCAGTGCCAAAAATTTCTTTAAAAAAATTTTTTTTTCCCTTACTTGTTAGTGAGAGAGCACGAATGCGCACACACACAGGGGAAGTGGAACTCGATCCCAGGACCCTAAGATCATGACCTGAGCCCAAGACAGAGGCTTGACCTACTAAACCACCCAGGCATCCCAAGGCATTTACTTTTTCAATCAACTTTTGACTACCTTCAACATGCCAGGAATGGAGATCTCAAAGGAGATTTAAAATTCTTCAGAAGTGGGTCTTTCATTTATTTGAGTGCCCTGAAAGTCTTGCATAGTTCGGGGCACACAGGAGGGGACCTCAGAGTTCTCTACAATTATTATGTCCTCGAAAAATGAATAAAAAAACCTTTAAGGGATAAATTTTCTATTCGATAGTTGAGCTGGCTACTGAGTGTATTATGAATGGCTTCGCAAAGTGAAGACTTCTTTTGCAAAGAGAAGGAAGTACTTCTTCAAGTACTGTATGCTTGAATTCGGAATTTCTTAACATCGCGTTACCGCTCAACCCACAGGCACCATTGCGCTTTTTGACCTCACAGGTCGACGAACTTCTGCTTGACCGAGCCTTCCGTTAGGGGGCGCACGACTGCCCAGGCAGATTCCGCCCTCACTGCGCAGCCTCCGTCCAGGGGTGGGCGGGAATCCCCTCGCAGTCGCGCGTGTCGTCACCGGAGGGCGCGGCCTCTGAGTGGGGGCGGAGCCACCCGAGCTTCTTTCTCCCTGCTAAAGTAGGTTGCGGGTGGGAGGCGGCCGCTGCTCTTCTGCAGTGTTGAGAAGATGGCGCCGCCGGTCACGGAACGGGGGCTGAAGAGCGTCGTGTGGCAGAGTGAGTGCGGTGGGGCAGGGGCTGAGAGAGGGAAGGCCAGGAGGCCGCCGCACCGTGCCTTGCTTTCCTGCCCCGGACCAGCAGTCTCTTGGGGAGCCGCCGCGGGCACTTGTTGCTTTGGGACCTGCGTCCCTGTTAGGACTTTTTCTTGCTTTCCTTCCCACCCCTCTTTCTTGCCAGCACCAGGGATGGGCAGGGTGCGGGAGCAAGTGGCCTTCCTCCTCTCCTGGGGCACCCCCTCGCCTCGGCCTGGCTTGGGCCCCGAGGCCCCGCCCTGGGTGAGCGGCCCCTAGCCTGGCTTTTTCTCCCGCGGCCCTTGTGCCTGTCTTCGGCGGTGCTCCCTACGCTCCTCGGCTCCGCCCGGAGCCCCACCAGTCGGTGATGTCTCTCCACCCCGGACAATCTGTGCACTGTTTCTGTAACCCGCCCCTCCCCTTCTCCCCACACTTGTTTCCAAAGACTGCTTATTCTGCATCTTCGTTTTAGTACCAAGCAGGGTTTTATAACTACACTTTTCGGTGTCCTCTAAAAGAAAAACAAAACCTTTCTGTTAAATAGATCCTTATTCCTGTATTCCTAGAGGAGCCCACTTTCTAAAGAGTTCTTGAAAAGAACCATTTGAATGATTAAATCTCGGGACAAAAGCTGTACCTTCACTTCTCTCTCTACACTCTCCGGGCCACTCCCTGCTGTTAGGACTGTACTACTTACTGCTTGTTAGTTACTGATGTTTGCTCTTCTGCCTTATCATCTACGATTTCATAAAAATCGCTCCAAACCGAGGTCTGCCAGGTGAGAGAAGGAATGAAACCACCAAACAGGAGGAACCATCATTGTTGGGCTTGCTGAGTTCAAATTAATTATGGCCTAGTAGTGGAAAAGGGAGTAACATCTAATTAGTATTTCTGACTCTGGCTTGTTAAGCAAAGGATAGAAGTGACTTGAGTTAACAAAATTCTGGGACTTACAGAGTTCCTTGTGTAAAATTAAAACCAAATCAGTAACTGGCATATTGCTGAACATACTAGATACTAAAAACGACCGTATCATAGAAGGGGGAAAATAAGTTATGGTAACATGTTTTTAAAAATTTGATAATTATAAGTTTGGCATTCTGTTTTTTAAGATTTGCATGGGTGACTTAAGAAATGGTAATATTTTTCAATCACAATGGTATTTAAGTGCATTTATAAGAAAATGGGTAGTGAATTGCATTGTATAAATAATTTCCAAGACATATATGCTCCTTAACATCAGCATTTATAAGAAAAAAACAGTTAATGATAGTAACATCAGTTTTGATAGTGTGGAAACTGGGCAAGAGGGAGAGTTTAGAGATAACAAAATTTCCGTCTAGTGCTGTTAACTTGAGATTGCACCAGGATGTCAGATGGAGTGTAAGATAAGACGGGAGACTGAAAGGAAGGAAAGAGATATCAGGGTTAAAAAATAGTTCTTTGAATCTTTGTATAAATAGAAACATAACTAAAAAACAAGATGACATTCATTCAGCATATAGGTAGTAAAGTAGAGAGAGAGACAGAAGAGGGACTCTGAGTTCTGTTAGCAAAAGATGATAGAGTCTTTAAGAAATGATGAAGGAATCTCCTGAGAGGTAGGGGAGTCCTACATTTGACTAGGGAAGGGTTTTGTTAGATTGAAGATAATACAGTTAGGTCATGGTAGAAAGCTAAATAACTTAACCTTCAATTTACCCAAAATGTAGGGAGAAGGAAACTACTATTTCTTGAACATTTATTCTGTGCCAGGCATTATTCTTTACATCTATTAAAATTTCGTAAGAATTACTATCTTTATTTCATATATGTTAAAACTGATACAGCTATTACCATAGCTGTATTATTCATAATAGCCAAAAAAAATCAACCCAAATACCTATGGATTGATGAATAGGTAAATGACAAGGACTATTAGGCAATAAAAAGAAATGAAGTACTGATAGATGCGGCAATATTGAGGAATCTTGAAAAAGTTGTGCCGTATGAAAGAAGCCATGCACAAATAACCACATGTTGTATAACTCCATTTACATTAAATGTCCATAATTGAGAAATATATAGAGACAGAAAGTAGATTAGCAGCTGTGTATGTCTGGGGGGAGGAGAAGATGAGGAGACTCAGGGATGATGGCTAAGGGGATGGTTTCCTTTTGGAGTAATGAAAAGGTTCTAAAATTGATTATGGTGGTGGATGCACAACTCTGAATATACTAAAAGCTATTTAATTGTACACTTTGGGTGAATTATATGGTATACAAATTATATCTCAATAAAGCTATTTTTTAGAAACCTGATAGAGCTATTAAATATAGACTTAGTATTCACACCCAGATCTTTCTGGCTGCAGAGTTAACGTGCCACGTGTCTGTGATTTTCTATAATGTTTAATTTAAACCTTAGTTCAGAGGCTTATCTTATGCCCAGTCTTTTGCAATAGCCTCTGCCTCCTAACTAACCCTCCAAGCCCTTGTTCTCAGTCTATCTGGCCAATAGCTGCCAGAATTCTTGTAACAGTGCAGTGCTGTGATCATGCTGATCTCCTGCTTGAAGACCTGCGGAGAGAGACCTCTCCTGTTGTCTAGAGATGATTTCAAATACTTAGTCTGCTTTTGAAGACTTATAACCTGACCTTAACCTACCTTATTTACCTTTCCCTTGTATGCTCTTGATGTTCAACTAGTCTATACTGTTGACTCTTCTTGAAATCTTCTCCATCTTTATGCCAATTTCGGTCTAGAATGCTCCCCTTATGCCTGTTCTTCACCTATCCAAATTTTAGCTAGCCTTCAAGTCTTGGCTCAGATGGGGCTACTATCTCCATAATGGCTTCTTATTTTAACCCAGCCTCTTATATTTCTGTAGTATTTGGTTTATCCTTCTCAAATGGCACTTTTCACTACTGCCTAATGTGTCTTGATAAGCTTTTTATTTTTTATTTTTTTTTTATTTTTTTTTTTAAAGATTTTATTTATTTATTTGAGAGAGAGAGAATGAGAGAGAGCACATGAGAGGGGGGAGGGTCAGAGGGAGAAGCAGACTCCCTGCCAAGCAGGGAGCCCGATGCGGGACTCGATCCAGGGACTCCAGGATCATGACCTGAGCCGAAGGCAGTCGCTTAACCAACTGAGCCACCCAGGCGCCCTTGATAAGCTTTTTAAAGTTGGGTCCACTATTGTGTCTTTCAGAGCTTTAAATTCCAAACAGGCTCTAGCAAAATGCAAATGCTTGTTAACAGTAAACAGTAGATTAGCTTTATAATTTTCTCCATTTTTTGCTACCCAAAGTTTTCCCCATTTATTCAATAAATACTACTGAATTCCTATGGGAATACAGCAGTAGAAGGCAGACAAGCTCCCAGCCTTCTCGAAGCTTGCATTCAAGTAGGGAATAATAAGAAATAAAAATGTAAACAAAAAATAAACATCATTTCAGTTTGTGACCTATATATGCGGGGGACTACTTTAACTAGATGGATCAGGAAAGGTTTCTCTGAGTAGGTGACATTTGAGCTGAGACCGAAACCATGAGAAGGGATCAGCCTTTAGGGACTGTCTTAAAAACACTTTTTTTAAAAAAGGCTTTACTATTTTGAGTGCAAAGGCTATATTTATTTACAAAACTAATACCCGTACTTAAAATCAGTTAAAGTTTCTGGTGCTTGGTATTGCTCATTTGAAACTTTTTGCTACAGGAAAGCAGTAGCAAAAATATCACTGATAAAAGGTTTTATTTATTTATTTATTAAGCTTTTATTTAATCATTTGACAGAGAGAGACACAGCGAGAGAGGGAACACGAGCAGGGGGGAGTGGGAGAGGGAGAAGCAGGCCTTCCGCGGAGCTGGGAGCCCGATGCGGGGCTTGATCCCAGGACCCTGGGATCATGACCTGAGCCGAAGGCAGACGCTTAACGACTGAGCCACCCAGGCGCCCCCTGATAAAAGGTTTTAAATAAAAATTTGATGAAGTTTATTTAAAAAATAAAGCAGCAAAAAAAAACCCAGCAAAACAAGAGTAATTAAATCAACCTCCAAGCAAGCTTAAGCCACCTGTGGCATTTTTTTTTTCCTTAACGCAGTCTTTTTTTCTTGTCTGCAAATAGTAGTCTGATGTCTGTGATTCACAGCACTTATTTTATAGGAAATGTTAAGAGAAAGATGATCTAGAAAAATTACAAATAAAAGTAATCGGAATGTATTTAAGCCAGTCCTTTACACGTTTAATCATAAGCTTTTCCCCTTTTTCACATTTTCCTTTTAGTCCTTATATAGCTACAGATATATTTTTTCTTATTCGTCATTCTGTGACTTCCTTTTTTTATTTATTTTATTTATTTTTTTATATTTCAAAATTATCTTTTAATTTATTACTAGTAAAAATTACCCACACACACAAAATGTTTTTTACAGAGAAATATTTTCAAAGATCAGCCTAAAACCTCTATTTATCCCTTAGGAAAACAACATAACATTTATATGCAAATCTAATAGATGTTTTAAGTCACAACATAAAAGAATTTATGATATCAGTGACTTCCTTTTTTTAAATACCTAACACTGACATAGCATTTTCCATGCTATTTCTTAATCTTTGCTATTAACATTTTTAAGTGTCTAAATACCTTGATGTGGCAAAAAAATTTTGATAGCAGAAGATTGTCCCAGCCTCCCTTTCCAGATACAGCCACTCTTAGGTTTCTTACAAATTCTTCTACAAGTTTTCCATGCAAATGTAAGCACGTATAAAATATATTTCTGTTTTAATCAATTGTTTTTGTTTTATGTATATTTTCATTCTGGTCATTTTAAGTTTATCTTATCAAGCAAAATTTTATTCTTTTAATTTTTGGATATTTGCACAGTCATATATTAATCAGTATTAATTGAGTATCTATGCTGCACACTATTTTAGGTGCATATATCTTGACTTCCTGGAATTCACAGTTCAGTGGGAGGTGATGGCACACAAGTAGCACGTGCTATATTAGTGCAAAAAGGTTTCGTGGGAGAAGAGGGAAAAAAAGGAATCATTTCCTCTCTGGGAGTCGATCAAGGAAGACTCCACAATTGAAATATAGTAGGATTTTGCCAGACAGAGGGAAATCTGAACCATGGCCCAACATGAAAAAGTACAATTTTTTTTTTTTTGAAGATCTTATTTATTTATTTGACACACAGAGACAGCGAGAGAGGGAACACAAGCAGTAGGCAGAGGGAGAGGGAGAAGCGGGCTTCCCGCTGAGCAGGGAGCCTGATGCGGGGCTCGATCCCAGGACCCCGGGATCATGACCTGAGCCGAAGGCAGACGCTTAATGACTGAACCACCCAGGTGCCCCAAAAAAGTACAATTTTTATGGGAGAGGCAACAATTCCTTTTGCAAGGAAGAGGGTGATGAAGACTAAAAGGTAGGTTGGAGCTAAATAGTTTAGACATAGTGAAGAACCATTAAAAAGGAAAGTTTTTTTTCTCTCAAATATCAGTCATTAGCAAAAAAAAAAAATCACTAGCATTTTCGAGATTCTGTTGAAACAATGCTGAAAGGAAGTTGTTTTCTTATTTCTGTTTTGAAGGGAAATGACTCTAAGATTTCATTAAGCATATGGTAAAGTGTGCTAATACTAAGTGTACAGCTGGATGAATTTTTATCCACATAACTACCACCTAGATCAAGATAGAGAATGTTTCCAAGTACCCCATAACCCTTCCCAGTCCAAATCCTGCCCTCTTCCCCAGAATAATTACTATTCTGACTTACATTGCCATTAAATAATTTTGTTAACAGTAGCTTTTTATTTTTACACCTTTATATTTAAGAGAGAAACCCTCCAGACCTTACACTGTTAAGTGTTTTCTTTACAGAAATAAATACAGAAATTACTAAGTTGCTACCTAGAAATATTAGCACTTTGATATTTGCCTTTGTATACATTTAGTTGGTCTTAAAGTAGTCCTCAGTTTTCATATGTTCTACTTTCATACGGTTTTTAAACAGTGTACCTTGAAAGCCCTAAGTGGTTTTTCCCATGTGCAGTTCAGTCTGTTTTATTCAGCTGACTAAGAATGAGTATTGCATTTGTTCCTGCCCCAGGCCCCTGGATTTACCTTTATAAAGATTCTTACCTGGGATGCCTGGGTGGCTCATTCAGTTAAGATCTGACTCTTGATCTCAGCTCAGGTCTTCATCTCAGGGTCATGAGTTCAAGCCCTGCGTTGGGTTCCATGCTGGGCCTGGAGCCTACTTTAAAAAAAAAAAATTCTTACCTGTTCACTAAATAACTTGGGCCACAGGTCAGCAGAATCTGCTGGAATCCTAATTAGGAATTTAGTAACACCTATAAGTTTTCTGAGAATGTACATTTCTTTATGGCCTACAAGTCTGCTTTTGACTCTTGGCTTTTTGATTTTTCAAACACATTGTCATTATGCATTACTTATAAAAGACTAGTTTATTATTTCTCCTCATTGGACTAAGAGTTAGAAGACTTGGTTTCCACTCCAGATTATACTTACCTTTCCCAGCCTAAAGAATGAGGAGTTTGGATTACATGTTCTTAAAGATTTTTCAGCTTGAATTCTTTATGATTCCATTTTTAGATCTTCATTTTGTTATATTTTCTTTATTTCCACTTGCATTCCTTTTTTTTTTTAAAGATTTATTTGTCAGAGAGAGAGAAAGAGCATGCGCACAAGCAGGGGTAGTGGCAGGCAGAGGGAGAAACAGGCTCCCCACTGAGCAGGGAGCCCCATTCGGGGCTCGATTCCAGGACCCCAGGATCATGACCTGAGCTGAAGGCAGTCAGACGTTTAACCAACTGAGCCACCCAGGCATCCTGACAACTTGCATTCCTCATAGTTTTCTCTTATGCCATAGTTTTTCTTTTGTGTTGTTTTGTTTAGGTCATAAATATTTATTATTAGGTTTTCATTGTCTAGTGACATTTTACAAATCATTTGTGTCTTTTAAGGCATTTTGCTCTGACATCTGCTTAGCATGATTCTTTGCTCCTTGTTATTTGCTTAGGCATGATTTTAGTCCAGCTTTAGCAAGTTAAAATGAATTCCATATGTATTAGAGATCTAAAGTGTAAAAAGTAAAACAACAAAATGTGGAGAAAATATAGGCTAGCAGGAGTTAGACTTTTGAAAAAACTAACTGGTAACCCAAATCCCCTTTTTTTTAAAAAAAAGACTTGATTAAATAAAAATTGTAAATTCCTATATGGTAGAAGACACCAGCTAAACCTATAGATTTGAAGAAAATATTGACCACACATAGGAAGAAAGGGTTAATATACAGAGTTTCTGCAAATTGATAAATAGAAGATAATGACTCAATAGAGCAATAAAGGATGGAAACAGTTGATTTGCAGATTAGGACATTGAATGATTGTTTTTTAGTGGAAATGCAAATCAAGACTAGTTCCTTTTTTTGACCCATCAGATTGATATGCTGTAATTGGGAAGCTTGCTGGTGGGAATGTGAATGGTTAAAAACTTTTGAGAAAGCATTTGGCAACATACAGTAAAATAAGAGACACGTATCTTTTGATGCCAGCAATCTCACTTACGGGAACTTCGCCTTCAGAAATAAAAGTAATGGTAAATAAAGATATATGTATAGGGGTGCCTGGGTGGCTCAGTTGGTTAAGCATCTGACTTCGGCTTAGGTCATGATCTCGGGGTTGTGGGATGGAGCCCTGAGATGGTCTCCGTGCTCAGCAGAGAGTCTGCTTGTCCCTCTGCTCCTCCCCCTTCTAGTACATGGACTCTCTTTCTCTCTCTCCTCTCTCTCTCTCTCTCAAAGTCTTTTTTAAAAAAGATTTTATTTATTAGAGAGAGAGAACGCGCACAGCAGAGGGAGGGGTAGAGGGAGAAGCAGACTCCTCGGCGAGCAAGGAGCCCAGTGTGGGACTCAATCCCAGGACCCTGGAATCATGACCTGAGCTGAAGGCATATGCTTAACTGACTGAGGCGCCCTCAAATAAATAAAGTGTTAAAAAAAAAAAAAGATGTATAAAGATCTTCATTGCAACATTATATAATGTGGCAAAAATGGAAACAGGATGACTACTTGTCATATAGGAGAATAATTGAATAAGTTATGGTGTACCTGTACTAAGGAATGTAATATAGCTATCAAAGAGAAGATTTGTATCTATGTGCTTATATTCTGTATAAAGGGTATCTGTGATGTATATTTAGTGAAAAGCAGGTGACGGAGTAATATATATGTGTTGATTCCATTTTTGTAATAATTTGATTATTAGAAAAAAACCTCATAGACGTTAGAAGAGGATGTGCACTTGGGTGATAAATTGGAGTGGGAGGCAAAGAGACTGGTACTGTTATGGTGTTCGTCCAAGAAAGAAGGCCAAAATGTGGCAAAGGAGATAGAAGATGGATGGAGAGTATGAGAAAGATTCTGGAGATAGAATAAATAGGATTTAAGCTGGGGGAGAGTCATCCTAGAGTAGGATTCAGGTCTAGGAGACCTGATGCTGTTTATTGGTAAAGGGAAAGAGAAGGAACAGTTTTGGAGGGAAAAAAATAGTTTAGATTTAGAACATAGTGTTAAGTGAAAGCTGCGGTATCTAGTGAGCAGGTGGAGATACATACGTATAAATCACAGAAAAGGGAGCTGAATTTGAGACCTGGATTTAGATAAGAGCAGATAAAGAGAGAAGGGTACCTTTTCCAGATCCATGTTGAGATTGTCGTTAGTACTGGTATTTTTCCCCTCTTACTTCCTTCTTTATGATTTACACATTGCTAGGCTTTTTGGTTTCCATAAAAACTGTTATTTAGGGGCGCCTGGGTGGCTCAGTCGTTAAGCGTCTGCCTTTGGCTCAGGTCATGATCCCGGGGTCCTGGGATCGAGCCCTGCTCAGCGGGAAGCCTGCTTCTCCCTCTCCAACTCTCCCTGCTTGTGTTCCCTCTCTCGCTGGGTCTCTGTCAAATAAATAAATAAAATCTTAAAAGAAAACAACAACTGTTATTAATAGATGATTTCCTATTTTCCAGACAAACCAGTTTCGCTTGTATTGTCGCCAGGTTTATTAATAGTTTCTGTGTGATTTAAGAGAGTTGTGCAAGTATACCTTCCACATTGCTGATGCTGTACACTAAGTTAGCTCTACTCTCATTTTTCCCTTCGATGTTTTCATTTCCTCTTTGGTATTAGTTTTAAATCCATTTCCTTTTGCATTTAGGAGAAAGAATAAGCAAAGCAGAGTAGTTGGTATTAAGAAGTCGTTATTTGGCTAGCATTTGGACTGGTGGAAGATCAACTTAGAGAGTAGTCAGAGGCTACTTGGTAGAGGATGTTGAATAGTAAAATCTAGATTTTATTTTGTAGGCAGGAGTGAGCACTTGAAGGAATCTCGAGGTGGGCTTTGATATAAACAAATTGTGCTTCAGGAAGATAACTGACAGCAGTGTGAAAAAATGGATTGAAATGGCAAAGGGGTTGGAGGTAGAAAGCAGGAAATCCAGGTAGGTGTGAGAGATGATGAGAATCAAGGCAATGTTGGGGATAGTGGCCGTCACCAGAAAGAATAATCAACACTGTCTGATTATTGGATCTGGGGGATGGAGGAAATATCCAAAGACTATGACTAAGAACATGCCAATAAAACTCTTAGAGAAGTCTGGAGCAGTTTTTAGGAAACTATAATCTCAATTTGAGGCATGTAAGTGCTTAAACCTGTACTGTATAATTGAATGAAGGAGAGATAGGCTGTAAGATTTGTAGAAAATTGAAGGACTGCTGGGGGTTCGGGGCTATGGGGAGAAGTGGGTCAAAGAGTACAAACTTACAGTTAGAAGATGAGTAAGTTCTGGGGATCTAATGCACAGTATTATGATTATAGATAACAACACTGTACTATATACTTAAAAGTTGCTAAAGTAGGGCGCCTGGGTGGCTCAGTTGGTTAAGCGACTGCCTTCGGCTCAGGTCATGATCCTGGAGTCCCTGGATCGAGTCCCGCATTGGGCTCCCTGCTCGGCAGGGGGTCTGCTTCTCCCTCTGACCCTCCCCCCTCTCATGTGCTCTCTCTCATTCTCTCTCTCAAATAAATAAATAAAATCTTTAAAAAAAAAAAAGTTGCTAAAGTAGGGGCGCCTGGGTGGCTCAGTCATTAAGCGTCTGCCTTCGGCTCAGGTTGTGATCCTAGGGTCCTGGGATCGAGCCCCGCATCGGGCTCCCTTCTCCGCAGGAGGCCTGCTTCTCCCTCTCCCATTCCCCCTGCTTGTGTTCCCTCTCTCGCTGTGTCTCTCTCTGTCAAATAAATAAAATCTTTAAAAAAAAAAGTTGCTAAAGTAGGTAGATCTTAAATGTTCTTATGTCCCAAAATTACTAAAAGAATGGTAATTATGTGAGGTGTTGGAGATGTTAACCAACATTACAGTGGTAATTATACTGCAGTATATGTATATCAGATCAACACATTGTATATCTTAAAGTTGTTTTGTGTCGGTTATATCTCAATAATGTTGGCAAAAATGAAGGATGGATCTGACAGATGAAACTTTCAAGGATGAATATGGTTTCTGAGGGAGAGAGTAGAGCAAACGGACTAAGGGAATTGAGTCTTTGAGATATATCCATATTTGGGGTGCTAGAGAAACGTATGTAAGGTCAAATAATTTTCATTAGTATTTGGAGGAAATACCTCTTTAGTTGATGTGATTTCCTTTGATTCCCTTCCAAACATACTTTACCTGTGACCATATCACTTTTCATGGATGCCCCTAATTTCTAGTCCACAAAGCTAGTTATTTCTTTATTGTTTATTTTTAAGATGCTAACACTGTCTAGGTATTTGGGTATTTGCCTTTGGATTCCAAGGCAGCACTATCCAGTAGAAATAGAATGCAAGCAACATATATAATTTAAAATTTTCTAATAGCCACACTAAAAAAAGGTAAAGAGAAATGGATGAGGATCATTTTAATAATAAATTTCTAAAATGTTATCATTTAAACATGTAAATATAAAAAATTAATATTTTCCATTCCTTTTTTTGTACTAAGTCTTTGAAATCTGGTGATCCCGGGACCCTGGGATCACGACCTGAGCCGAAGGCAGACGCTTAATGACTGAGCCACCCAGGCGCCCCTACTTTAGCAACTTTTATACTTTCAGGACATCCCAGTTCAGGGGCTAGCCACATTTTAAGTGCTCGGTAGTGACATGCGACTAGTTTCTACCATATAGGTCAGTGTAGTTTCTAAGGTTTTAAAGACTATGATGAGATGAGTTCTTTCTAGGAAACTCTTCAAGCTGCTCAGTCATAAATTCATGAGCATTTATTTCTTTGATTTGCAGCCTGCTTGAGGTATATAGAAATAACGCAAGCTTAGAAAGGGAAGTAGCATAGTATTTTAGTGTCTGAACTCTGCCTGAGAAAATCCTTCATCTCTGCCTATAGAGTAGAAGAAACCAGTGCGTTAGGCTTAAACTAGCATTCAACACTCTAGGCTTTTGCCATAATTCTCATTTAACATTATAATCTTCCTAGCAAACATATATAAGCACCTTTACTAGTATTTCTTAACACTTTCAAGCCTTCCCAATTACAGTAAAACCTTCCAGATCATACTTCTTATGATGATTATTAGTAATCCTTATTAAATATATCCTTTGCTTGAACATGTCATTTTTTTAATGTGATGCCAAAAATTGATGGTATATTTCTACAAGCATTAACTTAAATATAAATTAGAAAAGTTTAAATGAATTATATAAATATCTCATTACCAGGAATTAGTGAAATTAGAAGTTACTATAATTTATATTTTAATTATATTTTATTTATTACATACTACATATTATTTTCAAAATTGAAAATTAATGAAACATTAAATGTGGGGAATTATGAAGTAGAACAATAGGTATTTGTATGAATTGCTATGTGTATTATTTAATATATAAGAAAAAAGTTTTTGTAAATCAGTGAACTAATTTAAAAAATATATTGAGATCAATTTTGAAAATCATTGCAAGGAAAATGTTAATATTTATTGATTATAAATCAAGGCTGAATATTTGTATCTAGTGCTAGAATATAAATTGTTGAAAATTGTATTGCATTAAACCAGGAAGAAAAGTACCTAGTTTCGATTATCAGATACAATTTAGCAATGGGCTAGTTAGGGATTTTCCTATGGGTTTTGTTTTCATCTTGTTTACTTGGGATTTAAGTAGAATAGGAAAAAGCAAATCAGTTAATAGTTTCAGAAATATTTTCCAGATATATTTATATACTTAAATATATTCTTAAGTATATTAGTCTTTCATAATACTTTTATTCTCAAAAGTTTAAAAACATATTACAGTTTAAATATAGGTAGGGGGTGCCTGGGTGGCTCAGTCAATTGAGCGTCCCACTCTTTATTTTGGCTCAGGTCATGATCTGAAGATCATGGGATGGAGGCCCCAGCTGAGCTCCTGGCCCAGGGATGGGGGGAGTGGGGAGGGAGTCTGCTTGAGATTCTCTTTTCCTCTGCCCTTCCCCCGATTTGGTATGAGTGTGTGAGTGTGTGCTCTCTCGCTCTAAAAATAAATAAATAAATGTTAGGTATTAAAGATAACTGGATTTTCACTTAGAGTTTAACAAGTATATATACTTTTTATATAGGTTAGCAGATTTTCAAGTTGGATGCTTCCCCAATGTTTTTGATCTTTTGAGTAGTTATTCTATTATTATATTTCTAACTGTTGATTAAGATTTATAAATCTTTTTTTTTTTTTTTTGGCAGAGATAAAAGCAACAGTGTTTGATGACTGCAAGAAAGAAGGCGAATGGAAGGTAGAATTTGCATATTTTGCCCTTTAATTGAGGACATCAATATATTGTCCTTATTATACTTCTGTAACAGTATAGAGTCTGGAACCGTACTGATTGCGTTCAAATCCCAGCTTCACCACTTGATAGCTGTGGCTTCTTGGATAAATTCCTTGATCTCTCTGTTCCTTGTTTATAAAATAGGGACAGTATTACCTCATAGTTTGGTTGTAAAGATTAAATGAATTAATCCATGGCAAATGATTACAACAGCACCTGGAACATTTATTATTCCAGAAGTGGAATTTTATAATTTTAAGAAAATTTGATGTTAAACACAAGATACATTTAAAATGAAAAAGTTCTCAAATAAGTAAATAAAATGAACAAGTTCTCTGCTTCAAAATGGAAATGTTTCTTTTTGCTTACTTATGTATGATATTATATGTATGTATATTGAGAAAATAAATCTCCAGGTCATACAAGTTAAAAGGTGAGTTGAGATAATTTTGCCTGCTACCCTAATATTTTCATTTTATGTCATAAAAGGTCTATGTTTGAGTAGGTTTAATGTATTAAATTCTGTCTTTTGTGAATTCTTGGCAATTAAGTACTTACACTATTTCTTAATTGATATTCATTTTAAGATAATGCTTTTAGATGAATTTACCACTAAGCTTTTGGCATCATGTTGCAAAATGACAGATCTTCTAGCCGAGGGTATAACTGGTAAGTGTTACTAATACTCATCATGAAAACGTTTTTTATTGTGACTGGGAAAGTTTGAAGTATTAATAAATTTTAGTCATTGTGTTTCTGAAGAGGTTATGTTTTATTTTTATAACGCTAGCCATAATTACACTGGACATTCTTTTCTCTGTGAGTCTTCAGAATAAGCCCTGGAAGTTTTTTCTTCAGCTGAGATTATAGTTCAGTGCTCCTGACCAAAACTAAGTCAGTTGCCTTGTTGAGTTTGTTATTGAAATTTTTAACTCTTATATATTTGATAATGGTTTTGAATGTTGACACACTGGGTTTACCTCAGTGTTTTTATAAATATTGCTGGTTTTCACGTATTGCTTTAAGTGGATAGTAAGATTGTGTTATAAAATCAAGGCGCCCCATGACAACCCTTTAAAGAGATCTTAAATACCCTCACTGATAATGAGGAAACTGAGACTCAGAGTTAAATATAGAGGTGCCTGGGTGGCTCAGTCGGTTAAGTGTCTGCCTTCAGCTCAGGTCATGATACCAGGGGCCTGGGATCGAGCCCTGCATCAGGCTCCCTGCCCAGGGGGGAGTCTGCTTCTCCTCCTTCTGTGTGTGCTCACTCTCTCTCTAGCTTTCACTCTCTCTCTCAAATAAATAAATAAAAAAGTTTTTAAAAGTCAAATATAATTCTTTTATATTTTGGAACTTAATGTAGGATGTGTACCCTCTGTCACTGCTACTTGTTAGGTTCAAATGTACACCAGTATTTTCAAGAAAACCTGAGCATTGTGTACAAGGGGAGGATTATCTAAAAGCTTTTATATGTTTATTTTGATACTTATGTATAAAATCTTTTTTTTTTTTTTTAAGAGTTTATTTATTTGACAGAGAGAGAGACACAGTGAGAGAAGGAACACAAGCAGGGGGTGTGGGGAGAGGGAGAAGCAGGCTTCCCGCGGAGCAGGGAGTCTGATGCAGGGCTCGATCCCAGGACTCTGGGATCATGACCTGAGCTGAAGGCAGACGCCTAACCGACTGAGCCACCCAGGCACCCCTAAATATAAAATCTTTAATATATCATCTTTTATTATTGATTATATATTCAGTTTGTCTTTGTGGTATTTATGGTCTTCTCAGTGGAAAAACTCTCAACTAGAAATTAGAAGATTAAAGCCTTGATTTTTCTACTATTGGACAAATGTAATATTGATTAAGCCACGAAGTTTAAGTTTCCAGAGGTCATTCTGATTTGCAACTAGAGTGAGAACCATTTGCTAATGTGTATGAAAACTCTGTGAAACTACAGAAACATTTTGCGCTGTAAGGAGGTTTTATTGAATTTTTGTAGACCATTGTTTCTTACTGTGTGTTCAGCGTTGATAGATATTCTTCAAGGAAAAGATTCTGTTGGCAAGTACGTTTGGGAAATAGCATTAGACAAAGCTAAACAGGTTTCTTTAGGACTTTCCAGAGATTTTTTTCTATGCCAGCGGGTATGTGGATCCCCTGGGTTCAGGTGTAGTACTCAGTTTTCTAAATTTATTTGACCACAGAAAGCCTTTTTTTTTTTTTTTTTGAGAAGCCTTTCATAAGGACTGTTTATCATGGAGAACATTGCTTCCTTATATGTGCTCACCTTGGTTTGCTCTGGTTTAATCATCATCATATCTACCAACTTGAACTTGTCCCAGTCCTTTTGAGTCCCACATGGGCTCTCAAATTGAGATTCCCTCGATTAGACTTGGCATTGCAGGTTCAGTGATCATACATTCTGTCATCATTCAGGTCATTTGCGAAAATATTCAGTACTGACTTAGAAGTTTTAAAAAATTGATGAGAAAAAATAGAACCCTTTTAAAAAATAGACTGGGAGTTAGATTATTCCTTTGTCACTGTATAGGAATAATCATAAAAATCTTTTTAAAAAATCTCTTATAGATATCCATTTTCCAGGGAATTGAAGAAGTGGCACTTTGTGCTATTAATAACCAGACATTTAAGAGTATTTTCAAAGTCTATTCTAGATCATATCATAGTATTTTCACACATTAACATGTACATTACCCACCAAACATAATAGTATATATAGCATAAGATGACTGTAAGACACTTGATTTTGAGTATTAAGCAATAAAAGTAAGTTTATACAGATTTAACCTTAATCTTTTTTTTTTTTAAGATTTATTTATTTATTTGAGAGAGAGAAAGAAAGAGCACAAGCAGGAGGGGCAGAGGGAAAGGGAGAGAGAATCTGAAGCAGATTCAGTGTGAGGCCAGGCTCGGGGCCTGATCTCAGAACGCCAAGTTCACTACCTGAGCTGAAACCAAGAGTCGATTGCTTAACTGACTGTGCAACCCAGGCACCCCTAACCCTTAATCTTTTAAAGGTGAAATTATAATTGTTGGGAATGGAGATAAAAATAAAATTAAATATTTCCTTGGAAACCTTATTTGGTATCCTAATAGAAGCTATGATAAACCTATACTTTACTAGTATAAATATAGGAATAAAAAGGTGAATTCGCCATATTTATCAGAGAAGTCCAACAGTAGCCTCCCTTGCCTGTCAGATTAATCTTTTTTTTTTAAGATATTTATTTATTTATTTATTTATTTATTTATTTATTTATTAGCAAGAGTGTGCCTGCACACAAGTGGGGGGCGGGGCAGAGGGGGAGGGAGAGAGAGAATCTCAAGCAGACACCCCGCTGAGGACAGAGCCCCATACGGGGCTTGATCCCTTAACCCTGAGATCATGACCTAAGCCAAAATCAAGAATTGGATGCTCAACTGACTGAACCACCCAGGCACCCCAAGTTTAATCTTTTTAATTCTTTCCAGGACCTTTGCCAACTTTAGTCTTAAAAGATGGTTCTCTTGATTTGTAGAATGATACTTTAGTTTTTTTTTTAATATAGCTTTAACAGTTAATTTGACAATTTAGAGTTTACTAGTTTTAAATTTACTTCACTTTACGTAAGTTAACCTTATGAACTTCTTAATTTCAATAATAAAACTATAATTGAGTAAATTGTGATATTTCATTGTTAAAAATATAAATATTGCATAGTTTTAAAAGAATAAGAGTTAATTAGCAGTTTATTTAAAGAATATTATAGTAGTTAAGGGGCACCTGGGTGGCTAAGTCGTTAAGCGTCTACCTTTGGCTCGGGTCATGATCCCGGGGTCCTGGGATCAAGGCCCGCATTGGGCTCCCTGCTCCGCAGGAAGCCTGCTTCTCCCTCTCCCACTCCCACTGCTTGTGTTCCCTCTCTTGCTGTGTCTCTCTCTGTCAAAAAAAAAAGAATATTATAGTGGTTAAAAACTTGGATTCTGGAGTCAAACAGATCTGGGTTGGAATCTTACCTCTTCTGCTCTCTGGCTGTGTAACTTGGACAAGTTACCTAACAACTTCAAGCCTCAGTTTCCTTATTTGTAAAATACTTACTTTATAGGTTTGTTATATAATACTTACTGTAAGGTTTAATAGATAATTCATGTTAAGTGCTTAGCCTGATATCTGGTATCATATTTGCTATTATAGTAGAATATTTTTAAGAAGAAATACATACTTTCATTTTTAATGCATTTTCTTGCTTTCTTCATGGCTTGTTGCTTGGTTATGTTGGTAGACCTAACTATGAAATAGCTGCTTTATCTTTTTTTTCCTCATCATGAGCACTTAGCCCAGAGTTTAGTTTTAGGGAAGATATAGTTTGGGGATTTTTTTTTTTTTAAGATTTTATTTATTTATTTGAGAGAGAGAGTGCAAGTGGCAGAGGGGGAGGGAAAGGGACAAGCAGACTCTGCTGAGCATGGAGCCTGATGTGGGACTCAATCCCAGGACCCTGAGATCATGACCTGAGCCACAATCAAGAGTTGGACACTTAACCGACTGAGTCACTGAGGCATCCCTACATTTTTGGGATTTTTAAAGATTTTTTTTTTTTTTTGACAGAGATAACGAGAGCAGGAACACAAGCAGGGGGAGCAGGAGAGGGAGAAGCAGGCTTCCCTCCAAGCAGGGAGCCCGATGCAGGACTCGATCCCAGTACCCTGGGATCATGACCTGAGCCAAAAGCAGATGCTTAACGACTGAGCCACCCAGGCACCCCCATTTTTGGGATTTTTAAATTTATCAAATGGAGACAAAGAAAATGTTAAACCCAGTATATGTAAATATGTTTCCCTATTATAAATAAGTAAAGCTTATTTTAAAATTGTTTCAAATGTATAAATACTTGGTTACTTTTTTTTTATTAGTTGTGGAGAATATTTATAAGAATCGAGAACCTGTCAGACAAATGAAAGCTCTTTATTTTATCTCTCCAACATCAAAGGTGAGTATTTTTAATCTTTAAAAGGCATGTTCGTCATTCACCACTGACATCATTTTCTCATAGAAAATTGAAATAAAACATTCTTTATTAGAAAAATAGTGCCATAAACTAGTTTGCTTAGGAAAGTTTTTCTATGTTAGAAAATCGTTTCATTTGCACTCTTCTCAATGAGAATATATTAAGTGAAAAATCCCCCCTCCCCCATATATGAAAGCAGAATTTAATTGTATAAAACGGTAGTTTCTTTTTTTTTTAAAGATTTTATTTATTTATTTGAGAGAGAGAATGAAAGAGAGAGAGCACAAGAGGGGGGAGGGTCAGAGGGAGAAGCAGACTCCCTGCCGAGCAGGGAGCCCGATGCGGGACTCAATCCCGGGACTCCAGGATCATGACCTGAGCCGAAGGCAGTCGCTTAACCAACTGAGCCACCCAGGCGCCCCATGTAAAAACGGTAGTTTCTTTGAGTAATTTGTTACTCAATGCTGTTCCTGTGCAACCATATTTTTTGGGACGACAGAAATATACATAAAAGAAATAGTCTTGGTTTAATCCTTTATCTTAGTGACTTCTCTA
The DNA here is from genome assembly GCF_964656455.1 of Halichoerus grypus. Taxonomy (NCBI): domain Eukaryota; kingdom Metazoa; phylum Chordata; class Mammalia; order Carnivora; family Phocidae; genus Halichoerus; species Halichoerus grypus. Next base: position 98,014,146 of record NC_135716.1, on the reverse strand, counting down.
TAGCGTACATTTATGTGTACATATACACACATGTATGTATGCATCTAAGCGTGTGTGTAAATATGTTTTATATGTCAAAGGAGTATCTTAGTCTGTGATCTGTAATTGAGCTCATACTTAAAGCCAAACTTTTAGAGCCAAGTAAATACCATAATATCTGAGAATTTTCCAATACATCCTTTGGCATATTCCCACTCAGAATGTTAAGTTGGCAATTCCAGTTTCATTTCTTCTGATTCTATTAGACAGCAGGAAAAAAAATCAGACATTCACTGTTTAGTCTCTGCATATTGGCTGCTGGTGTTTTTTTCTTTTTTTAAATATTTATTTATTTTAGAGAGAAAGAGAGTGGGAAGGAGGAGGAGAGGGCGAGAGAAACCTAAGCAGACTCCGCACTGAGAAGGGAGCCTGATGTGGGTCTTGATCTCAGGACTCTGGGATCACGACCTGAGCCAAAACCAAGAGTCAGATGTTTAACCCACTGAGGCACCCAGGCGCTCCTGGCTGCTAGTGGGTTTCAATGACATTTATATCCTAACGCTAATTCTTAGCATTAACAGATAATGGTATGAAAGACTATGTAGCCATTGAAAATGAGATTTCTAGGAAATTTTAGTGATTTAAGTAATTGTTCATTTTTAATGTTAAGTGACAGAAGCAGGATACAGAATTGTGTATTTAGTAAAGGAGCAAAGGACTCAGAGAAAATGGTACCTGAATGTGGCTCCTTTTTCTACTATAACCAACTCTAGTTTCTCTTTCAGTCTTGAGTCGATTACCTGTGTCCTACAGCCCCGTGGGTACCAGTAAGGGCTTGGGCTCATTGGACACTAGTGGAGAAACCTAGTGAGAGACTTCTTTCCTCAGTGGCTTGGTGAGCCCCTGGAGACCAGTGTCAGAGTGTTCCCAACCAGGGGTCATAAAATGACAGATTTCAGGAAGAGTTTTGCTATAAGAGATTTTCTGAACCCCAGGGGAAAGGTCAGTTGGTGAAAAAGAGAAGCCCTGGTGGTTTGTTTGCTTATATACCTACAGCCCTCAGGAGGGGAAATCTTTTTGCCTTCCTCCTTTTGTGGAACTGCCTGTATTTAGGATTCTTCAACAACAAACCTAAGCCTCCAACGAGTTGACAAAGGAAAGCATTGACACATCTAAGTGGGTCAGCTGCCAGAGAGAGGAAGTTCAGTAAGAATGAAGAAAATACACATCTTATAAAATATAGCTGCTTGGAGAGAAGGACGATGACCTGAACAGAAAAATAACACACATAAGGAGAGTCGAGTATAGCACATAAAAAACTTCCTGAAGTTCAAAAATGTGATTTCTCAATTAAACAGTTAATTGCAGAAAAGGATAATCCTCATTGAAATTTGAATTAATAGCCTAGAAGGTCAAAATGGAATATCTCAAAGCAAAAAAACAAAGTCATGGAAATTATGGGGGAAAGATAGGAGACTTGCTGGATGAGCCATGAGATCTAACAGAAATAGTTCTAGGACTTCCAGAAGGAGATAAAGAAACAGATGGAGGAGAGATCATTAAATTCTGTGTTCTTCATTTTTGCTTCCAGATCATTGTATCTTTAAAACTACCAGCACTAAAAATAAACAAACAAACTACCAGCACTGAGGCATGTAAGAACTACCAGACTGTATTACCTGCCATTCCTCCTTGCAGTCATTTCCCAACCTCTGGGTCTTTCATTATCCCTTGACAGTTTTACTCCTAGCTCACTGTTACTCTCTTCAGCACCTCTTCAATCATAGTCTCAATGGTTTCGTTATCCAGATAAGATAACATTTCCAGTATGTTCATTGGCTTCTCAACTCCTTGATTTGTTACCTTCTGATGGTCTTATGTATGGCTTCCAGCTTCTCTGTCACTGAATTGTTCCTGGATCTTCTCATTGCTGAAACTGTACTCTGTTCATACATATTACCTTACTACTTAGGTTTTTAGCTATTACTGTCTAGACAACATAGCATTTAAAAAGAAATCAGTTTCAGATCTGTACCTCTGAAACAAATAATGCAATATATGTTAAGAAAGAAAAAAAGAAGAAGAAGAATGTAGCAGGAGGGGAAGAATGAAGGGGGGGAAATCGGAGGGGGAGAAGAACCATGAGAGACGATGGACTCTGAAAAACAAACTGAGGGTTCTAGAGGGGAGGGGGTTGGGTGGATGGGTTAGCCTGGTGATGGGTATTGAGGAGGGCACGTTCTGCATGGAGCACTGGGTGTTATGCACAAACAATGAATCATGGAACACTATATCTAAAACTAATGATGTATGGGGATTAACATAACAATAAAAAAAATTTAAAAAATAAAAATAAAAAGAAATCAGTTTATAAAGTAAACTTTTAGAAAGTTAAAAGTTTTATTTTATTAAAAAGAATAATCTTAGTTATTTCAAAAGCTAGCATATTTAAATTAGTATTTGGTTAAATGTATATTAACATCTAACCTTTTTTAAGTCTGTAGACTGTTTTTTACGTGATTTTGCAAGTAAATCTGAGAACAAATACAAAGCAGCGTATATATACTTCACTGACTGTAAGTAGCTTTGTAGAAGTATTGTTTCATTGTGAATTGTGTAAGACTGTTGAATCACAGACCTGTACCTCTGAAACAAATAATACATTATATGTTAAAAAAAAGAAGATAGTAGGAAGGGAAAAATGAAGGGGGGAAAATCAGAGGGGGAGACAAACCATGAGAGACTATGGACTCTGAGAAACAAACTGAGGGTTCTAGAGGGGAGGGGGCTGGGCGGGATGGGTTAGCCTGGTGATGGGTATTAAAGAGGGCACGTTCTGCATGGAGCTCTGGGTGTTATATGCAAACAATGAATCATGGAACACTACATCAAAAACTAATGATGTAATGTATGGTGATTGATATAACATTATAAAATAAAATAATCCTATTAATTATAAAGTATTTCTTATAATACTATTTTCTATTTATTGCTTATTCTAATTAGGTTAGAAAGAATCTAAAGATATAAGATCATATCTATCCTAATTCATATTAAGGTGATAGAAAATTAAATTCTGAACTAGTCATTTTTGCTGGTATACAGTGGTGAGGGGTTGGTGGTGAGAACTGTCCCTCAAATTTTATGCTGATAACAGGAGGAATTTTTTTTAAATCAGAGTTTTAATTGGGGATTTGATTATATAATCAAAAATAAGACCCTTTGGGAGAGTACTGAAGAAATTGCCATCTGTTTGGCAAATATTAATGGAGAGCATCTGTCACATTTCTCTTACCATGCCATATGTTCAAATAGAAAGCAGCTAAACTAAAGAATCACAGAGAAGTCTAGAAACACATATAATTCTGCTTTATGTTATACCTTACATAATTATACTGCAAAATGAAAATGCCATTCATCTAAGTGCAGTCTTGGTCTGTGCTATTAGAGATTCATCATTTTAAGTAATATATTGTTTTTCCTGTAAATTATTATTTATCTCATGCCTGTAGTAGTTTGCATTTTAAAAATATCATGCCATAACTATTTATCTTTTAAATAACTATTATACAGAAATTCATGTTTATGGAATTGATAAAATTTAATGAATGTGAAGCCTCTTAAGGAATCTTGAGGCCAAAGAACATCATGTTAAAGGACACTAGGACCCAATGGTTGATGTTCCAACCTAGATTAAAGGTGGGGTTGGGGGAATAGGCTCCAAGGTCCAGAATTTATTAGTCTCAGGATTTCCTGACATTAGAGAAGTTCTTGTAATACATACAAGGAAATTTGTGTGGTATGGTTGCACTTAGTGCCAGATTTAGAAAAGTAGTATAAATTCCTAAGAAGTTCTGAAAGTCCTGTAAAAGTTTATTAAGTCATGGGTTTGGACCTGATTTTCCTTCCTGATAATTTTAGTTTGCTGTGTAAGCAGCTCTCTAAGGAAATAATCTTAGCTTATGGTGCCTATGAATTTGAAAAATTGAATTTCTATTACAGCCCTCTTGGCTAGAATACATCTGCTGTGTAAAGTGAAGAAGAATATTTACATATTATCTCATCCTCATAGTAAATTATTTTGTGAAAGTCACTAATTATATGTAAAAAATAAATATTCTTGGATGTTGAAATGATTTATTCAGAAGAATAAAAACTTAGCTGGAGTTACATGCTTTGATTTCTTTTCTCTCTCTCAGTTTGCCCTGATAGTCTCTTTAACAAAATTAAAGCTTCTTGCTCCAAGTCAATAAGAAGATGTAAAGAAATAAATATTTCCTTCATTCCACTTGAATCTCAGGTACTTTCTTTTTTTATTTTTAATTTTAGTTCATAATGGATTTTATATACTGTGTATTTGGTGATTTTGAACAATCCACAAACATTTCTCATGATGAAGGAAAGAAGAGCATAAATTGGAATAGAATATTATGAAAGTGAAGCTTAAATTTCATGGCTGCCACTAAATCCTGTGTAGGTCAAGTTTTACAGCACTATGAGATTATGAAAGCAAAAGATTTTCAGCAGTCTATGTTAGATGACTCAAAAGAAATCGTTTTAGCTTCTATGACCATTTGTGATTTTAAAGCAAATGTTCTTCAGTAAATGTTTTATATAACATTACAGAGATTATCTTAATTTATAAAATTTTTAATTTTTAAAATTCATTTTGACTTTAGAATAGTTATAAACCTTCAATTAATAATAATAATGGTGATAGTATTCTCCATGTGCCAGACACTTTCCTAAATGTTTTCCATAAATATATTCATGTAAATCCTCATAATAGTTCTATGAATAGATAGTAATTCTATCTTCATTTTAAAGATGGGGAAATCAAAAAAGTTAAGTAACTTGCCCCAAGTCACACAGCTAGTGCATTGTTCAGCTTTGATGTGCTCTGTTCTCTGTGTTTGGATTCTAGCATTTCATAGAATTGTAATAGCTCACTGTTGTTTGGAACTATAAGGTCAATATTTTAAGAGACAGGAAGGTCCTAGAAAAGGGATTTTTCTTTTAAGCTGTTGCTGTTTTGGGCAAAGAAAAATTATAATCCAAATTGTAAAATTTTAAGATATCTGTTTAACATTAGACTGTTTCCAAAGGTTACCTTTAGACCTGTTCCTTTTAACGTGATACGTAAGGTTAATGTAAGGTAATATGGGCTTCCTAAGTGATGTGGGATATAAACAGTAGTGTGAGAAATATTACAAGCATATCCAGAGCATCTGCTGTACAGATGGTAAATATAATTTTAGTTTCAGAATTCATTAAAATTCAGCAGTTGCTGTATTTGAAGGAGAGATTTGTGTAGCTCTCTGACCAATTTGATTGTTGATGGAAATAACTTGTCTTTGTCTGTATAGAGAAATCTCATGAGAATCTTCTTACTGGTCTTTGCAAAATGTTGTGATTATTTAAAGTCCTGTATGCTTTGTTTTTCCCCTATAAAGTTTTTGCCTTTATTTCCTTGATAAATATCTTAAGAGGGTTTACTCAGTAAATTTAACTGTTATGGAGAAATTATAGTGAAAATATTTTGAACTCTTGTCCATTTGCGAGTGAAGACGTAAATGAAATACTACTAAGTGGTTTGAGCTATGAGCAAAGGCCTATATGAGCATTTATCAAGATCATGTGCAGTGGACATTGTCTGTTAGATGCAAAGTGTTTTGCTGTGCTGGGCATGATATATGCCCTACACTCACGTGAATGCTGTGAAAGGAATCCAAAGAATTATACATCTTCAAAATGATATCAACTAAGATTAGGTTTAAAGCTGCATATAATAGAAAAATTTGCTTTCAGTAGCTTAAGCAAGATGGAGGGGCGCCTGGGTGGCTCGGTCGGTTAAGCATGTGCCTTCGGCTCAGGACATGATCCCAGGGTCCTCGATCGAGCCCCGCATTGGGCTCCCTGCTCGGCGGGAAGCCTGCTTCTTCCTCTCCCACTCTCCCTGCTTGTGTTCCCTCTCTGACTGTGTCTCTCTCTGTCAAATAAATAAAATCTTAAAAAAAAAAAAAACAAGATGGAAATTTATTTCTTTCTAATATAAAAGAAGTCAGGAAATGGGTTATGTATGGCTGGGATGCTGGCTCTACAAAATTGTCAAGGGCCTACTCTAGGCATGACCCTCATGATCCAGGGTAACTGTAGAATCATTTCGTCCTCGTTTGAGGGAGCAGGATGAAAGAGAGAAAGAAGGAAGTATATAGATTTCATTTATATCTTGTTAGCTAAAATTAAGTCACATGGGTACACTTAAGTATATAAATGTAGTCTTTTATGTAGTCTTATGTGACTGCTTCCCCCAAAGAATTGGTATGGTTACTGAAAAGTAAGGGAAGAATGGTTTTGGGGGAGGCAGCTCACAGTCTACCACAAGAGAAGAGAGATTAATTCATACTAGGAGAATGAGAAAATATTTGATGAATGGATAGAATTTCATAAGGTAATAATGACAAGAAAAAGAAGAGGAAGGTGAGAATAGCCTGGATGCAAAGATACAGAAGCAGAAAAGTGCAGGAGAACAGCAGAAGTGTGGATTATAAGGGGTGAAGATAGGATAGATAAATCTGTCTCTGTAGGTAGGTTGGGACTGTGTTGTAGGAGGCTCCAGGTTCCACCAAGAATAATGGCAGAAAATGCACTGATGCAGAAGACCATGGAACTGGTCCTAATGTCTTTAAGGAAAGATAGAAGTCAGGAGATCATTGGGGAGAGATTGTCAAAATCAGATATGATAGTGCTCCAAAGAAAAGTTGGACGTTCAACACATTTAGAGGTTGCATAGAGAGGAAGGAGGTTCATTCACTCTTGAATTTGAGTCAAAGAAACCTCTCTCTTTCCCTCCCCAGGGTTTAAGATAGTTAGTGCTATCACATATACATTAAGGCAATTAGATGGAAAGCATTCAAGAATGTAGGGGAGTTTGATTACAGTGGACCTTAGGGAGTACAAAGAGTCTGGTGTAGTTAGTGGAGAGGGTACTAGATGGTGTCTAGGTAGAAATAGAGCTAAACCAGCTATAGATTAGCAAGAAAAGTAGATGGAAGTGGTACGGGTCGAGAGAGTCTTTATTTAAGGAGCTGATTATGGGTCATAAAGTTGAAGAAAGTATTCAGTGATAGTCTAAAGGAACATGTAATGGTGGTGATGAAAAGTGGAGAAGAGGAGGAGGAAGGAAAGAAATGTGAGTGTAGAATAAAAACCAGCTCCAAAATTCTCTTTGGTTCATTGGAGTATTAGATAGCTTAGATGAATTTAAACTGTGGTAACAACTCCCTAAATCTCAGTACATTACAACAGCCAAGTTTATTTCTCATTCATGTTATTATCCATTGTGGTTTGCCTGGGGCTTTGCTCTATATTCTCTTCATTCCAGGACTGAAGCTGAGGGAACAGCCCTTGTCTGGGACATAGCAGAGGGAAAAGAGAAATGGTGGAGCCACACAATGGCTCCCCCCACCCACATACGCACAATGGCTTTTAAAGCTTTTGTGGAGAGTCACTTCTACTCATATTCCAATGACCATAGCCAAGGCTGAGTGAGTGAGAAGCCCTTTAGGGAAGGGCAGTATTTTTTGTTTGTCGAGAGAAAGAGAGAGAGAGCGGGGGTGTTGGAGCAGCAGAGGGAGAGAGAGAGAATCTGAAGGAGGCTCCACACTCAGTGCAGAGATCTCACAACCTGAGATCATGACCTGAGCCAAATCGAGTTGGACTCTTAACCGATTGAGCTATCCAGGCACCCCTAGGCAGTATTTTTGAACAGATAATATTATCTACTGTGGTATGATAGTGTAGTATGAGAAGTGCTTTTTGGGAAGTTAATACAACAGCCAAGACTTTGAGCAACACAGACATAAGTGGATTAGCTATGGTTAAATTTCAGTCCACATTCAGCCTGCTGCTGTTGGTTATGTGTTACGTTCAGAAAAATGAATGACTGTGCGGTGAAAGGAAACTCGCAAGGAAGCTTATTCATAATTCAATAGTTAACCTATAATATTTATTACATACCTACTTTTACACTCAATACATTATCCTAGGCTAAGCGGGATTGCTATCATTGTTCTAAAAAAACAAAAAAACCAATAAAAATTGGTTAGAGAGCTTCTTCCTTTGTACTCTTCAAATAACACAATAATAGTAAATCTCTAATCCAGTTCTTTGTACATAAGTAAATGCTTTTGTTAGTTGAATAAATGTATCTTTGAGGTTTCAGTGTATCTGTGGTTAGACCAATTACTATGTCTGGCACAATACTGTGTTTTTGGAAAATATGTTTCTATTTTAAGGTCATGAAGAATATAAGCTAAAGAATTGAAGAAACATCTCAACTATGGAAAATTTCTAGGTTATTCTCTAAAGGATTAAGATTTTTAATGTATGTCAAATATATAGACCAATTTTGGCTTTGTTGTATTTGTGCTAGGTATTAGATTTTTATTTTAGTTTGACTACCTCAGATTCCTTCATCTGTTGCACAGTGAAAAACAAACAGGACAATCTGTATATGAAAGAAGAATTGAAGGAGAGAGGTAGGCTAAGCAGGAAAGGAGAGTGAGAAAAGAAATAAGGATGAAATCAAGAGGACAGAGAGAAAATGAGAGTTGATAAGGTAAAGACACAGTGGTCTCAGGAAACAGCATGGTTCGTGCAAGTAATTTCTTTTGATGTCCAAATAATAGCTGCATTTTTCTTGATTGATTTTTTTTTTCATTAAGTCACCAAATTGACAGTGTGACCTTTTTTTTTCGGCCTAACTTAGGTTTATACTCTTGATGTACCAGATGCATTCTATTACTGTTACAGTCCAGACCCTAGTAATGCAAACGGAAAAGATGCCATTATGGAAGAAATGGCTGAGCAGATAGTTACAGTGTGTGCTACCCTGGATGAAAATCCTGGAGTAAGATACAAAAGGTAAGACACTCAATAGTGTCTGTAAATGTTATGCTTTCTATTTGATCTCCAGTGTAGGGGTAAGTAATGTCTCTGTGCTTGTGTTTATTGGTTTGCAGTTTATTTTCCATCTAAAATTATGCTGTATATATAGGAGATTTAAAGTTTAAGGTTGAAATTTCAGAGCAACTAATAGCCTCTGTTACTAAATTTCAGTGCTTAAATTTGGTATGATTTGCAAACACTTTCATGAGTTTAAGGAATGCTTAGGGGAAATGTCTTTATTGTCATATAGAGAATACAGTCTTACAATTAATGTTTTGTTAAATTTTCACCAAATTTGAATGGCCATATTATCTGAATAGTGGTTTTAGTGTCAAAGTATGTATGTATGTATATATTTATTTAAGATTTTATTTATTTATTTATTTATTTATTTATTTATTTATTTATTTGTCGGAGAGGGAGAGCACAAGCAGGGGGAGTGGCAGGCAGAGGGAGAAGCAGGCTCCCCGCTGAGCAGAGAGCCCGATGCAGGACTCGATCCCAGGACCGTGGGATCATGACCTGAGCTGAAGGCAGACACCAAACCCGACTGAGCCACCCAGGTCTCCCTCTAATTCCAGTGGCTATTTTAAATAGATTATTGGGTTTTGTTTTTTTTTTAAGAATAAAGTTTGACTTTAACACTATGTACCTTTATTTATTTGCTTTTTAAAAATAAGATTTACTGTAAAGTACATAAATTATATGTGTATGGCTTGATAAATTATTCCAAAGTGGACATATCCTGCTAACCCCACCAAGGTCAAGAAATAGAACATAGATGGCATCCCAGAGGTTCTGCTCATGAGCCCCCTTGGTCACCAGCCCCCTCTCCTCCCCAAAGGTCACTGCTGACTTCTAACACATTGTAGTTTTGCTTGATGTTGAACTTGGTAAAAATGGAATATTTTTTGTAAAAATGTGATATTTTTTGTTTCTGGCTTCTTTATTCAACATTATGTTCTGAGAGTCATCTGTGTTGTGTGTAACCAGGCAGCTTGGATTTTAATCTCTGCTAATTGCTAGCTGTGTGACCCTTCTGCCCTCAGTTTCCTTATCTATGAAATGGGAATGATAATAATACCCATCTTAAAAAGTTGTTAGAACTCTGTAAAGCATTCAGAATAGTGCATGGCACCAGTAAAATGATAGTAGTAAATATACTGTGGTACAACTAATAAGTATTTTTATTTTATTTTATTTTATTTTTTTATTTTTATTTTTTTTATTTTTTTTAAAGATTTATTTATTTGAGAGAGAGAGAATGAGAGAGACAGCACATGAGAGGGGGGAGGGTCACAGGGAGAAGCAGACTCCCCGCCAAGCAGGGAGCCCGATGTGGGACTCGATCCAGGGACTCCAGGATCATGACCTGAGCCGAAGGCAGTCGCCCAACCAACTGAGCCACCCAGGCGCCCCTATTTTATTTTTTTAAAGATTTTATTTATTTATTTGAGAGAAAGAGAATGAGAGAGAGCACATGAGAGGGGGGAGGGTCAGAGGAGAAGCAGACTCCCTGCCAAGCAGGGAGCCCGATGCGGGACTCGATCCAGGGACTCCAGGATCATGACCTGAGCCGAAGGCAGTCGCTTAACCAACTGAGCCACCCAGGCGCCCCTATTTTTTATTTTTTATTCTGTTATGTTAGTCACCATACAGTACATCATTAGTTGTGTTTTTTTTTTTTTAAAGATTTTATTTATTCATTTGAGACACAGAGATACAGAGAGAGAGAGCATGAGCAGGGGGAGAGGCAGAGGGAGAGGGAGAAGCAGGCTCCCCGCTGAGCCAGGAGCCCGATGTGGGGCTTGATCCCAGGACCCTGGGATCATGACCTGAGCCGAAGGCAGACGCTTAACCATCTGAGCCACCCAGGCACCCCACATCATTAGTTTTTGATGTAGTGTACAAATAATAAGTATTATCACTCATTTCTCTTTTAGAAGTTTCTTTAATTTGAACTTTGGCATTGATCAGGTTACTTGGCTGAACTGTTTAATTTCAAATTCATGTGATACTTTAAGTTGCATTACTGTTAACCACTTAAAAAATCTATTAATTACTTGGAAAAATATAGCAATTCTCCTTAATTCAGATGCTGCCTAATAAGCTCTACTCATACATACATCAGGTATTGAAAACTTTCTTTTTCTTATAGGTGATGTACTAATTACATTCTGAACTCAGGGGAACAGAGCTAAGTGGTTTGTCTTCTGCTAGAGTTCAGTTGCTGTTCAAGTTTCTTTTCTTCGTGTTGACTCTGTTCAGGATGAGTAAATATAACCAATTAATAATTTAAAAGCTCACCAGTGGACCTGTTTTGAGTTACTGCAATAGTTAACGAATAATCCAGGCTTTTAAAATCCTACTTGTAGGGGCACCTGGGTGGCTCAGTCGTTAAGCGTCTGCCTTCGGCTCAGGTCATGATCCCGGGGTCCTGGGATCGAGCCCCGCGTCAGGCTCCCTGCCCGGTGGGAGGTCTGCTTCTCTCTCTCCCACTCCCCCTGCTTGTGTTCCCTCTCTTGCTGTGTCTCTCTCTGTCAAGTGAATAAATAAAATCTTTAAAAAAAAATAAAATAGAGTCCTACTTGTACTTTCTCAAAGCATTCCTTTATATCTTATGTACTGTTAAAGTATAATTCAAACATAAAATTACTTCCTTTTGAAAATATTTTAAAGCAAAATGTGTAATAAATTATTCTTTATAGTTGCTGCTTTATTTATTTTTAAGGTATTACACCTAAAGAGTCTTTTACTCTTTGAAGGCCTCACAATGAGACCCTCCATTTTTGAGGTTGGTGGGCTAATTGAGGAGCGTTTTCCAGCATTTTTCTTGTAGACCCAAAAGTTATACTAATGCCACTGGTCATGAAGATGTAATTTAGACTATGATTTTATCATTTTAGTAGAGAGGGATATATAAGATTTTATGCAAAAGATTATATTGGAAAACTGATTAGATGTTAGAGAACACGGGAAATCTCACACTGCTAGTGGGAAGGATAATTGGTCAACTAATTTGGAGAGTAATATGCTAATATCTAAAAAAGTAAAAAATGTACTTTATGACTCGGCAGTTATACTTTTAGAGTAGAGAAACATACATGGAGATTTATTTACAAAATATTTGTTTCAGTGTTTTTTGAAATAGTATAAAATTGAGAATGACTTAAATGTCTATCTATCCTTAAGGGAATGAATACATAGAATCCAGTATAATTATATGATGGAATACTATATAGAAATAAAATGAATAAATTTGATATATATGTGTCAACATAGATAGGTCTTAAGCATATATATAACATATACTACTATTAAACATATATAAAATAGTAAATATATATAACAGCATTGATAGGAAGAATACACACCAAATTCATGATAGTGGTTGCAATTGGGGGTTGGGGAGAGGTAGAAGAGAAGCCTAGGAAGGGAAGGAAATAAAGAGAACTGCAATTTTATTTATATTATTTTCTTTACATTAAGAAAATCTGAAGCACATATAAGATTTACATTTGTAAAATCCAGACAAATTGGTATAGAACTTCTCTGTGTTTATAAACTCTTTTAAATTAATAAATTGTTACATGGTTTAATTTTAGAATTCAGCTTTATGGTATTGTAACATGTTTTGAAAGAAAGATAATTGTTTGAACATTTTTTTCACTTTCAGTAAACCTCTAGATAATGCCAGTAAGCTTGCCCAGCTTGTTGAAAAAAAACTTGAAAACTACTACAAGATTGATGAAAAGAGCCTGATAAAGGTAATGTATAAAAGGCAAATAGTGATTATGCACAAAGTCTGTCTTATCTCTTCACAAACCAAAAAAACTATTGTTCATTGTCCAGTACTAATTTGGGAATCATTAACGTAGATGGTAGCTGAAAGCTTAATAGTGAGGTTTTGTGGGGAAGATATGGTTTTGTTTTTTTTTGTTTTTGTTTTTGTTTTTGTTTTTTTTGATACGGGTTTTGAAGTAAGCACTGTGTCCAAATCCTGGCTCTGCCATTTAATTCATAGATATGTCAGTTTGGGCAAATTATGTAGCTTCTCTGTGCCTAAATTTTTTTATCTGTAAAATGAGGATAATAAGAATACCTATTTTATAAAGTAGAGGGTTAAAGGAGTTACTACTTTTAAAGTTCTTATAATGATGCTTACTACTGAGTAAACAATAAATATAGCTATTTTTGTTATTACTAGCTCTGACTTTGCACAAATTATCTACTTTGAGTTGTATTTTCGTCTGTAAAATGGATGAGATAAACATAGCTTGCTTGGTTGGTATGAAGATTAGGTGAATTAACATGTCTGGCACATACAGGAGTTTAATAAATGGCAGCTGTTATTTATCTTAAGAAGATAGTATAAAGTAATCAGAGACTAAGAGTGGGACCTGGAGAATACCAGCATTTAGGCTTGGGTTGGAGAATGAAGAGTCTGAGGAGACTGAAGGAGGTGGGGCCAGGAGTCTAGAGAGCCATATGAAATGAATGGAAGAAATTGTTGCTAATTTAGAACTAAGAGGAGAAGGGCAAGGAAATGACTGATACAGTGTTATTTAGTAAGTGGAATGAAAAGAATAATACATAGTAGAATGTAATGGGAGTATAGGCAGGGGCTTAATCTTTTTCTAACTGGAATCTTGGAAGGCACCCCAGAGGAAGAGGCTCTTTAACTTAAAGAATAAGTACAACATTATAAAAGAGGGACTTTGTTGCTTAGATAACCAGATTCTTTGGCAGAGGCATAATGAAAAAGGGAAATTCACAAACTGCACTGGAGTGGGCGGGTGTAAGCTTAGATGTAATGTTAGTTTAGAACTCTAAAAGTTACTAGTGGTCTGGTGAAAGCTGTTCTGGTTGTAGTTAGGAAAACAGTGGCTCAGTGTGGCTCAGTGTGTAGCATAGTAATAGTCAATAAATGTATGTTGAATGAGGGAAGAGATATATGATCAGTATGTTAGTAAATATCCTTTTGTCCTTCATAATTTCAGTGGGGAAAAAAAGGCAAAATCCACGAAAAACAAACTTGTCCTTTCCATTTTTCTGCCTGGGAAATTATACATCCTTCAAATACTTGATACTTTTCTTTCACTTAAGGACATGATGAAGTGTCACCTCCTTTCTGAAGCATTTCCTGACTCTTCAGGTCAAATGACTTCCTTCCACATACTGTCATAACCCCAACCCATGATATAACACTTATATTGTACTATCTTTTTCTTATTTGTCTTTTTGAGGACTTATAACTTGATGTATTGAAAGCTTACTAAGTGCTAGGTACTAAATGTATTATGGTGTTATTACATTAAATCTTTACAATAATCTTCTACAGCAGAGGTTGTGGTTATATTTTGTTTTACAAATGAGAATACTGAGATACTAACAAGTTAAAACAGTTTGTCCAAAGTCTTAACAGCAAGATAATGGTCAAGACTGGACTCATACCTGGATCTATGTTATTCCAGAGGCTGTGCTTTTAACCACTGTACCATACTGGCTCAAATGAGTTTAAATGAGTAAATGGTTAAGTAAACATTTTTTTAAAGGTCTATCTTAATTTACCTATGTCTCATATATGTAAATAAATAGGAAATGTTTGTTTAATGAGTTGTAGTTATTTATTTTTCTTGCAAGATTTTATTTAAATTCAAGTTAACATATAGTGTAGTATTAGTTTCAGGGGCAGAATTTAGTGATTCATTACTTGCGTGGAGTTGTGATTATTTCTTACTGCTTTAAATAATAATCCAAAGAATTTATTACTTTCTAAAATGAAGTATGAAAGATACTGATAGTAACAATACTTTTCCCAGCACTATTATTCACTGTTTAATGATTTAGTGCTGTTTGTGAATTAATAACAAGGCTTTCATTTTGATTTGCCATCTCAGTTGGCATCAATATAATCTTTTTAAATAGCATAACAGTTAAGAGCACAGGTATGGAGTGAAACTGACCTGGGTTGGACTCTCCATCCTGCCACTTACTAGCTATGTGATTTGGGCAAGTTACTGAATTTTAAGCTTTAATGCCCTCATCAAATGGAGATAATAATACCTGCCTCACAGGGTTGCTGTAACTTGTTTTTTGCTTAGCACATGTGCTTAGAGCTTTAGGAGTAACTACTGTTCATAATTTATATCAGTTTTAGGGTTTATGGAGCTGAATTCCTAAGAAAATGAATTTTAGTGCAAGGCAAATGTTACTTTTTTTAAAATGAATTTTCACAATATTGTTTTATTGAATATAGCCCCTTAATCTAATTATGAAAGCTTTTGTTTTTGTAGTCTTGTTTTTTTTTCCCTTACTGTGCTACTCTGATTTTTCTATTTTAATAGAACTTCACGTTCTTAAGAATGAGACAGAACTTAGGAAAAGTCTGCTTTTGTTTTCTGAGATATTAACAAGGTGTTCATACAAAGAAATTGACGTTTCTGAAGATAATTTTATCTTGTTATTCCAGGGTAAAACTCATTCCCAGCTCATAATAATTGATCGTGGCTTTGATCCTGTGTCCACTGTCCTGCATGAACTGACCTTTCAGGCAATGGCATATGATCTACTGCCAATTGAGAATGATACATACAAGCAAGTATAACTTGAAGGGCATATAAGGGGCATATACAAGCAGGATATATAGGATATGAGCATTTAATGACTCGTGTAGGCACCAGAAATCGAAAGCCCCTGTAATTTGATATTCAGAAACTTTATCATCCTCTTACCCTATAATCAGAACGTATTAAAAATATCTTGACCTTGTAAGTTAATGGGTAATTTGACTGCTTTGAAGCTTCTTTTGGTATGGTTGCTTCCTTAACTATGTCTATAACAAAGCTACATTTAAACAGGTGGAATTTGGACTTTTTGCTTATGTTAAGAGTAAGTACCAGGCCCACGACTATATTTATTGAAGTGGAAACCATATTCAAACTTGTTAGGCTGTTAGGCTATAATTATTCTGAATCACACACGCAAAAGTATCTGTGTGTGTGTCTTGTCAATATAATGTATTTAAGAAGATTAGAAGACTAGAAAACTGAATAGGATAACTATTGAGAATAGGCATAATGTTACTAATTTCGTATCTCTTGACTTAACTCTGATATAAGCATATTTACTTTAAAAGTAATGCCAAATAGAGAGCTAAATCAAAAGTGAAATAACTTTTCTATCAAGGAACCATTTTACTGTATTATAGTGAATCATTATGAGTGTATATAGGTGTACATACATCTATATATTTACATGTCGATATCATAATCTCTAAGTCCAAATTGGCATTTTTCATCTATGATTTACTGTTTAAAAATAGTGGTAAAAAGGAAAATTAGTCAGTTTTCTGAAATTTTATGTTTAAATTAATTTAGTAATTTTAATAGATGAAAAGATCTTTTTTCTACTGTATGTATTGTATTTATGTATTTTCTCTTGTATGTTTATTTGCATTCTGGTCAAATCCTGGCTTCTGAATTTTTCTCTGTGTAGTTTATATTAATGTCTGGTGACAGAGAAATCAGTATTGCTATTTTTTCTAATACAAAAGTAGTTTCAAGCAGTTTTTTCAGAATTTTCAGAAGAGATACTATTTACCTCTCTTGTCCTTTAGGTCTCTAAACCTGCATTGCTCAAGAGATTTAGAAAAGAATTAAACTAAAAAAAAAAAGAAAGAAAGAAAGAAAAAGAAAAAAAGAATTAAACTGATGGACGCTAAATCCTTTGGTTCCAGACTGTAGACATACGTGTCAGACATTTCTAACCTACTATTTAAAGTATTTATCTCTCGGGGCGCCTGGGTGGCTCAGTCGGTTAAAACGTCCCAACTGTTGATTTCAGCTCAGGTCAGATCAGGCCCCATGTTGGGGTCCGCTCTGGGTGTGGAGCCTGCTTTAAGATTCTCTCCCTCTTTTTGCCCCTCCCTCTCCAAAATAAATAAATAAATAAATAAAATATTAATCTCCCTTCAAGCCCCTCATTGCAATGGCTCTGTGCTGGGCATGGAACCTACTTAAAAAAAAAAAAATTATCTCCCTAGGTTTGCTGGCAAGGAAAGTAAGGTTTAATTTTTTTAAGAGTAAGGGAGAGACTTATTAAAAAAAAAAAAAAAAGCCAGCAATACTCCCTATTATGAATCAGCAAAGTCCAGAGATCAGACTTAGGATGGAAGCTTGAACTCCCTATGGTTTGTGCTCCATTACAATTGTTAATTGGAAACATTACAAAGCAGGAAATTCTGAGTATCCATATTCTATTTTTTATCTTGGTGATCTCTTTAAATGTACTCTTAAAATGGAGTTGTCATCTTTTAGTATTGTTAGGCTTGCTGCCTTAATCTTTGTGTATAAATCAAAGGTTAAAGATGTTATGTAAGTACAAAGTGGCATTTTTAAATGGCAAATGGGCTGCTTCTGTCCTTAGTGTGTTCTGGTTAAGCACAGTCATTCTACATTTGGCTATCTGCACTTAAGACTGCATAGGTAAATGGTTTTATAGGTGGGGCCTGTAATTTTGGGAGTTAGGAAAGTGATTGTACTCATACAGTAGAAATCTACATTTATTGTCTGTAATCTAGAGTTGGGAAAGTTCAAAGCTGTCCTTCCTAATCTTGGCTCAGGAAATTGAGAGTTGCAGGGGTGATTGAATCTCCCTAGCTCCACAGATGGAAGGAGGCTATCTGCATAAAAAGAGAAGGGAGAAATTACGTTTGGGGAGGCAGTCAGGAAGCCCATTTTGAGTAATTTCATGAACCTTTGAATTGCTTCTTACGTCAGTAGTACTCATGAAAGCAATCACAATTTTTTATGACATTTGTTTTCTCATTTCCTTTCCCATTCTTCAAAGGACATGTGGTTATAGGATTAGGGAAGAATATAGAAACAGGTGATACATGTTTATGAATTTATTTACTTGGATACATGTTTATGAAAATGTTAACTCTGAAACACCTTCAGTATTTAATAGGCTACATTGGAGGTAACATTTCTGTTCTTCACTTAATGAGTGTTTGATAGTTGTGCTGATGGTTATGAACACATCAAAAAAGTATTTTAAGCAATTAGAAGACGTTGTTAATATAAATTTAGTCTTGTTCTTAGAGTTGATTGTAGAATGTTGAATTTTTGTTCCATAAAATAACATTTTGCTGAGCTAAACCCTAACATTTGAAAGCAAAAACGTCTTGGTAGACATAGCACTTTGATTTTTAATGTAAGGATAGCAAGCAATATGCCTTAATCAAAGTAGGTATTCATTATCATCCTAAAATACTGGGTTGAATGTACGTATTGTTTAATTTCTTGAGTTGTGTCTTAAAATTATTGATTGTAAAAATGTTTCTTCTACTTTTGGTGGGGGATAATCCAAAAGATTTATATTTCTGTCTACTTGTAGATACAAAACAGATGGGAAAGAAAAGGAGGCAATCCTTGAAGAAGATGATGACCTCTGGGTCAGAATTCGACATCGGCATATTGCAGTTGTATTAGAGTATGTGAACCCATTTTAATTTTTATTCCATATTTTTTAGGCACTAAGTACATGAAAGTAAATTTTATAATCTTAGAATATTTCTGTAAAGAGTAACACCTCAGAAACCTAAAGAATTTTCTTAAATTTGACAGGGAAATTCCCAAACTAATGAAGGAAATTTCATCAACGAAGAAAGCAACAGAAGGAAAGGTAAGACTTTTATTTAACACTCAAAATAATGATGGTGAATTTTAAAATGTGTTAAAATTTTTATTTTATCTTTTTAATATTCCATTTTGGGAAATTTCTAACATACACAAAAGTAGAGAAAATGAACTCCCATGTACCCATTATCTAGTCCCAACAATTTTGTCTCTCTTGCTTCATTGAGTTTATTTTTAAAAAGCCATTTAGCCAATGTCATCAGTGCATTTTTGCTAGATTTTTTTTATTTCAAGGTGTAATTTACCTAAGTGCACAAATCTTAAGTGAGTACTGAGTAACTATTTTATATATATATTTGGAACTACCACCTAAATCAAGATAGAGAACATTTCCATCATTCCAAAATATTACACAATAATATCATCTGTGAATAAAGAAAATTTAGCCTGATCCTTTCTAATCTTTATACATTTTAAAATAGTTTTCTTAGTAGTTAATATTTCCTAGCTCTATAATGTAGAATAGAATTGATGATAGAGAATATCCTTGTCACATTCCCCCAGGAGAAACATGTTTGATATTATACCATTGAGTGTTGTGTTAGACTTAGGTTATTTTAGATACATCCTTTTTTTTCTTTTTCTTTTTTTTCTGAGAGAGAGAGAGAGAGAGAGAGCACAAGGGTGGGTGGGGCAGGCAGAGGGCAAGGGAGAGAGAGAATCCCAAGTAGGCTCCACACCCAGAGTGGAGCCCAGTGTAGGGCTCCATCACATGACCCTGAGATCATGATGTGAACCGAAATCAAGAGTTGGGTGCTCAACTGACTGAGCCACCCAGGCGCCCCTTGATACATCCTTTATCTGGATTACCCCTTCTATTCTTAATTTGCAAAACAGGTTGTGGTTTTGGTTTTTGTAATCAGAATGGGTGTTGGATTTCATCACATGCATCTATTGAAATTATTTTTTTTCTCCTTTTTTCTGTTAATATGATAACAAACCAACCATACATTCCTGGAATAAGTTGCACTGGTCTTGATGCATTATCCTTTTCCTATATCACTGAATCTCTTTGCTAATATTATGATTAGGATATTTGATTCCAGGTTTATGAGAAATAAGTCCCTGTAATATTCCTTTTTTTTTTTTTGAGACTTTATTTATTTATTTAGAGAGAGGCATGTGCAAGCGGGGGAGGGGCAGAAGGAGAGGAAGAATCTCAAGCAGACTCTGCACTGAGCTCGAGGAGCCCAACTCAGGGCTTGATCTCACAACCTTGAGATCATGACCTGAGCTAAAATAGAGTCGGGTGCTCAACCAACTGAGCCACCCAGGCACCCAAAAATGTATCATTATTATAGTCTACCTTAAAGTAGACTATAATTTTCCATGTCCTGAATAATTCAACCTTATAACAGTTTAGCTGCATTTACCCCCTTCATCTTTTGTGCTATTGTTGTTATATATTTTACTCAACATGTGTTTATAAACTTAAGATGTTATTTTGGGGGGCGCCTGGGTGGCTCAGTTGCTGAATACTTTTTTTTCAGGTTGTTGGCAATTATGAATAAAGCCACTATAAAACATTCAGGTTTTGTGTAAACAGATGTTTTCATTCACTTGGGTAAATAATTAAGAGTGGGATTGCTGGAGGGCACTTGGGTGGCTCAGTCTGTTAAGCGTCTGCCTTCAGCTCAGGCCATAATCACGGGACCCTGGGATCAAGCCCCGCGTTGGGCTCCCTGCTCAGCGAGGAGCCTCCTTCTCTCTCTACCTCTTCCCTTCGCTTGTGCGCTCTCTCTCTGTCTCTCAAATAAATTGATAAAATCTTTGAAAAAAATAAAATGGGATTGCTGGGTTATATAGTAAAATGTATGTTTAACTTTATAAGAAAATTCCATACTGTTGTGGCTATACCATTTTACAGTCCCGCCAGCAATGTAGCAGAATCACTGTATTTTTAATTTCTTTCTCTTTTTTTTTGTATTTTTAATTTCTAATATTGCATTTCTAAGACATTGAAGTTTTAAAATAAATTCTAATTTTCTGTTGAAATACTGTATCTTTTCATCCATGTATTCCATCTTTTCCTGTTTTCTTTAACATAAATGTGTTATCTTTTAATTTCTTGTCTGTTAACTTCCAACATCTAGATTGTCTTGGGTCAACCTCTTTTTTTTTTTTAATTCCAGTATAGTTAACATACAGTGTTATATTAGTTTCAGGTATAAAATATAGTGACTCGACAGTTCCATACATTACTCAGTGTTCGTCATGATAAGTACATTCTTAATCCCCATCACCTATTTCACCCATCCCCCTACCCACCTACCCTTTTGTAACCATCAGTTTGTTCCCTGTAGTTAAGAGTCTGCTTTTTGTTTTGTCTCTTTTATTCTCTGTTCATTTGTTTTGTTTCTTAGATTCCACATGAGTGAAATCCATATGGTATTTGTCTTTTTCTGACTGACTTATTTCACTAGCATTAGACTCTCTAGATCCATCCATGTTGTTGCAAATGGCAAGATGTCATTCTTTTTTATGTCTGAATAATATTCCGTTGTGTATATATACCACATCCTCTTTGTCTTGGGTCTGCGTTTATTGACTATTTTATAACTTTGGTATTGACCACTTTTTTCTGTCTTACATGACCAGTAATATTTTAGTGTATGTTAGACATCGCAGATAACATATTGCAGAGGCACTAGATGATGTTCTCTCTGCAAAGAGTATTGATTTCTGTTCTGGCAGGCATTTAATTTGCTGATAAATAACCTTAATTCTGTTGAGACTTCATGCCAGGTGTTGTTATGGTGAGAGTATTTTCCTTTTGCACTTAGTCCAAAGACAGTCCTAGTACTGAATGTCTGGGATGTTCACTTGGCACTCTCTTCTTTGGATCAAAGAATACCAGTATTTTCTTAGCACTAAGACCCCTCTGAAATCTCTGTCTAGCATTTAGCCACCCAGCAGTTGTTCCATGCTAGGCCTTTAAGAGTTTTGCCCTTTACACACGCAGCCAGGGATCCAAAGGCAATACCTCTTTGAGTTTTATCTTTGAATTATGTTGCGACTGACTGGCTCTTTCTCTCTAGCACCTTGCCCCCCCAGACCCTACCTCACCAGCCCCAAACTCTGATCTCTTTTTCCTCTGCCCAGAGAGACTAGTGCTTTTTACTTGAATTCTACTTCCTTTCACTGTGTTTTGGAAAGTGTCCCAGGGAAAAGCCAGGGTGAGTGCAAGGATCACCTGTGCTTGCTTTTGCTCAAGTATCTTAGCTGTGAGCTCTTTTTCTTATCCATTGCCTGAGAACTGTTGTCTTACTTATTTTGTCCAGTTCTGTTTTTGTTTATGGGGGGAGAATAATTTTGATATCGGCTACTTTACTGTGACTGAAACTGAAAGTCTCTTGGATTTATTTTTTTTTAATTTGCCAAATATTTAGAAAATTAGCAATAAAACTGCAGGATTTGAAAAATTGTTATATAGAGGGACGCCTGGGTGACACAGTCAGTTAAGCGTCCGATTCTTGGTTTTAGCTCAGGTCGTGATCTCAGGGTCGTGAGATTGAGCCCTACTTCGGGCTCCACACTCAGCGTGGAATCTGCTTAAGACTCTCCCTCTGCCCCACACTCTGGGCATGCACTCACATGCGCTCTCTCTCTCAAATAAATAAAATAAATCTTTAAAAAAATAAGAAACTACAAAAATTGTTATATAGAATACCTGAATTATAAGTTTGCTTTAAAAATGTTTGACTTTTTTTCCTAGACATCGCTTAGTGCTCTTGCCCAATTGATGAAAAAGATGCCTCATTTCCGTAAACAGATTACTAAGGTAAGCAGTATTGTATATGAGATACTTTATCGTTTTTAGTTTATTAGTCCTTCCAGTTCTATAGTCAGTTTTAGTAGTAGGTGTCATGGAATACTTGGTGTTAGTTATCCTCTAAAATTTTACTCTAGGTCTGAGAAATATTCCAAAAATCTAAGCTTCTCAATAGTGTTCTCTGTATGTAATCCAGATTCATCCAAATCCAGCGTTAGCTTTTTATATCTTTGTCTTCAATAGCCAGAGAATTTTGTATTTATCAACTTAATAAGAAAATTCAACATTATATTAACCAGCAGTTGTTATTCTACTTGGTTCTTTAATAGTTATATCTTAGTAGTTAAGAGCAGTTAAGCGTGTTGGCAGGTAGACTGTTCTTTTTGCTGTATCAGTCTTTCCTATGAGTCATTATCTAAATAGCCTTAACTCATTTTTTATCGTACAGCACCCTAATCAAGAACCAATAATAGGGGCGCCTGGGTGGCTCAGTCGTTAAGCGTCTGCCTTCAGCTCAGGTCATGATCCCGGGGTCCTGGGATCGAGCCCCACATCAGGCTCCCTGCTCCGCAGGAAGCCTGCTTCTCCCTCCCCCACTCCCCCTGCTTGTGTTCCCTCCCTCGCTGTGTCTCTCTGTCAAATATAAATAAAATCTTTAAAAAAAAAAAAAAAAGAACCAATAATATAAATCCAAAAACTTTTTTCTGCTGGACTTTCAGGACTTAGCTTTTTATTTTTCTAACCTTCTTTTTCAGTACTCTTAAACATATATTCAGCCCTTCTGTTTTTTGCTGTCTGTTGATTATTCCCTGTGGACCATGTTAATTCTCACTTTTTCCTTTTTCTTGAGCTACTTTCCTTGCTTTACATGGTACCTCCTTTCCACCTCAGCTCATAATTTCCTTCAGGCCTGTCTCACAAGTTTAATACTATCAGTTGCACAAAAAGAAATTAAAATGATTTAAGCGATTGATTTCTTTTGTTTTTCAGCAAGTTGTCCATCTTAACTTAGCAGAAGATTGCATGAGTAAATTCAAGCCTAATATAGAAAAGCTCTGCAAAAGTGAACAGGTATGTGCAGAGTAAGAAGTACTATATCATCATAAATTTTCGGATTGAACTTTGTAAGGTGCACTAAATCGCAGAATCTCTCTTAGAAGGGGGCTCAACTAGGCAGTATTTAAATATATAACTCCCAGAGCACCTGGGTGGCTCAGTCAGTTAAGCATCCGACTTTTGATCTCAGCTCAGGTCTTGATCTCTGCAGGGTCGAGTTCAAGCCCCATGTTGGGCTCCACACTGAGCATGGAGCTTACTTAAGAAATAAAAATAAATACATCACTTCCCACCAACATTATCAGGTAGCTATAAGTATCATAGTAAGCCATCCCTCCTAATCTGTGACTGTACATATTTGGTTAAATGTGATAATTTTTGTGTTCGGAACATTATTTCAGAGTAGCTCTATCGTCAGGCCTTTCTGAGTAGGTGCAACATTTAATGCAGCATCCTGCAGCATACTGCATTGGCACATTTAACTTGTTTTAGAGCCCCCCCCCCCCCCCGTAATGTCATAAATGTTTAGACCAGTGCTAAGAGAAACAGAATGCAAGCCCTATGTAGTTTTATTTATTGATTTATTTTGAGACAGAGAGCAAGAGAGTTTGAGCAGGGGAAGGGCAGAGGGAGAGGGAGAGAGAATCTTAAGCTATAGGGTCTCAATCCCATGACCTTGAGACCATGACCTGAGCCAAAATCAAGAGTCTGAAGCTTAACCAACTGAGCCACCTAGGCACTCCAAGCCATATGTAATTTTAAATATTACAGTATAGCTGACTCTTGAACGAGGATCTGGGGTACTGACCCCCCACAGTAAAATATCCATGTCTAACTTCTGACTCCCCCAAAACTTGACTCCCCCACACTAATGACCTTCTGTTGACCAGAAGCCTTACTGATAACATAAACAGTTGATTAACACACATTTTGTATGTAATATGTATTATACTATATTCTTATAGTAATGTAAGCTAGAGAAAATGAAATGTTTCTAAAAAGAATCATAAGGAAGAGAAAATACATTTAAAGTACTGTGCTGTATTTATTGAAAAAAATCCATGTATAAGTGGATCCACACACTTCAAACCTGTGCTACTCAAGGGTCAATTGTAGTCACATAAAAAGGTAAAAAGAAACAGAGGTGGTTAATTTTAATAATACATTTGACTTAACCTAATGCTTTCGAAACCTTAGCATTTCAACATGTAATCAATATAAAAATTGTTAGTGAAATAATTTACATTCCTTTTTTTTTTTTTTTTAAAGATTTTATTTATTTATTTGACAGAGAGAGAGATAGCGAGAGCAGGAACACAAGCAGGGGGAGTGGGAGAGGGAGAAGCAGGTTTCCTGCCGAGCAGGGAGCCCGATGCGGGCCTCGATCCCAGGACCCTGGGATCATGACCTGAGCTGAAGGCAGACGCTTAACGACTGAGCCACCCAGGCGCCCTAATTTACGTTCCTTTTTACACACCAAGTCTTCAAGAAATCTGGTGTTTTCACTTATAAGCACATCTTAATTCAGGCTAGCCACATTTCAAGTGCTCATTAGCCACATGTAGCTCAGGGCTACCATATTAGCATAGGTTTAGATTAATGATTTTCTCTCTGAATTATTTTTTGACTTTTTATATTTTGTACAATCAGTAGTTTACAAGTGATGCCTACATTTGAAGTATCATCAGTGTTACATTAAAATTTGGCAAGATTTAAGGTATTTTTTTAAAGATTTTATTTTTAAGTAATCTCTACACCCAACGTGGGGCTTGAACTTATGACCCTGAGATCAAGAGTCACATGCTGTACTGACTGAGCCAGCCAGACGCCCCTGGATTTAAGATACTTTTAACTGAAAAGTGAATTTGGATTATAGGCCACTGACTATATTTAATTGTCATTAAGGACCTGGCACTTGGAACTGATGCAGAAGGACAGAAGGTGAAAGATTCTATGCGAGTACTTCTTCCAGTTCTACTCAACAAAAATCATGATAATTATGATAAAATAAGAGCGATTCTACTTTACATCTTCAGTATTAATGGTAATAGAGACTTTATTTTCATCAATATATTAAAATACTCAGCTCTAAAATCACTTTATAATAAGTAATTTACTATTGATCATAAGAGAGTCTTAGAAAATTCAAAGGTAGTAGCTGACATTGGGTAAGAATGTAAGGAATGTGAGGAAAAACAGGACATTGGGAGAAGACCCGAAGGGTATATAATTAAACATTTGCTTTTTCTTTAATAAGCTTTACTCATGGGTACAACCTGAAACCTAGACATGATTGTGGTAGCAATTGTGTGACTGTGCACCCGTATTTTTATCTAAGGAACTACAGAAGAAAATTTGGACAGGTTGATCCAGAATGTAAAGATAGAAAATGAGAGCGACATGATCCGTAACTGGAGTTACCTTGGTGTTCCCATTGTCCCCCCAGTAAGAAATCTTACATTCAGTATATATTCGTATCTGTACGTATGTGGTTGTTTGCATTAAATATGTTTTCTTATATGGGAATCCACATAGTCTTCTTAATTTCACTGTATAGATTTGGTAAGTAAAAAATTTTTAATTCTGTTTTCTTTTCCATAAATGAGTAATTTGGACAAATACATTTTTCTAGTGAATTTATATCTTACGTCTTCTGTTGTAATTTGCTCTTTATGCTTTTCTCTATGATTCCCTTTATAGCAAATTTTGAAAGAACTCTGTTTAGAATCTCTCTCTTTCCCATCAAGTTTTATAGCACTTTTGAGTAAATATATTTTCTAATAAATATATTTTCTAATACTGTTATACATTTTATCATTCGAGCACAAAATATGGTGAATTTATGTGACACCATCTATTCAGATTTTTTGAATAAGCATTTCCACTCTTAGTTTTTTGTTTTTTGGTTTTTTTTTTTTAAGATTTTATTTATTTATTTGAGATAGAGAGGAAGCATGAGTGAGGGGACAGGGGAAGAGGGAGAAGCAGACTCCCCACTGAGCAGGGAGCCCAACATGGGGCTTGATCCTAGGACCCTGAGATCATGACCTGAGCCGAAAGTAGACACTTAACTGACTGAGCCACCCAGGTGCCCCCTCCACTCTTAGTTTTAAGTCAAATACAACATAGTATTTGCTGTAATTTAAATATTTTTCAAAGAAAATGTAATAAGAGAATATTACTAAATAAAATTACAGGTTTTAAATTTTTTTCCTCTATTTGTATTAGTCTCAACAAAGCAAACCATTAAGAAAGGATAGGTCTACAGAAGAAACTTTTCAACTCTCTCGATGGACACCTTTTGTCAAAGATATTTTGGAGGTAAAGTTCATTAAATTTTACTTAAACCCTAAGTGCCTTTCGGTAGAGTATTCTTTACTTTCTGTATGTTTATCTGTCAGTCTGAGCATATCTATTGGTCAGGAATGTATGCAGTACTGGGAGGGTTCACAAAAGAAGGCTGTATCCGGGGTCAAGGGCGGAAAGGAAATTTGAAGATTCTTTCCGTGTAGATCTCAAATAAACTTACACACTGACTGCCTCAAAATAAATAAAAGTAAGCATACATAACTGCCTTATGGGAAAAAAAAACTTGTTTTAAATAACTATATGTAGCAGAAGTATAATTTATTTGAATGAAAGTTCAACAAAATAACATTTGCATATGACCACTGTTAGAAAGTGTTAGACTCCAGTATTCTTGGAAAAGTATTTGTGTTATTAAATTGTAAATTGTAAACTATAGTTTGCTATTCTGTCCAATAGATGGTTTATGCCTTTAGTACTGTTTGCTTTTAGAAATTAATATTCAATTATGGGAAATTAGAAAATGAACTAGTAAAAATTGTATTATGAGCAATAAAATCATGACATTGGTTTTTCAATTATAATAATATAGTTTCATTTATTCCAGTTTTCCTTTGACTTAAACCCGTTTCTGCTTTGCTTTGGGAGCTAAATGTGTGCAATTTATGACTATGATTTTCCTGTTTTGCTTGGCTAATTTTATGTCATTCACACATTCTTAATCATAGATGAAAAGTTTAAAGAATCTAGACTTTGTTTTCTATAACATAAGATTTTTTTCCCTACCCATAACAAGGATGTAGCTAAGTAGTCTTTCTTGGATAGTACTTTTAAAATAAGAATTGACTTCCTGAACCCTGTAACAAGGATTTGCATATTAATTTTAAAAAAAGAAAATCCAGTTTTGGCCCAGTGGCATTCCACGGCCTTCAGGATTTCTCCTGAAACTTGATTTCTTTGCTTCTTACAGTTTTAATGAAATATTCTTGGACTACTACTACTAAGTACCTTGTGCTCATTCCTTATGCCCACTTATTAATAATACCTTTTATACTGCTGTGCTGTAAAGCAGTGGTCTCCAAACTGTTTTAATCATGCATACTTAACCATAAAAATTGTGAACGTGAGCTTGTAGTATATGATTATTTACAAACTGTGTATTACTGTACTGGTGAAGCATAATCTTTATATATAGCACATCCTATACACATAAGTATATCATAAAATGTAACCCTAAAATAGAAAATTTTTTTAAACAAAAAGGAAAACTTCTCTCATCCCATTGGATTGTTTTGATTACCCCTAGGTCAGGGATGCACATCCTATTTTAGAGCCACTGCAGTGAAGGGCAAGGTGAACTCTCCAGTAGCCTAAGAGGTATGTCAGGACTAGGATGGGTATTTAGAAACCCCGAGCACTCTAGAGATTAAGGTCTCTGCAATCCTTAAACCAATATGGAGACCCTGCAAATGAAGAAATGTAGACATTCAGTAAATATTGGTTTAATAAGAAAGTAAAGGATTGCATTAATTTTTGAAGCAAGTGGGCTAACCTTATTTTATTAAATATTTACATATCTTAGGCTCCTTAATTGTAAACACAAGTTTTGAGTCTTATGCAAAATATACAAATTTAAAAAATCCTAGAATGTACATTTTTTTAATGGTGTTAATTCTTTTCTTCCCTAGGATGCCATTGATAATAGATTAGATTCAAAAGAATGGCCATATTGTTCCCAGTGTCCAGCAGTATGGAATGGCTCAGGAGCTGTAAGGTAAAACCTATCAATTGAAATTGTCAGTATGATATTGCAGACTAATAATTGAAATGGTACAGAAGGAACTCATACTGGCAACTCTCCTGGAGGCATAGTCACTTAAAAGGCAGTGTTTCTTTAACTGCAACCTATTTTAAATGAGTCCAAGTAAGCAGTATGAAAATGTACTTTATCATAAAAAAATGAGTGCCCTATCTTATGCAGGGGTGTCAACTCCCAGTCCCTCCCTACTTTGCACAATACCAAGGCTTCATTAAACGGGTAAACACCCAAGTCTTGTTTGCTAAGATTAGACTAACTCTCCACAAGGCAGACCAAGCCTCAACTCAGTTTACCACTCTAGTTTTTAGCTTCCTCTTTATTGCTAGCCTTTGGAGATTTCTCTTATTTGTTTACTTTCACTGTGCTTTTAAAAAGAAGTTCACTCTTAAAAATGAAACAAGATGAAACCAGAGAGGGAGACAAACCATAAGAGACTCTTAAGCATAGGAAACAAACGGAGGGTTGCTGGAGGGGACAGGGGTGGAAGGTTGGGGTAACTGGATGATGGACATTGGGGAGGGTATGTGTTGTAATGAGCACTGGGTATTATGTAAGACTGATGAATCACAGACCTATACAAATAATACATTATATGTTAATTAATTGAATTTAAATTTAAAAAATTTTTTAAATAAATAAAGAGTGAAAAAAAGTTCACTCTTATTTTAACCAAAGCTTCTAGGTGCTTTCTAGAGTGAGATTTTCAGAATCTAGGGCTTTAATTATTATTTTTATATCTAGCAGAATGTAAAACACTAGCACAACATCTTATACATGTATGTGAAACAAATTAAATATAATCCCATTGTCCTAAAATTGCTATTCAGAAATTTAAAAATTGTTAGTCACATAATTGTTTAAGCAGTATTTATCTCCTTTTTGTTGTTGTTCTTACTCTATTTCTCTTTTATTTTTCTTTTGAAAAAAAATTTTTTTTTAAGATTTATTTATTTTAGAGAAAGAGTGTGTGCGTGTGCAAGAGTGGGGATAGGGGCAGAGGGAAAGAATCTCAAGCAGACTCCCCACTGAGCACAGAGCTGACACAGGGCTTGATCTCATAACCCTGAGATCATGGCCTGAGCCGAAATTGAGTTGGATACTCAACCAACTGGGCCACCTAGGTGCCCCCTTGAAATAGTTTTTAAACCAAAATTGCACTTTTAGTATCTCCTTGATTTGTTTTATATGGGAATCGTGAGTGTATCTTATTCCTGTTTCATCTTTCAAAACCAGTTACTGATTCTCTTTACTTTCTTCCTATTGTTTACTCCCTCATCATTTCTTAAGATGGCAGATGGAAATTATCTAGACAAGAACATTATTAAAAGTTTACCATGGGATCCTACATTTCAGGGTCTTAGAGGTCCTCTAGAAAGAACATGGTTTCCAAAATGGGTAACAAGATGATTTGGGGGGGATATTTATTTTTACCTGAAAAAGGGAGAAATTAAACTTTATTAATAGACACCAGTATACATATCTAATTTATAAACTAATATATATTTTTAATAGAAGTACATAAATTTTTATTTTGAAATATTTACTTTTCACATAAAAGCTCAAAATTTTTTACCAGTGGAGTGTGAGATCAAAAAAAGTGATTCCTATGATCTTGAGCAGTGCTACCCCATAGAACTTTCTTTCAGTAATGGAAATGTCATGTATCTGCCCTCACCAATATGAGTCAGTAGCCACGTGGAGCTGTTGAGCACTTGATATGTGGCTAGTATGACTGCGTTTTTAATTTTAATTAATTTAAATTTAAATAGCCTCATGTAGCTAATGGCTGCTGTATTAGACAATGCTGATCTAGAGCATCTGGGGGAGGAAATGATAGAAACATTAGCTATTATTTATTGAGTGCTTCCTTGGTACCAGATTCCATGCTTCGTGTATCCTCTGCATTATTTCATTTAATCCTGAAAACAACCCTTGACTATTAGAGAGAGGTTCAGTAACTTGCCGAAAGTCTTACTGAATTAGAAAGAAGCAGAATCAGAGTTGTAACCAGGTCTTTTTTTTAACAGCTTTATTGAGGTGTAATTGACTTAATAGCACTGTATATGTTTAAGATCTACAACTTGGTGTTTTGATACATGTACATTGTAAAATGATCACCACAAGCTAATTAATATATCCATCACCTCCACAAACTTACCATTTTCTTTCTTTTGTGTGTGTGTGTGTGTGGTGAGAAGGCTTAATTTAATAATTTAAGATCTACTCTTTTAGCAGATTTCAAGCATACAGTATAATTTTTGGTAACTGTAGTCACCATGCAGTACATTAGATCTCCAGAATTAATTCATCTTGTATAACTGAAACTTTGTGTCGTTTGACCAACACTACCTCATTTCCCCTCCCCCCCCCAGCCCCTGGCAACCAACATTCTATCCTCTGCCTTATGAATTTGACTGTCTCAGATGCCACATAGAAGTAAGATCATGCAGTGTTTGTCTTTCTGAGTCCAATGTAATTTCACTTAGCATAATGTCCTTCAGGTTCATCCATGTTGTTGCAGTTAGCAGAATTTCCTTCTTTTTTAAATTTTTATTTAATTTTTATTTTTTTAAAAGATTTTATTTATTTATTTGAGAGAGCGTGCAAGCACAGGTGAGGGGGAGGGGTAGAGGGAGAGGGGAAAGCAGATTCCCCACTGAGCAGGGAGCCCACCTCAGGGCTCAATTCCAGGGCCCTGAGATCATGACCTGAGCCGTAAGCAGACGCTAAACTGACTGAGCCACCCAGGCACCCCTTTCCTTCTTTTTTTTTAAAGGCTGAATAATATTCCACTGCATATATACACTACGTTTTCTTTATCCATCTCTCCACCAATGGACATTTAAGTGTTGTCCGTGTTTCGGCTATTGTGAATAATGCTGCAGTGAACACAGGAATGCACATACGTCTTCAATACCTCCTACCGTCCTACCTCAGTGAGTTTCAGCATGGGATGTCCTGGTACCACATCAGCTCCAAATCCGGTGCTTCCCTCCCTGTACCTATAAAATAGAGCTGACACTCTTTTATTTCATATGAAGAAATAACATACTTGAGAAGTCTATGACTTTCTGAAGTTAAAAAAATGGGAGTGACACTGAAACAAGAGGGTTTTAAAGACTTCAGAAAGTCATAGACTTTTGGGGCACCTGGGTGCCTCCGTTAAGCGTCTGACTCTTGGTTTTGGCTCAGGTCATGATCTCAGGGTCCTGGGATCAAGCCCCATGTCGGGCTCTGTGCTCAGCATGGAGTCTGCTTGAGTTTCTTTCTCCCCCTCCCTCTACTCCTCCCCCATACACACTCTCTCTCTCTCTCTAAAATAAATAAATCTTTAAAAAAATGGTAAG
Source organism: Halichoerus grypus (assembly GCF_964656455.1). NCBI lineage: Eukaryota > Metazoa > Chordata > Mammalia > Carnivora > Phocidae > Halichoerus > Halichoerus grypus. The sequence continues at coordinate 97,982,217 of NC_135716.1, read as the reverse complement.
TCATAGACTTTTCAGGTATATAGAGTAAAAGTGCTGAATTAGGTTATGAGTGATTTGTCCAAACTCTCTATTAGATCAAAATTAAAGTTGAAGTGGGGCTGGCCTACCTAACCTGTCTTGGTTCTCCAGTCATACCATAGTTAAGTCCTTTCCATAAAATCAGGGTAATTGGTGCCAGATTTGAGTTTGCTTAAGTTAGGCTTTTTAAAAACTCTACAAGCACTATGGCTTTGGAAAAGTTTTTAACATGTTTGTGTATGTTTATTTTTTAGTGCTCGCCAGAAACCCAGAACTAATTACTTAGAGGACCGAAAAAATGGGTCAAAGCTGATTGTTTTTGTAATCGGAGGAATTACATACTCTGAAATGCGTTGTGCTTATGAAGTTTCTCAGGCACATAAATCCTGTGAAGTTATTATTGGTAAGACATGTTTTCCTCTTTTCAATTTTTTTTAAGCAAACTAAATGCAAAACTTTATGTTGAAAGTTACATGTAGGTCTAAATTGTTGAGTGCAAAAAAACTTATTAATCATAATGTGTTTTATCTGATGTACTAGAGTTTTTTCCTGGTTGACTTTTTTGATAATTTGATTTTTAAAGATTCTGATTTTGAGGGAATAAGCTTCAAAATATTTTATTATTTAGATATTATTAAAAATGTCCTTTAAAGTATTATATTCCAGACTTGCCCTTATTATTAAATAATTTTTGAGACATAAATACATTTCTACTACAGAAGTACTTTGAATGTTTTTGTGGATGTGAACCTGACATTGGCAAGTCCTATATGGAATTTAGTTTTAAGAACTTCAGTCAAAGCCACTGATACGGAAACTCTCCTCCTCTGTGGAGTGCAGCATTTGTATACCCGCTATAAATCTGCACAACAGCTTAATGACCTGTGATTGAGCAGTGATTCTTCTGTTCTGCCACAGGGATAGTAACGTCCAGTTCTGATCGTCAGCGTATCAGTGTATTGCACAAAGTAGACAGAGTACTAGCAGTGGTTTACTGAGCGTGCTGTGCAATGAAGAGGAGGGACTGAAATACTGTGGTATAGGCAGATGCCAGGAATGTGTCCTATAGAAATTTTGTTAAATTGCCCCAAGCTATGGCACTTTGCAAATTTGAGGGACAGAGCAATATAATTAGCCAATTAAGTTCTGGCCTCTGAAATTTTATCTTTTCTCCTACCAGGTTCTACGCATATTTTAACACCCAGAAAGCTTTTGGATGATATAAAGATGCTAAATAAACCCAAGGATAAAGTCTCCTTTATTAAGGATGAATAATGATTTTTTTTTTTTTTTGGAGATTCTTATTAACATGTTCAACTAAAATAAATCAAGACAAAGTTGCTATCATGTAATTTAAACAATGTAAATATTTTATGGAATAATGATTTTTCAAATCTATTTCTTAAGGGACTTTATGGTTACATATCATTGGGTTTGCCATTTTTAATAATTTAAATGGTGTTGCTGCTTTGTAGATGATGAGAAGAAATGTTCAAATGCTTTCTAAAAGGAAATTTTTCACCTTTGGAACTGAATATATTAGAATTGTGGGTAATTCTTCACAACTACCTATGTACATACTAATTACTTATCAGATACTTACCTGTCTTATGCTCAAGTATAGTTTTTTGGGAAAGAACTGATTTTAAATGAAAAGGCTGTAAAAGTAAAAACTGTGTGTATGTCATGATTTTCTCTAAGTGGAGTTTTTCAATTGAAATTCATAATTTCTTTTATGTGTAAAATAATTGTCATTAATAGAAATAGAATAATTTCACAGGGTATACTGTCTTCCTAGATACTTCTAAAGAACAGTTTTATATAATTTCAAAATCATGTATGTTTAAAGTAGAAAACCAAAAATAAGTGTGAATATTCTAAGAGAAAATAAATGTATAGTTACAAAAGTTATCTTTTTGGGGGCAGGGGAGGAAGGGGAAGTTGGGAAGTTTAAAAGTTCTAAATCAGAGAGTTACAAAAAAGAAAAAGAATGCACCATAATCTTCCCACCAAGATAGCCCCTGTTGACTTTTTATAAAAACAATGTAATATTTGTATAAGGTTGGATAATAAAAGGATATGTCTGCACATGCGTTACACAAAGGGAATGTGTTCATTTCAAATCTCTCCTTTTACCTGGCCTCATAGTGGCCTCATAATTTTATATATTACTCATCTTCAGAGTTTTGCTCTTATATATAATGCTGCATTGTTTGGGAACATACCTTTGCAAACACACACAAATACTTCTATAATATCTTCTAGCAATGGCATAGCTGGTCAAAGTATTTGTGCATTTAAATATAGTTGACTTTTGAACAACATGGGTTTAGCTGACCCCAGCCCCCCAGCCCCAACCATGCAGTTGAAAATCTGTTGAAAAACTGTTTACTCCTCAAAAACTTTACTAATAGCATACTGTTGACCAGAAGCCTTACTGAAAACATAAAGTCGATTAACACAAATTTTGTGTTGTATGTATTATTTATTATATTCTTACAATAAAGTGGAAGAAAAAAATGTTAAGAAAATACATTTACAGTATTGTACTATATTTGTCCAAAAAATCTGTGTAAGTGGACCTGTGCAGTTCAAACCCGTGTTGTCCAAGAGTCAACATGTTGATAGATACCACCATTTTACATTTTTATGTAGATAAACCCATCACTTTTCCTTTTTGGTTTCTGAATTATATGTTGTACTTAGAAATAACCTTTTACAACCAAAATGATAAATTCATTGTTTCTTCTAGAACATTTCAATAGGTTCATTTTATTTTTACAGGTAATTCATCCATCTGGAATTGACTTTAGTGTGACAATGTATGCCAGGTATTGTCTCTTAGCACTCGGCATTATGTCCCATGCCTCCCCATCTCATACCACAGGGGATGAAAGGCTACAAATGAAGTTTTACAGACTCAAAGATAAGCAGGGTTCAGAACTGGTTAGGTTCTGCCGGTGATTTGCATTTGGTCAAGATTTGGAAGGTAGAGACCATCTACCATGCTGTACTAGTGGACAAGCAAGCTCCTGCCACCTGACGTTGTTTGTAGCAACTAGACGCCGTGTCTCAGTGTCTGTCACCTGCTGCATGGGCTTGCGGCAGTGCTGGTGGCAGCAACGGCGCTGACTTCCTGTGCCCTGCGTCCCAGAAGATGATACAACCCGAGTCTAAAAGCTATGTTGGCCCCCAGTTTCTGCCCCTTCAGCTTTTTCTCTGATTTTTTAAGAAGATAGTATTTATTTATTTATTTGAAAGAGACCGAGAACAAGCAGGGGGAGGGGCAGAGGGAGAAGCAGACTCCCCGCTGAGCGCAGAACCCAACACCGGGCTCAATCTCAAGACCCCGGAGATCATGACCTGAGCCGAAGTCAGATGTTTAACCGACCGAGCCACCCAGGCGCCCCTTTTTCTCTGATTTTTAAGGACCTCTGTTAATTTCTTTTTTTTTTTTTTTTTTTTTTTAAAGATTTTATTTATTTATTTGACAGAGAGAGACACAGCGAGAGAGGGAACACAAGCAGGGGGAGTGGGAGAAGGAGAAGCAGGCTTCCCGCGGAGCAGAGAGCCCGATGTGGGGCTCGATCCCAGGACGCTGGGATCATGACCTGAGCCGAAGGCAGACGCTTAACGACTGAGCCACCCAGGCGCCCCAGGACCTCTGTTAATTTCTATTTGAAATACCTGCGGATTTTCTTTTCCTACAGTGAACCCTGACTGATACAGTATTTAACCAGGGATCCAGCTTTCTTCCTAAACAGCCAGATATTGTACAGATTTCATTGGGTAATCCCTCTTTCCCCGTCTAGTCTGAAATACTACCTTTATCATAGACTAAATTTATATTTGTATTTTGGTCTATTTCTGAATTCTCTTATTGACCTATAGTTCATATGTCTTTCCCTATTTTAATTCATGCTATATTTTATTTTAAAAAATTTTTAGGGGTGCCTGGGTGGCTAGTTGGTTAAGTGTCTCATCAGCCTTTGGCTCAGGTCATGATCCCAGGGTTCTGGGATTGAGCCCCGGCTCGGGCTCCCTGCTCAGCGGGGAGCCTGCTTCTCCCTCTCCCTCTCCCTGCCGCTCCCCACTGCTTGTGCTCTTTTTTTCTCTCTCTCTCTCTCTCAAATAAATAAATAAAATTTTTTTAAAAAGGTCTAAAAAATAATTTTAAGCTCCATGCCACACGTGGGGCTTGAACTCATGACCTCAAGATCAAGAGTGGCATGCTTCACCAACTGAGTCAGCCAGACACCCCTAATTCATGCTATATTTTAATGTGTGACAGATATAATCTCCACTCACACCTAAATCACTTATTTTTCAGAGATTTTCTAACTATTACATTTTTCTAAATGAACTTCAGTATCATTTGGTTAATACCAAAACTTACTTTGGTATTTTCATTAGCTTTGCAATAAATTTATAGGTTAATTTAAGAGGCGTGGACAGCTCGGGGCTCCTGGGTGGCTCAGTCGGTTAAGCATCTGCCTTCGGCTCAGGTCATGATCCCAGGGTCCTGGGATCGAGTCCCATATTGGGCTCCCTGCTCAGCGGGGAGTCTTCTTCTCCCTCTGCCCCTCACCCTGCTCACTCTCTCTCTCAAATAAATAGACAAAATCTCTAAAAAAATTGACAGCTCTATAATATTGAAACTTGAAATTCAGGAATATAGAATGTCTTTTTATTTACCTAAATCTTTATGACCTTCAAAACCTTTATTTTCTTCCTATAGGTACTGCAGTTGCCATGTCTGTCTTCTGTGGTTCCATATGAATTGGATCTTTTACCTTACTTTCAAACATCTTTTATATAGGAATGTTATTTTTTGATATATTAATTTCATAACTTGCTAGTTTACTAGGTAGTGATAACAAAATAATAATATGCAGGTGCTTACTTAGAGCTTTATATGAGCCAGGCAGTGTTTCAAAGTGCTTATATTACCTCATTTAATCTTCTCACTTAATCCTGTGCGGATAGGCACTATTATCATCATCATCTCCATTTGAAAGCCGAGAAAACTAGGGCCCAAAAAGGTTATGTAATTTAACCTGGGTGTGCGTGTGGAGATGAAAGCCTTGTCTCTCTTCATGCATCGAACATGGGAACAGTTCACTGCCAGTGAAAGGGTTGGTTTTTGGTGTCTGCGTTTTATCTGAGGCCCTTGTATACCTTGGTTACTATCTGTCCAGAGTTAGTATGTATGTGGAGCAGAGATTTACACTGATCCAGTGCCCTGTGACAGGTGGAACCAAGAGTGTGGTGGCAGCACACACTGGCCCATTCAGTCACTTAACACCTCACTGATGACTTTGTCCTATCACAGTGATGTGAGATCCTTTGAGGCCTCCACCCTACATATACTTTAGGCTTAGAATTAGATCGTGTTTCCTAAATCTCTTGCTGAATTTGAAGACATAAGTTATCATCTCACATAAATTCCTGGTATAAACTGATTCCACCTCCAGAATTAGCAATTACGGATTCTGATAAGACCCCGAAAAAGATATTTTGCTGTTAGAACTAACTGAAACCATTTATTCGCTATCTCGGAAGCCCACGCTTGCTTCCTGTTGAAATGCGCTTGGTTTATAAAGTATAGTGGATTCACATTGTTCAGCCATATTCACAAAAAAATAAAAATATCAGCCGTTCACAAAGACACAAAAATTCTTGGATTTGAGCCGCAAAGGTCCAGATCCTGACAGTTTATTTTGTAAGATGTGATGCCCCCATAACTCAGGTATTTGTAACCCTTTGTGAATTGTCAGGTGGCAGGCAGTTTTCTTTTAAAAATCAAAGGAGCATGGGGCGCCTGGGTGGCTCAGTCATTAAGCGTCTGCCTTCGGCTCGGGTCGTGGTCCCAGGGTCCTGGGATCGAGCCCCGCATCGGGCTCCCTGCTCCGCGGGAGACCTGTTTCTCCCTCTCCCACTCCCCCTGCTTGTGTTCCCTCTCTTGCTATCTCTCTCTCTGTCAAATAAATAAATAAAATCTTTAAAAAAAAAAAAAAAATCAAAGGAGCAACAAAGTCTTCATCCCACGGTAAAATTTCTACTACCAAAACAACATTTTGAGTATTAAAAATAAACATATTCAAATTTAGTATGAATTAGGTCTATTTTAAATCCTTAACCGTAAGATTACAGTTGAAAGGAGTGATTAAAAGATGAGTTTTCATGGGGCGCCTGGGTGGCTCAGTTGGTTAAGCGACTGCCTTCGGCTCAGGTCATGATCCTGGAGTCCCGGGATCGAGTCCCACATCGGGCTCCCTGCTCAGCAGGGAGTCTGCTTCTCCCTCTGACCCTCCTCCCTCTCATGCTCTCTGTCTCTCATTCTCTCTCTCGCAAATAAATAAAATCTTAAAAAAAAAACAGATGAGTTTTCATTTGTATAATCGAATAAAGTGGATGGCTAGGACTTTTTTTTTTTTTAAAGAGTTAAAAGCATTGCCCCTCATCCTGCTTCTTGCTCCTGGCAGCCTCAAGCCACCGGAGCACCACTACATGTTGGAAGCACACAGAAAGAGGCCTCTGGACGGTGGATGCTGCCATCCCCCTGCTCTCAGCAATGGTGAGCCCCTTGACTCAGCATTAGAAATACAATTACTTTTCGCTAATGAACTTGTTTTTCTGGTCTGTTACTGCAGCAGAATTAGAAGAGAGATCTGTCAAAATTTACACAAAGAAGGGAGGAGACAGCCAAGGCTACAGGATCAGTAAACATAAAGTTATCTTTGTAAATCAGAGCCTAGCACTTTTCCAGAAATTCTTAAGGACATTGCCCTATTTCTGTTTCTTAGATTAAGCACGTTGCAGTGATGGTTCATAATAATCCTCAATCATTAAGGAAATGTAAAATTACATTTAGGATATAGTTTAATAAAGCAGAGATGAGCCATATTTTTAAATAAATGATTATAATAGTTAATGTTTCTCTAAAGGTTAGTTGAGGGTTTAGGAATATTCATTTATGGTGGTCCTTTCTAACCTGGGTTCCGTGGGTTTGCTTTAGGTGTCCATGAACTTTTAAAAATTGTGTGTGTTCGGGGCGCCTGGGTGGCTCAGTCGTTAAGCGTCTGCCTTCGGCTCAGGTCATGGTCCCAGGGTCCTGGGATCGAGCCCCGCATCGGGCTCCCTGCTCTGCGGGAAGCCTGCTTCTCCCTCTCCCACTCCCCCTGCTTGTGTTCCCTCTCTGGCTGTCTTTCTCTCTGTCAAATAAATAAAATCTTAAAAAAAAAAATAAAATAAAATAAAAATAAAAATTGTGTGTGTTCTTATATCCCTTTTCCCTGCAAGAGGGGACCATGGGGGAGGGAGACTCCATAGCTTTCTTCAGTTTCTCAAAGACAGTTGAACCCAGAAAAGATTAAGAACTAATGAATCATACGAGAACCCTTCAAGCCAGGGAAGTGTAATTTTAAACTTGGGGACAGGATAGTGTTGCTTGGCACACAAAACAGGTTATCAACTTGTGATTAAATTTAGGTAAGTGATGAATCTAGAAGCCTCTTAGCATATACACAGTTAAAGCTCCCTTTTTTTTCCTCTTAAAATGCTACTACCACGGACGCCTGGGTGGTTCAGTTGGTTAAGCGTCTGCCTTCGGCTCAGGTTGTGATCCCAGAGTCCTGGGATCGAGCCCCACATCCGGCTCCCTGCTCAGCGGGAAGCCTGCTTCTCCCTCTCCTACTCCCCCTGCTTGTGTTCCCTCTCTAGCAATGTCTCTCTATCAAATAAATAAAATCTTTAAAAAAAAAAAAAAAGGCTACTACCAGTCTTCACTCTCTACCTTATGGTGCCAAGACTTAAAGTACCAAGTACCTTCAGCCACAAAGTCAGAGACATCTTCAGCCTGGCCTCTGCTTTATCTCTTCTAAGGCACCCGAAACCAATTTCCAAGCCCCAAAGTTAAAAATAGCCCATTCTCCAGCCAGCTAGACAAATAGCAGCTGCCTTGGCCACAAAAATCTTCAAAGTGGGAATGGATTCAACTCTTTACCACTGAGCAAAGCTCTGGGGGTTGGGAAACCATTTGTTGACTGTTTCGAGTAAATAGAGACCTCAGGAAGCAGGGAAAGAGCCAATCATGTGCTGCTCTGTCATTAAAGAGGTTATAAAGCAGTCTTAAAGAAGCAAATCAAAATCTTATTCTGACATTCTACATGAAATGCTATACATTTAGTTAATCCCCGGTACATAGTTTTAGTGAATTGTCTTCACTTTGTCCCAAATTCATTAATCTCATTTTTGCATCTGACTTCAAGAGATCTTCATGTAATTTATATTATAAACATATTGTAAGAATTTCATACCGTACAGAAAGTAAAAGCACCATAAGGTAGAGAGTGAAGACTGGTAGTAGCATTTTTTTTTTTTTTAAGATTTTATTTATTTGATAGACATTGCGAGAGAGGGAACACAAGCAGGGGGAGTAGGAGAGGGAGAAGCAGGCTTCCCGCTGAGCAGGGAGCCGGATGTGGGGCTCGATCCCAGGACTCTGGGATCATGACCTGAGCCGAAGGCAGACGCTTAACCAACTGAACCACCCTTCCCTGAACGATGCCCAGTTTCCATTTCCTGGAGGTCCACTGAATATTTTTGTGTATTGTTCCAGAAAATATGTATGCCCTTTGAAAAACATACACAAATGCGGTCACACTACATATATTAGTTGTCTTGCTTTTTTTCACTATCTTGCAAGATTATCCACCTCATTTTTTTCCAGTGGTGCAGAGCGCTAACTGTATGCCTGTCGTTATTTATGAATCCCCACAGAGTATTAGATCGTTCCACTTGGGGGCTCTTTCCCTCAGTGCTCCAGTGGCCACCCCTGTGTAATACGATGGCCTGTTGTGTGAGTCACCTATGAAGTAATTGCTAAGAGTGGGGTTTCTGCTCAGAAGGCAAGTGCTTTTACGTTGGTAGGATTTGATACCAAGTCGCCTTCCCACCAGGTTACACCAAGTTACACTTCCATCCCCAGGGTACAAGAGCACCTGGCACCCCCAGCCTCACTGACACTGGCTTTTCTAAACTTTAGTTTTTGCCATACTTACAGGCAAAGGTATAGTTTGGTTCTATCCTTTTTTTTTTTTTTTAAGTAATCTCTACACCCAAGGTGGGGCTCGAACTCTTGACCCTGAGATCAAGAGTCGCATGCTCTTCCCACGGAGTCAGCCAGGCACTCCTAGTTTATTGCTTTGATTTCTTTTATTATGAGTTAGGAATAACAGTTTATTTTAAAATAAATACTTGTTGATTTCAATTTTAAGAATCAGGGTCCATTGTTTTTTCCTTTTAAGCACTTGGTGCCCCCCCATTTCTTACAGTTTTGGTATTTTCTCTAGAAAGTCACCTTCCTAAATGGCATAATAAGATACTTTTGGGGGGAAGATCAGTTTTCTTTGCATTTCTCTTTTTTTTTAAGTCCTCGGTTGCCTTGGGTCGAACTAGTATTTCAGTTGATTCCTCCATCTCTGTACTTTGGCAAGATTTTCTGCAATAGTTCTAATCATTCGATCAGTAGTGTCTTTCAAAATGGTTGCTGTCCTCAGGGCATGATCCAAAGACGAGTTTAAAATCTACAGAGGAAAAGTCCACACATTTTGTTTAAAGTTACTGTTTCTGTTAATTGGGTTATCTCATTATTAAACATTGCAAGGTGGAATTTTTGGAGTATTCTTTTCCCACCCAGTCTATTCCTGTTTTTGACAGTTGGTTTCCTAGGAAACCAGTCTGAGATGGAATATATTTTTTAGGGAAAGGGACAGAAAAAAAAAAAAGACCCAACACATGACCGATGAGTGTGAATCAGAGGGTGAGATCAGCAACCTGCCAGGCTGTTGCCCTGCCACAGAGGAAGAGATCTGTGAGAAAGAAGGCAAGCTCTTTGGGGGTCGTCGAAGGGGACGGAGGAGTCATAACCCCTGGGAGGGCACCCAGGGGGATTAGTGCTTGCGTTGGAAGCATTTGAAAGTGGCCTGGGATTTGACTGGAAAATTGGGAACCAGGCAGTTCTAACCCCAGCGTCACTGGGACAGACTTGGGAGCGGCTGGAAACAGTCTGCTGCCTTCACTCCTGGCCCAAGGGATCCTGTAGCCGAGGCACCACCCACAAAACACTTTCTCCAGGAAATTTCCCTTGGAACCAATTTAGGAATAATACAAACCATGTGGCTGCTCAGGCTGTGTGTCTCTGTGTTAGTGCTGAGCACAGATTGTGTTTAGCGGAGCATTTTCTGGTGCCCCCATACTGTAATAATTTAAAAGGTTTTGTGGTCAAGACCATACTTACAAGCTGCAAGGATTCTAGGATGTTTTTGTTTTTCTTTTCTAAGTCCTCACCTCAGATTCTGTTTCTTCAGTACTGCCAAAGTTGCTTAAGGATTTGCTTCCAGAAATCCTGCAGGAGTGGAAATGGGGTGAGGGTGTAGCAAGGTCTGAATGGTAGGTCATGAAAACCTTAAGATTTTTTCTGGAGGGCAAAAGCATATTTGTATAAAACTGCCCTCTCCCCTTGAGCTTGTGGTGGTTCAGTAATGGCTGTGTGTGTGTGTGTGTGTGTGTTGGGGGTGAGGAGTTTGTGCTCTCTCTGCCTTTCGCCTATAGTCCTGTTGTGGCTGACCACAGAAATAGTTTGTTCCACAACCATGAAGGGTGTTTTCTCCCAGAATCTGCTCTTCTTCCGTTGCCACAGAAAGAGGCAAAACTCTGATTTTTATTAGGTTTTCATTCTTTTCAGGCCAGCCTTCTATCCTGCATATTTATAAAACAAATGCACACAAATCTGCCAATTGCAAGCACTTTGAGTTGAGTTCATTCTAGCACCAGTGAGCTTACAAAGTAAGGAGGCAGCAGCAGTAGAAAGATAAAAGCAGCACCTCTTTAAGCAGGCTCCCCTTGCCTACTACACTATGACTCCAGTGTCACCACGTACGGTTGTTGCAGTTGAGCACTGCATAGCTCTGGGAGGTTTCGTTCACAGTGTATGCAAAGGGCACTGCGTGGTGCTATGCTTTGCACAACAATGAGTAGTGGCCTTAAGGGATGCCACAAGACATTGCCTGTTGACAGGTGGGCCATGGAGCCATCCTCATGTCCCCCTGGCTTGAGATTCCTTCTGTTAAGCATTACTTCTTTGGTACATAGGACACTTGGAGCAGTCATCTCCAGAAAGTCTGGCTTCAAATGCTTGTGACCCAAAGCCTCCCTTCATCCCCCCCCCCACGACCACCACCACATTCACATGAGTTGGTTCCGCAGGTTAGTTTAACACATTGGATCTATCATCCAGTTGAGAGCATCAGAGAACATGAGCATCAGGAGCCCCTAGCTAATGAAAAACTCCAGGCAGAGCAGGGCAGTGTGGTGCAGTGGAAAGGGCATGGGCTTCAGAGTCCTCTGTCTCCCTACCTCCAATCAGTCACCATGATCAACAATAATAGCCATCACTTGCTGAATGCCAGGTACCTTTCCAAGTGCTTTATATGTATTGACCCAATCCTCAATGAGTTTGGCACTATTATGATTCCCATTTGGGGAATAATGGGGAAATAATGGTGGGGAAAGGGAGGCACAGAGAGGTCAGGCAACCAGCTCAAGGACACAGAACCAAGATGCAAACCCAAGACCTCGCCAGAGGCAACATTCTTAAACACTGCACTGCATTATCGTAGGAGCTAGTGAGTTCAGACTGAGTGAGTGAGTGCAGAGCCTGAACTATTAACCACTCTGCTACACTATTGATTCTGCCTCCTAGAGAGCTCTTGAATACTAGACCTCTCTCTTTCCTTCTCTACCACCCTTGGCCAAGCTACCATCATTTCACCTGGAATATTGCACCAGCCTCTTACTTGGCCTTTGTGCTCCAATCCTTGACTCCTCTACTCCATTCCCACTCCTTTGGTACTTAGAATGATCTTTTAAAACACTAGGAAACTTTACGAACACCTTCATTGGCTTATTATACTCAAGAGTCTGAAATCCTTCCTGTAGCCGACAAGCCCTTGCATGGTCTGGCCCTACCCATCCCATCAGCTTCCCCTAACCAGCCCCATCATGGCCCACAGCCATGCGTACTACACTGATCCAGAACTTGCCAAGGGGCCTTCCCATTCCAGCAAGCTCTCTTAGACTGGAATGTCTTCACTCTTACCTCTACATCCCCTTGCTAGTTGATTCACACTTATCCTTTGGTGTTCAGCTTCCCTGAACCTCCAAATTAGGTAATGGCACTCAGTACACCCCCTTTTTGGCACTTACAAAGACTGGCTCTTCTACCAAAAAAGTAACTTCCATGAGGGCAGGGACAGTAGTTTAATTTTTCACTGTGTCCTCAGAACCCGGCACAAGAGGCTGCTATTAACACTCAAATACTTGTTGAAGAATAAATGAATGTTTGAAGTATCAGCCATACTTTGGTTTAAATCTTGGCTTGACTACTTATGATCTAGGTGATCTTGGGCCAGTAATTTCATGCACTAAGCACATTGTATGTACCCAACTGATTGGTAGTCATTTTTGTTGTTATTAATAATAAAATAATACTTACTTTCCTGGTATGGGCTCATGTTCATCATGAGAGGATTTTGGATTCGATGTCTGGGAACAGATCCATTCTGGTTTTGAACAAGCTGAAAAATGTTAGCTATGATTAAATTCAGAGCATCACAAATGATCCCCAAATGGTGGCTATATGGGTATCATTTCCCGAACTTTTCTGTATGAAGGAAATATTTCATGAAATTTTAAGAAGTAAGAAAATTAGGGAACATAGAAAACAAAGAACTTTCTATCAAGTATTCTGAATTCAGGAAAAGAATTTCAACTTATTTATTGTAAGAAATTCAACTTTTAAAGGGAGTTTTATCAGTAGCCACAAGACCAGGAGTCTAGGTTTAGGTTCGCTGGGTGCTAGCTGTGGACATCTGAGCATGCCGTCCAACTTCTGCGGACTCAACTACTTCATCTGACAAGTGGAGGGATAACTAATCCCTTTGACGGGGATTGAAGTCTTCTCCAAACCCATGAGCAAGGTTTCTAGGAGTCAGAAACTAAACTACATGACTAAGACAATTCCGGAAAATAGAGACTAAACAGAAAAGAAGATAAACGTAGGAAAGACACCATGGAAGACAAGAAGAAAGCCAGGGAAAGGAAGAGAGGAGAGTCGATGGCCAATAAATATGCCTTCTCTGTTGCTGGTTCTCCTTCCCTGGTCTCCTGTCTTACTCACCAGTCTCTCATAACTAGGCTTCATTCCCCCTCAGGAGGGTCCCATTTGACAAGGGAACTGGGAGACATTGTCCCTCAGACATGGAAGGCAGAGCAGAAGCCAGAAAGTCCAAATTAGTCATGTTGACCACCCGAACTTAAGTCGTGATGAGCAGAGGTACTAAAGAGTTCAGTCTTAATCTTTTGCTAGTCTCCAAATATAAATCTGGATTTTATTTGAAACATAGAAGCTCAGAGTTGGGAAGGATCATAGGGTCATCTTGTCCAGTTCTAGTCTGGTCTACAGGTTTGCAACATCCTGACAAAGTACATTGTCTCCGGATGGGATCCGTAGAGACATCTCTACAGATGGGGCTCAGGACCTCCCACAACAACCCACTGCATTCCAATTTCTGGAAGGTTCTTTTCAACACTGAGCAATGCCTCCTTATGACTTCTACCCTCTTGGCCACTATATATTTACTAATGCAGCTCAAAGTCACACTTCAGATGACTCAGTTGATCCCTCATTCCCTCATATATTGGAATGACAAGTCTCACGGACTGTGGACCCAAAGGCCAAAGAGATAGTAAAGAAATCTGCTCTGTTGCTTCTGCAGAGTTTAGTGGCTGTCATCTTGAGAGAATACATGCACGTGAAGGATTTGGCAGCTGGGGGGGGGGTGCATAGGGGACGCACAGCTGAGTTCAATCTGGGAAATGGCATTCCTTCATCTTGGAAATTGGCAATTGTGAAAGATAAGAAACAGTCTCCCTGATGCCCTGTCCACAGATAAGGAGAGAAAGTGCCGGAGGTATGAACTTTCCCACAAGGAGAGGATGTCAAAGAACCAGATGTGGCTGTGGTTCAGAAGCAAAACACGGAGTATTTCCTTCCCTCCCTTTTGTTCCCTCAGCACACTCTGACTTTGTTAATTCTAGCACCGCATTTTGCCACGAACTTCCCTTATTTGGGTACGAGTTCCTTTCGATAAATGGTGAACTCCTTGGGGAGGGAGGAGCCATGTCTTACTCATCTTTATAAATAAATGTTTGTGGGCTTTTAATTTTTTCCAAAGACAGCAAAATTTTGCATTGAAATTAGCATGTTTAAGGAGTATAAAAACAGTCTGTTTCTTTACATGCCGACTTTTAGTAGGGACATATTTAAAGCTTTCACCACTCCTGAATGATAGCAACACTAGTGGTGACTCTTCAGTTGGTCATTTGTGTAGCAAATATTTATTATTTGTTATCAACCTGCACTGAGTTAGCACTTAATAACTTTCGGAGTCCTTTATTGCTAGGATTTCCTATCTCCCAGCCCCGGCCCAGCCTCTGGCCATCCAGGATGCCGGGGGGCCTCAGGTGAGTACTGGAGAGCCAGGCAGCAGGCTGGAGAGGGCAGCCCCCCCCCCCCGAAGGGAAACAGTGGCCGGTGTGATGCGGGTCCCGCACGCCTGGGAGACCAGCCTGCTTACAAAGATGAGATCGTGCAGCAGGCGTACTTACACGGTGAAGAATTTTTATTTTCGTTTAAAAAGCAGAGCCTGACAAAGGCACTTCTTTCGTTAGGATTTAAGTAATTCTGTCCCGGCATGTTGTATCTGTAATGAAATTCTAAAAAGAAAAGATGAAAAATACAACTCACTGCCGCGGACAGCAGCTGTCCCCACTTACGCCTTCCGTGCAAGGGCCCCGCGTCACGCTCACCTTCAAGTGGCTCTTTGCCACAGACTCTTCGGGAATTATGACTCTTAGTGCCACAGTTCTCACATTTATTATTCTGCAATCCAGTCCCAGAAGCAGAAGAGCAGCTGGGGCCTGCAGCAGAACCTGGAAAAGCCCGAGTTACACAAAGAAAGTGTGAGTTTCTTCACTAGAGTCATAAAGTGTGGCAGCTCTAACCAGTCGGCGCCAAAGTGTCCACTTCCCCAGCTGTGTTCCCAAGGGGAGTTGCCAGCCTCAGGATGACATTTGGAATCCCCGTATGACAACTGAGAGATGTTTTGATAAGTAACAGATCTGATAGGAAAGCCTCAAGAATTTACTCGCACATGGAGGTGCTTAGGGAAGGTCTGCTGAATGGATGGGTCCGTGAGAACGTGGCCCATTGAACCAATTACAAATGCAAGATCGATACTTTTCCAGATTTGCCCTGATACACCCTCATTCTTTTCTCAGACCCTGTTGTGGCCAAGAGCTTGTGTTTTGTCACCTGGACAGTTGGAAAGATGGTTTTTCTCTACATCAATTCCGTAAGCCGATATGGGAAACTGAATTATAGCTTTGCCGTTATCTGTGCCACAGAGGGGCTAGTAGTAGAGAGCGTGTGTCTAGTGCAGGTCTAGGACCTGGCAGGCTGTGGGCGATGGAGCCCTCCAGGTGAGGCTAGAGCGTGAGAGCCTGGGCCAGACAAGTGAGCACATCTCGGCTCCAGGACAGGTGAGACCAGGGGACAAAGACTCTGCCGACGACGCTACCTGCCTTGCTACTCTGGTGATTATGCTCATTTGTAACACTATCTTTCTTTCTTTTTTTTTTTTTAAGATTTTTATTATTTTTTGAGAGAGAGAGAGAGAGACAGCGGGAGAGGGAACACAAGCAGGGGGAGTGGGAGAGGGAGAAGCAGGCTTCCCGCTGAGCAGGGAGCCCGATGCGGGGCTCGATCCCAGCACCCTGGGATCATGACCTGAGCCGAAGGCAGATGCTTAATGACTGAGCCACCCAGGCGCCCCTGTAACATTATCTTTCAAAGAGTAAGTCACAATGGGGTGAGCTCTAGGGATGTTTTTTCTTTTCCATATCTCAGTCAGTAGTCATTGAGGGGCGCCTGGGTGGCTCTGTTGGTGGACCGTCTGACTCTTGGTTTTGGCTCAGGTTGTGATCTCGGGGTCATGAGATTGAGCTCCCTGAGTCGGGCTCCGTGCTCAGTGTGGAGTCTGCTGGAGATTCTCTCCCTCCCCTCTGCTCCTCTCCTCCCACTCGTGCATGCACTCTCTCTCTCTCAAATAAATAAATAAATAAAATCTTTAAAAAAATAGTCATTGAATTCCCTCTCAATCCATAACTCAAGGAAATTGCAATAAAGGATTGAAGGCATTCCCTGGGAAGGTTGTATGGTGGAAGGAGCATGAGGTTCAGATAGACCTGAGTTTGAAGTCTGGGTCTGCCATTAGTTAGCAGTGATGGTTAAAAATATGTCCACAAATTCTCTGATATGTTCTTCAGAAGGTAGAGCCTAATTCTTCTCTCTTTGAGTGTGGGATGGATTTAGTGACTTGCTTGTCACAAATAAAGTGATAATGATGCTGTATCACTTCCAAAACTAGGTCATAAAAGACACTGAAGCTTCCATGTTGGTCTTTCTCTTGGATCACTTGGCTGCCATGTCATAATGACACTCAAGCAGCCTGTTGGAGAGGCCCACACAGTGAGGAACTAAAACCTCCTCCCAATGGCCATGTGAGTGAACCATCATAGAGGCAGATTCTCCAGTCCCAGTCAGGCCTTCAGCTGATGGTGGTATTGGCCAGCATCTGACTACAACCTCATCAGAGAACTTGAGCTGAATCACTCAGCTAAGCTGCTCCCAAACTCCTGACCCATAGAAATTCTGAGATAGAAAATGTTTGTTGTTTTGAACCATTATATTTTGGGATACATCACTATATAGCAGTAGAAATACACCAGCTCTTTGGCAAGTTACTGAATTTCTCTGAGCCTCCATTTCCTTATCTGTAAAATAAAGATAATAATTCCTACTTACAGGGATATAAGGATAGATAAATATTATGCACTATGTCAGCAGTTCTCAAATTTTTTATGTCAGAACCCATTTACACTCTTAAAATTGAGAATCCTAAAGAGCTTTACTTATTATAGTTTTTATCTATCCTGTATCATAATATATGCCATTTTTTGTACCTGTGGTGAAAAATCTCACCCTGCATTGGAGAAGAGCTATTATATGACATTCAGTCGGTTGAAGATGGACGGGTAGAGAGGGATCTATTATAAATTTAAAGTCATTTTTGCTTGTGCAGAATCATTCAGATCTTCCCAAGACTGAAAGGAAAGTCCTAAGGCTTTTTTAAAATAGAATTTTAAACTGAAACATTTAAAAATATTTTATTATGTCATTTAAAACCAACAGTAATTCATTTCATGCTGATAAAATAAGGGTTTTTAAAAAAAAATTTTTAAAGATTTTATTTATTTAATTGACAGAGAGGGAGCACAAGGGGAGCGGAATGGGAGGGAGAGGGAGAAGTAGACTTCCTTCTGAGCAGGGATCCCAACGTGGGACTCAATCCCAGAACCCTGAGATCATGACCTGAGCCGAAGGCAGATGCTTAACCGACTGAGCCACGCAGGCACCCGGGCTTTTTAAAATGTTTTTTAAAAAATTGCATTCATTTATTTAAGAGAGAGAGAAAGAGCACTCGTGCATGAGCTCGCAGAGTGGGGAGGGGCAGAGGGTGAGGGAGAGGGACAAGCAGACTCCATGCTGAGCACAGGGCCCGATGCTGGGCTTCATCCCATGACCCCGAGATCATGATCTGAGCTGAAACCAAGAGTCCAACCCTCAACTCACTGAGTCACCCAGGCGCCCCACAATAACAGGTTTTTAATGCAAAAAAGCTATTTTTAAAAATGAAAGGCATGGGGCGCCTGGGTGGCTCAGTCGTTAAGCGTCTGCCTTCGGCTCAGGTCATGATCCCGGGGTCCTGGGATCGAGCCCCGCGTCAGGCTCCCTGCGGGAAGCCTGCTTCTCCCTCCCCCACTCCCCCTGCTTGTGTTCCCTCTCTGGCTGTCTTTCTCTCTGTCAAATAAATAAAACCTTTTTTAAAAAAATGAAAGGCATTAGAAGAGTGGCAGTATTTTATGTTTTGGCAAGTGTCTTGAATACCTGGCTTACTAGAAGGCAGCTGGATTCGACGGCTGCACCTGCATTCAGTCAGTTGCAGTATTGGCCTTGCACGGATATGTAGCTGCGAAAGAGAGGGTCTCACAGCCCCCCGGAAGGGTCTCAGGGACCCCCAGAGCCTTCTGACCACAGTCGGAAAGCCTGTCCTGGTACGGCATCTGTTGTTGTGGGTATTCAATTGATGAAACATTACTATGACTATTAGAAAATGAATCTTTGGGGCGCCTGGGTGGCTCAGTCGGTTAAGCGTCTGCCTTAGGCTCAGGTCATGGTCCCGGGGTCCTGGGATCGAGTCCTGCATCGGGCTCCCTGCTCAGCGGGGAGTCTGATTCTCCCTCTGCCCCCGCTGCTCCCCCTGCTCATGCTCTCTCTCTCTCTCAAATAAATAAATAAAATCTTTAAAAAAGAAGAAGAAGAAAATGAATCGTCTACGGAGAAGAAGTGGAACTACACATGACAGAACAGAAAGAACACTGGGTCGAAGGAAAGGCTCTTGGCCCACAGCTTGTATGAGCGTAAACAAGCCTCGTTAGGTCTCTGGCCCCGGTTCTCGTGTATAAACAGGGTAGACCAGGCTCGGGTGGGGACTCTCATGCTCAGGAGCTGCCTGAACAGGCAGGCCTTGGCCTCACCTCTTCCTCAACCAGGGTGGTTCTGCCACGGGATGTTTTTCTGCTTAAACTACCTTTGGAGGAAAACTCCTCTGACTAAAAATCATTGAATTCCATGCCCTGCGTGCTCTCCCAGTCCCCTCCCAGGAGAAGCAATTTTCTTTGCTTCTGTGAAATGTGCATGGACAAGTCGGCAGCAAGTCTCCCATGGCCAGGAAGCTCACCAGGTGGGGATTTTGGGTCATGCTGGAAGGATGACACCCAGAGTGGAGGCCACCTCACAACTGAGTGCATGGAGTCCCGGGACTCCCGCACAAACACAGGTGGGCACTTTCACCCTGTCTGACCACATTTGATCCATTTGAATCTATTCCATTTTTAATTTTTTACATATTGCAAAAAAAAGGAAAAAACAATAGGCCACACCCTCGTCTAGGTAAAGCTGTTTGGTGTGGCAGATGGGCTGCCTGCAGGGAGCAGACCCATGGAGACGGACCACAGCCCCGGGCCCCTCAACTTACTGAGAATCGAACCTGCGCGCTGTGCCTTTTCTTGAATGGCAGGGGGACACCTTCCGCAGTTGGTCTTTCTGTGCCCTTTTTTCTCCATGTTTTCCTTCCTGAAAAAGGTGCATAAGATCCCATAAACTTTTAGCCCACTTCTCCTGGAGATCGTGAGCGTACAGGTAAAACTGAAATGTTAAATTTCTTAGATCAGGGCCTGGGACGATACACGAGTGGCGTCTTGTCCTCAACACAGAGCTGCCCGCCCTTTTGAGAGCCTTCCTATAAGAAACCGCACCCAGCACCGCTTGGCCTGGTAAGAATATGTATACTAAATGTTAAAAAGCAAATCTGTTTTGTTCCCCAGAGGATGATATCTAATCACCATGCACACATATGCAATATAGAAATTTGAAATATGGAATTATAAGATTTGGGGTTTTCTTCATATTCGTGTCTCAAAATCAACTCTTACCAGGGGAAGAAGCTGTGCTCCATGTCAGTGCTAGGTCATGTGGCTTTGGCTCCGCAAGTGCAAGCTGAGTGTGTCCAGAACGCCCAGCAAGCTGGATTTTGTCCAGTGTGTATGGGGCTAAAAGCGGTGGGAGCACATTGGGTTAATTTTAGCTGTACAAGGCCACCAGGGGGCATCAGAAAGATACCTTCCAGTTGTCTACCAGGACACTTTCTCTGACCTGTCTGTTGCTTCAGCCTCCCTTCTTCACAGAAATTCTAACTCCTTTTGAAAAATTCTAATTAATCACAATTCTTAATAAAGCCCTCACACGGCCCTGAGATACAGTAATAGCCCTCCAGGAAAGTTGCTCATTCTTAGTGTGGAAGGCACTGTGCCCTTGATGTCCCGGACACAGCTGGTGAGAGGAACGAGACTGATTCCCCTGGAGGGAGGGATGGGGAGGGGAGGCGGGGGGGCAGGGAAGGGGGGACAAACTCCAGACGTTGCTTGGTGAATGCAGCACCCCCAACCTTGCAGGCCTGCTGGCTGCCGTGGAGACAGGCGCTGTGCTTGGAGTTGGTGGGGCTGGGGCCTGAGAAGCTGAGCCCTTCCCCTCCCCTTGGAAAAACATGCTTTCCTCCTGACTCACATATTTTCTCACACCTCATTTTCTGTCTCCTCCTTCCACCTTTGGGGCATTTGAACATCTGCTCTCCAAAGTGGAAAACTTGGATCTCTTTCAAGGGAGTTCAGTCCCACACATGACTTTCTTTTTCTGCCTCTTTTAAACTTCTTTGTGCACTAAAATCTTCTTGCCAAACATAAAAGCTAAGGGCAATTCTACTTGAGAAGACAGTTTTCCAAGAAGACAAAGTAGCTAAAGCGTACTCTTAAATACAAAATCCTGCATCAGACATAGCACAAAGGGATATGCATTTTATCTGTAGCATATATCATTTATCTGCATATATATAAATATCCCTCAAACATCAGCAAACTTCATAAAGCACATGTCCCATCTGAGAGATATCTAATCTTCTAGAAGAGTAAAGAGTATATGTAGCCCTTTGTTCAATTAATCCCTCAGGTATTATGTAGTTTACCAAGATTTCAATTTATAAATCATGTGTATCTCTACTTCACACCCCAGTGGTACATTCATGGTTAGATCTGATTTCACACTTGGCTGTGTTTTCCTTCCCTCTTGTCCATCATAAAAGAGAAAATTTAGTCTGGAACATCAGTCCCTGACTTGATACTTAAGAGTCTCTGTAGGGTCTAGACTAGGGATTTGGAAGAGAAGTATTTAATACCTCGAATGCTTAATCAAAATGCTTTTTAAATGTCAAACTATTTTTATTATACTTAATACAATTTTAAAAATTCCAAAACTGAGGTTTCATTCAATAAATAAAAATAGTGGGCCTGGGGTGACTCAGGGAGTAGGCATCATTATTGCCCCTTATATTTAAAGGAGAGTCAAAGCCAATGACTGGCATGTCGGTTTAAAGTACTGGTCCACACCAGATGACACATGGTCATTTTCAGCACAAACGCCATGCACTTTTTAGGGGGCGGACACTCAATAGAACACTTAGGACAAGCTCCCGGGGTGGAATCCTTTCGAGCTTCAGATCTTGTCATCTGCTTCTATTAGAGCCCATTATGGACATGTAATAATGGTTGCTAAACAGCTCCTCCCTCCTTGACTCCTGACCTTTCCAAGGTAAATTAGCCCAGCTCTGGCCCGCATCCACCGTGCCTCCTGAGCGTGGAGGTAGCGCCTCTCACTAACAGACAGAAGCTTCACATAAATGATTCTGAATCCACATGGGCTAACAGTTGATCCAAAGAAAGTTTCAAGAACATGAAGGATTTCTCCTTAGGATTTTACATCGATGCTTTCTTGGCACAGTTTACAGCTTCTTAACCTCTGGAAGATTTCTTGCCCAAGAACGGGGAGACGTGAAGCCCGAGAGGTGGGATTGGGTTTATTTCCAGTGGGACTGGGGACAGAGGGAGGAAAGGGGCAGATTTTCACTCGTCACAAGAAGCTGCTCTGTGAATGGTGCACGACCACCTCCCGTCGGGGTAATGTTCTGACGGAGCCTACAGGACAAACCACCCTTCGTGGGCTGTAGCCATGATTCCTAACCAAGGGGACTTCTGAGAATCACTTGAGCAGATTTAAAAGAAGTATTCCTACCAGGGCTCCAGCCCCGGTGAGGCTGACACAGTAGGTGAGGGTGAGGCGTGTGCATTATTTAACAATCTTCCCGATGACTCTGATGCTCACGCCACTCAAGAGCCACCGTGAGAGGGATTTGTGAATCGGGACGGAGGCGGGGCATGCCCAGCCCTGCGATCTGCGATCTGTAACTTGGCCAGCGGCTTCTGGCACCTGTTCGCTTAAGCTGACGCCCACTCTCCCCGGAGCTATTATCCCCGCACTGGCTCCCACCTGCCCTGGGGATTTAGCAGCAAGAAGCCCTCACCATTCAAGGACCCCGTGGCAAAAGGCACAGCTTGGACTGGTCGTCTCTGCGTGGTCCTGCCTTCCCGAGGTGTTGATGGGGTTCTCCTGCACCACAAAGCACACACACATGTGGCTGTGAGCGAGGAAGTGACTCATCCCGCCGCTGCTCACACACAGGCAGCTGAACTCACTGCTTTGGGACTCCTTTGCTCTGATTTCTCGCGCCGCGGGGTCTGTGCTGTAATGGCCTGGGGCGTAAAGAGAGAAGGTTTCAATGCTGGCTTGGCCTCTCTCCTCCTCCAAACATTTAAAAATCTAGTTTACAGATGAGAGAATACTTTCCCCCTTTTTTCTTTCCTTAGTTTCCACTTTGCCCAGGCTCCTCCGGAGGATGAACAGATTTAGGAAGATAATGTTTAAATCCATCAATCTGACCACTCTTCGTAGAGCTCTACAAGCTTTTCCAAAGAAATGCATTCAACTATGAATTAAAACAGGCTTTAGGACTATTTAGAGGCTGAAATTATTGTTTATATGTCCCTTTTTAACACAGAAAAATTACTACTTCACAGAAACGCCTGACACCACCCAGAGTGTATTTTTTACTATGGTTTTTACGCTTTCTGTAAACAGAAAACGTGCTCTTCTCCCCATTATAAACAATGCCGGCACAAGCATCCTTGTACAGATAGCTTTTTCCATATTTTGAATTACTTCCTTAGGAAATGTCTAGGTCAAAGGTCGTGAACATGTTTGCGTGATGATACCTGTTGCCAAATTGCTTTCCACAAACGTTGTAAGAATGACACAGCCACCAACAATGTGGGCAGCTCAGTTTGACCCCGCCTTCCGCTGCATCAGGTATTATCCTTGGAAATATTTTTGTTCATTTAAAAAGCGGGGAGGTGGCACCTTGTGTTAATTGCCTCTGTTATTAAAGGAGATAAACATTTCTCCATGTGCTTATTTATTGGCTGTGTTTCCTACTTGTGACTTTTAGTTCATCTCCTTTGTCCATTACTTTTTTGGAGATTTTCGGTGTTTCCTTACTAACAAAAACAACCATTTGTGGCCTGCTCATTGTGCCAGGTCCTCCTCATACACCCTGCTTGGTTCCTTCTCGCCCTCCTGGCATCCTGAGGCTCAGAGAATTTCAGCAACTTGGCAAGGTCACAGAGAGTAAGTGGCAGACCTGGGATTTGAACCTTTCCCCTTCTGCTTGTGTTCTTAACCACAACTTTCCTGCTCCTTTGGTCACCTGTCAGAGCCCTTTGTATAATAAAAATCTCAATATGGCACGTTATTTGTTCTTAATATTTTCCAACTTCTCTGCCTTTCAAAAAAAGTGGCTTCGGTTTCGGTTTTGCAAATAATAGTTAAAATGTTGATGATGTCAAAGAGGAGGTGGCAATGGCCAAGAAACATATGAAAATGAGTTAAATTTCACGAACAGTCCAAGAAATACAGATGAAAACAATAAGATACCAGTTTCACTTATCACTTTGGTGAAGGTTGGAAAGAAAAAAAAAAATCCCTAGGGTGGGCTTGGGGGTGGGGTGGGGACCCGGCTCCTTTCTGATGCACAGCTGGGTCATGACACCACCTTGCTAAGGGCCAGTTTATCAGAATTTTCTTGCCTCTTGTCTCTTGAACCATTAACATTTTTAGTCTAAGGAAATAATCGAGTATGGCTCAAAGCTTGCATAAAATGATGTCACCAAAGCAGTGTTTGTAATATCAAAGAACTGGAAGAAACCAAATGTCCGTCAACAAGGGATTGGTTAAATGAATTGGTATAATGAAATACAATGCAGTCCTTAAAAATTAAGCCATAGGTTTATTCTACATGATTGTTGAAATGCCCACAATAGAATGTTAAAAGAGAAAAAGCACCATAAAACAATATATATAGCATGATCCCAGTTTTTCAAAAATGTGTATGTGTCTGCGGAGAAGAAAAAAGACTTGACGGAGTCACACTAACATATTAGCTATGATTTTTCTCTCTGTGAAATGTTCTTTATACTTCTATCTTCTGATTTGTTTTGCAATAAGCATAAATTGTTTTTATAATTTAAAAAAAGGCTTTGCCCCTGTGTTTTCTTTGATGACTTCTCACTTTTAGGGGTACAAGGGTACCCTGCACTTCACATATAAGGTAGATTTACATGAGCAGAATGTAGGCAGGTGCCCTCCACCTGAACTGGGAGGCCTGGGATCCAGTGTCCCCTGACGTTTGTCCTCACCTTCCTAAGTCTCCTCACCTTCCTAAGCTTCCAACTGTTCTTCTGCCAAGTCTTTGCAAACTGTGAGCTCTGAACCAACATTATAATTTTGTCACTATCCTTTTAGACCAAGGGTTTGGTTTTTTTTTCATTTTTTTAAATTAACATATAATGTATTATTTGTTTCGGGGTACAGGTCTGTGACTCGTCAGTCCCACACAATTCACAGCTCTCACCACAGCACACACCCTCCCCCATGTCCACCACCCAGCCACCCCCCCCTTAGACCAGGGGTTTTTAATCCCAGTACTTCCAGCTCATTCGTAATGAAATAATCTCAAGGTGTGGTCCCCAGACCAGCAACACTGGCGTCACCTGGGAGCTTGTTAGAAACGCAGAACTGCAGGCTCACCTCAGACCCACCGAATCAAGGCCTATGTGCAGTAAGATTTGCACAGGATTTCTAGGTGCACTGTGGCTGGAGTAGCCCTGATCTAGGACAGGTATGCCAGGCAAGTGTCTCCCGAGCGCTGAGAGTGGGAAACATTAGCAACACCAGCAGCTGTCACCAGCACTGACATCCACGGTGTTAGTTAAGCTCAGAGCCAGGTGATCACGATGATGCCAGGTTCAGAGCCACACTCAGCAACACTGGTTATGGTCAGAGATCCAACAGAAGGAACTGAACCGAGCAGGGCTGGGCTGCTGGACATGACCCTGGGATCAGAGGACAACCTCATGGCCATTTGATCTGGTTGGTCTGTGTTATCGTTGTTTTTTGGGTTTTGGTGTTTTGTTTGTTTGTTGTTTTTTTGTTTTTTTAGGCAGTTTGAATTTAGAATCAGTTCTTGAGCTCTGTGGGAGCCCCACTTTGGGGGATTCTTTGGCTAAGAGTCATCGGGAATTTAATTGCAGCCTTCCTGGGACGATGGGAAGGAGCAACCTGAGGTGGAGTGTGGTGGGGACATCTTGTGGCCACTCTCCCTTTCTCCTCTCAGAACTGGTCAGGCCCTCCCTCCGCAGCGATAGCTGTGTAGGAAGGGGCCTGTCGCTGCCCCGAAGGACGCCCTGGTGTTCCTTAGGAATCCACGGAGCCGCACAGAGGGACTGCCTTTAGAACTGCAGTTCCACGGGGAGACTCAGATCAGTTCGGTGTCCCCACTGCACCCCTAGGCACCATCACGTGCTGCCTGGGTGCCTTTTTTTTAAATTTTATGTTATGTTAGTCACCATACAGTACATCATTAGTTTTTGATGTGTGATCCACGATTCATTGTTTTCGTATAACCACCCAGTGCTCCATGCAGAACGTGCCCTCCTTAATACCCATCACCAGGCTAACCAATCCCCCCTCCCCCTCTAAAACCCTCAGTTTGTTTCTCAGAGTCCATAGTCTCTCATGGTTCGTCTCCCCCTCCGATTCCCGCCCCCCCATCTTTCCCTTCCTTCTCCTAATGTCCTCCATGCTATTCCTTATGTTCCACAAACAAGTGAAACCGTATGGCAATTGACTTTCTCTGCTTGACTTATTTCACTTAGCATAATCTCCTCCAGTCCCATCCATGTTGATGTAAAAGTTGGGTATTCATCCTTTCTGATGGCTGAGTAATATTCCATTGTATATATGGACCACATCTTCTTTATCCATTCATCTGTTGAAGGGCATCTCGGCTCTTTCCACAGTTTGGCTATTGCGGACATTGCTGCTATGAACATTGGGGTGCATATGGCCCTTCTTTTCACTACATCTGTGTCTTTGGGGTAAATACCCAGTAGTGCAATTGCTGGGTCATAGGGTAGCTCTGTTTCCCCAACTCTCCACCTATCTTCCTCCTTCTTGCCCCTCCCTCCAACTCAGTTCAAATCTTACCTTCCCTGACCAAGTCTCCCAAGTGACTCGGCCCTCCCACAGTGAGTGACTTTTGGTCACATGCCATTACTGAATAATCACAAAGCTAACACCCAGCTAGTGTGCTTAACTATGAGCCAGGCCCCATTTCAAGCACTTTACCCATATTAACTCACTTAACACCATAACAACATCATAACAGTTTCTAACAAGCTGCCAGGTGATGTCAGTGCTCTTGGTCTGGGGACCACACTTGAGATTATTTCACTACAAATTAATTGCAAGTGCTGGGATTAAAAATCCACAGGTCTAAAATGATAATGACAAAATTATAATGAGAAGTAAACAATAATAATTCTGTTGGCTCAGGGCTTTACAGTTTGCAAAGATTTTTCACAGTAGAGGAGTTGGAAGCTTAGGTAGGTATTATTATCTTTATTTTACAGAGGAAACTGAGGCACAGAGAGGTTACATAACTTGCCCAAGGTCACAAAGGTGAAGAGTGACAGAGCCAGTGCTCAGACCCAGGCAGTTCGGCTCCAGAGTCACAGGAATGTATTATGTTAAATGCATTGCACTTATTTATTTGTCCATTGTATGGATCCCTTAGAGATATGTAAGCATCTTGAGGGCGGGTGACTTGTCTGCTTTGTTTATGTTATACCCCAATACCTAGAAAAGTGCCTAGCATTTGGCAATAAATATTTGTTGAATGAATGAATGATCCTAGCAGTAGATTGTCTTTTCAGGGCCACTTATCACAAAATTCTAGAGTTCTTATTATTTCAGAATAGTCGCTGGTAAACTTGGGACCCAGTAAAGAAAAGCAAACCCAGATCTGAGAGAGCTGCTGGGCGGAAGGCTAGGCTCACTCTCTGGGCTCCCTCACACCACCAGGAAGCTAATTCTGGTTCACAGCTTGGGAAGCATTGAGACTGTTAAATTCAGAAGGGCTCAGAGGTTACTACACTGAACATTCACGCTATATCAGGAGCTCAGTCAGATGTCTGTGATACAAAGATAGGTAGGTACAAAGGCACAGGGACAAGTGAGACACAGTACTGTGGGGACACAGAGGTCCGAGCAAAGAATTCTGCCTGAGGTGGGGGACTGTGTGTCCAAGTTATATAAATGGCCTAACTCGGAAGCTGGGCCATGAATGAAATTTTGCTGGAAAGGTTAAGTGTTTTGAAGGAGCAAACACACTTTTTTGGCAGGGCTAGCATTTATATAACTTTCAACATCTTGTTCTTAACTGTGACAAAAACCTATTCAGATTTTGAGTGTCAGCCACAGGCTGGGACTTCAAGTGCTGTCTGAAACAAAAGAGTCACGTTAAGGCAATTATCCAGATGATTCAGTTTCTCAGAATTTTAATTTAGTCTGAAATGTTCTGATAGTTGAAACTACAAAAACAAAAAGTGTAGAAAGACAGTGGTGATTGATTTGAATTCCTAATCTTGCATATGTAGACAATCCAAAAGAATTTAACTTGAGAGAAGGAAAATGCAGAAGTGGACCCATGGGAAATAGTTCTTCCCACTGAGTGTGTTATTCTTTATGTAGAAGAGGGAATATAAAACTATTAAGAGAAATTATTTCTTCCAGGCACAATCCACGAAAATGTTGCTCCTCATCCAGAAGAAATAGCTTTTCAGTGGTTCATCACTTTAAACTGCATTGTTACATCTTAAACTAATAAGATCTTTCAAAAACCAACACTTAAAATAGCTTCTAATTTTTAAAAGCTGGTTCCATTTTAAATAATATGATTCATGGGACTTTGGAAAATTAAATTTTCATGAAATATTAAAATAGAATTCCTGATTTCATGAATTAGGATTCTATAAATGCATAAAAAACATTTTTCCTGGCATGAAATTAGGCTGTAGGTTGCCGTATTACCTCATTTGAGGGTGAAGAGGATGTGGATGCCAAGTCATCCGAGATGATTGGAGAACTCACAGGAAGAGAGACGGCTGAAGTACATTTGCCCTTATTAATTTTCTCTTTAACATCCTCAAGTAGCATCTCCAACTTGAGGATTTCACCTTCCACTTCTCTAATAGACATAAACAGGCATCTTACTGGATATGCAGTCAACAGTCTAATTAGTAACAACAGTTCATGAATATAGCATTGATCTATATTATTAATGTGGTTTGGCTTCAGACAGGAAGGATAATGGACACCCGCCCTGACATGCATCCTGTTTATAGTCTCACTCCAAAGGCCTGGGCTCTAATCCTCATTTTGTTATTCATTAGCTGTGCATCCTTGGGAAAATCACCTCATCTTACTGTACCTCCAGTGTCTCAACTATAACATGGGGATAACAATACTCTGCTCATCTGGATCTAATTATTTTGAGGTCCCTTACAGTTCTAAGAGCTGTGATTCTATGGAAATAATGATTTATATCAATTGAAAAGAGGAAGGACATGAAATATCTGAGGAATCATTTGATTAACAAGCTTGATCTATAGGCATATGTACATATATGTATACATGTTTAAACAAGTGTATATGTGTAAGTGTATACATAAATATAAATATTTTACCCAAAAAGAACCCAATTTCCTCAAAGCCATTACATTTACAAAAATTTACCTCATATTAATCCACAAAGAAAAATCTCACCAAATTCCAAAACATTAAAAATTGTACCACTGCTTTCTCACTAAGATCAGGAAAAAGGCAAGGATGTCCCTCTCACCACTCCTTTTCAACATTGTGCTGGAAATCCTTATGTAATAAGGATAATAATGTAATAAGACAAGGTAAGAATGTAATAAGACAAGAAAAGAAAATATAAGGTATACAGATTGGAAAGGAAGAAATAAAAGTGTCTTTTTTCACATATGAAAATCCAAAAGAATTAACAGAAAAACTAGAACAAATCAGCAATTATAGTGAGGTTGCAGGATACAAGGTTAATATTACAAAAGTGAATCACTTAGCTATATACCATCAACAAGTGAAATTTGAAATTAAAGACAATACCATTTACATTAAGATCAAAAAAATGAAATATTTAGGTATAGATTTAACAAAATATGTACAAGATCTATATAAGGAAAACTATAAAACTCTGGTGAATGAAATCAAAGAACTAAATAAATGCAGAGATATTCAATGTTTGTGGATAAGAAGACTCAATATTGTCAAGATGTCAGTTCTTCCCAATCCGATCTATAGATTAAAGGCAACCCCTGTCAAAATTCCAGCTAGTTCTTTTGTGGATACTGACAAAATGATTCTGAAGTTTATATGAAGAGACAAAAGACTCAGAATAGCCAACACAATATTGAAGGACAAGAACAAAGTTGAAAGACTGACACTACCCAACTTTGAGACCTACTATAAAGGTACAGTAATCAAGGCAGTGTGGTATTGGTGAAAGACTATACAAATAGATCAGTGGAACAGAATAGAGAACCCAGAAATAGACCCACATAATTATAGTCACTCGATCTTTGACAAAAGAGCAAAGGCAATACAATGGAGCAAAGATAGTCTTTTCAACAAATGGTGCTAGAACAACTGAATATCCACATGCAAAAAAATGAATCTAGACACATACCTTATACCCTTCATAAAAATTAACTCAAAATGGATCACAGCCCTAATGTAAAATGCAAAAGTGTAAAACTCCTAGAAGATAACATAGTAGAATACCTAGATAATCTTGGATATGGTGATGACTTTTGAGATACAAAACAAAAGACACCATCCATGAAAGAAATAATTGATGAGCTAGATTTCATTAAAATTAAAACTTCTAGGGGTAGGGGTGCCTGGGTGGCTCACTTGTTAAGCGTCTGCCTTCGGCTCAGGTCATGATCCCAGGGTGCTGGGATCAAGCCCCGCATCGGGCTCCCTGCTCAGCGGGAAGCCTGCTTCTCCCTCTCCCACTCTCCCTGCTTGTGTTCCTGCTCTCACTATCTCTCTCTCTCTCTGTCAAATAAATAAATAAAATCTTTAAAAAAAAACAAAACAAAACTTCCATTCTGCCAAGAAAATGAGAAGACAAGACACAGACCAAGAGAAAATATTGGCAAAGGGCTGATAAAGGATCGTTATCCAAAATATACAAAGAACCCTTAAAATGCAACAATAAGAAAACAACCCAATTTTAAAATGTGCTACAGACTTTAATAGACACCTCACCAAAGAAAATATACAGATGGGAAATAAGCTTATGAAAAGATGCTCCACAACATATGTCATAAGGGAAATGCAAATTTAAACAACAATGAGATACCACTATACATTAGTGGAATCGCCAAAATCTGGAATGCTAACAACCAAATACTGGCAATGATGTGGAGCAATAGGAACTCTCAATCATTGCTGGTGGGAATACAAAATGGTACAGCCACTTTGGAAGACAGTTTGACAGTTTCTTTCAAAACTAAACATATTTTTACCATACGATCCAGCAATCAGACTCCTTGGTATTTACCCAAAGGAGCTGAAAATTTATGTTGACACAAAAAAACTTGCACACAGAAGTTTATAGCATCTATAGTCATACTTTTCAAAACTTGGTAGCAACCGAGATGTCCTTCAGTAGGTGAATGGCTAAATAAACTGTGGCACATCTAGACAATGGAATATTACTCATCACTAAAAAATGAGTTTTCAAGTCATGAAAAGACATGTAGGAACCTTAAATACAGATTACTAAGTAGAAGAAGCTCAATCTGAAAAGTCTACATATTGCATGATTCTAACTATGTGACATTCTGGAAAAGGCAGAACTATAGGAACGGTAAAAAGATCAGCGATTGCCAGAGGCTGGGGTGGGGGGAAAGATGAATTGGTGGAGTACAAAGGATTTTCAGGACAGTGAAAATTCTCTGTATGATGCCATAAAGATGGGTACAAGTCACTATACATTTGTCTAAACTATAGAATGTACAGCACCAAGAGTAAACCCCAATGCAAACTCTGGGCTTTGGACAATTATGATTTATCTGTGTAGGTTCATCAGTTGTAACAAATGTACCACTCTGGTGGGGGATGTTGATAATGGGAGAGACTGTGCATGTGTGCAGGCAGAGGTATATGGGAAATCTCTGTATCTTCCTCTCAATTTTTCTGTGAAGCTAAAGATACTCTTAAAAAGTCTTAAAATTATACCACCCACATTCTTTGATCACTGGAAATTAATAACAAAAATACAGCAACAACAAAAAACTAATTGGGAATTTTAACACTCATCCTTATAACTCTTGGGTTACTAGGAAATAAAAATAGAGAATAGGGATACTCTACAACTGAATAATAAATGAGAAAACAACATGTAAAACCAATGTAATGTAGCTAGTACAGTACTCTGAGGAAAATTTACAGCTTAAAATGCATTTACTAGAGGGAAAAGTTCAAAATCAATAAGCTAAATATTCAAAACAGGAAGATAGAAAAAGAACCACAAGATAAACCCCCCAAAAGGAGAAATAAATGGAACTGGAAAGAATTTGATCAATAAAACATTTTCTTTGAAAATATCTATAAAATAAACCAGTGGAAAGTCTGACTGAAAAGCATTAAGAACGAGAAAGGAAAGATAACAGAAGAAAAATTTTTAATCAAATGGGATTGAACAACTTTATACCAACACAGTTTAGAATCTAGATGAAATGAACAAGTCTCTAGGAAAACATAAATTATTAAAATCTACTCAAAAAGAGGTAGAAAATCTGAAAAAACTAACCAGAGAAAAATAGAAAAGATTATCGAAAATCTACCCCCCAAAAGGCACCAAATCCAAGTGGGATTAGGAATGAGTTCTAGAAAGACTTTAAGTTGGAACATAAAAAGAAAAGGGAAAATTTCCCAAATCATTCTATAAACATTAGGATGTTTAATAATATGTTAATATTAATTATAGGTTAATTAATCTATATTAATAGATTTAGGAAATAGATTTCTAAATCCCACTAGATTAAACATTTTCCTAAATTTAAAAAAAAATCTAATCCTAGTAAACTAGGAGTAGAATCTTGATAAAGCTCTCTACTTGAAACCACAGCAAGTATCATACTTGGAAAAAATTCCCTTACTGTTCAGAACATGACAAGAATGATTGCTTTTGCTAGTATTATTTATCATTGTTTTGCAAAACCTAGCAAATGAAATAAATCAATAAAAAGAAATGTGATATATAAGAATTGGAAGGAAGAAAAAATAAAGTATAAATATTTAGGGGGGGAGTTATTTTCAAATGCTATGACTGTCACACCTAAAAACTAAGACAATCAATGGATAATCAAAGAACACTAAAAGCAAACTTGTGTAAGGTAATCCAGCACAAGTTAAATATACGATTTTTCTTTATTTCCTGTATATCAATTACAGAAAACGTCTATTACTAATGCTCAGAAAACCTATAAAATAGCTAGGAATAAGTCTAACAAAACATTCATGAAATCTACATGAAGAAAATATGCTCTTGGGTGGGAATACTCGTTGCAAAGGTTTTAACTCTTCTCTAACTAATCTGGAAATTCAACACAATTCTAAACAAAATTCTAGTGGAATTTCATGAAGGAAATTTGGTGAGCTGATTATAAAGTTTATGGGTAAGAAGAAGGTGCAAGAACAGCTAACAACTTTTAAAGAAGAAATATTTCAAAATGTACACTAGACTATAGTCATTTAAAACGGTGTGGTTAAGGTGGAAATAGAAACGTAACTCAATGGGATGGAATTGAACCAGACCCATCTACCCGTGGAAAGGTTTTTTTTATAGGATAAAAGTGGCTTTTCCATCCAGTGGGAAAGGCTGCTCTACTCAGTAAGCAGTGGTACAAAGATTTAAGCATGGAAAACCCTATCGAGAGTCAAGTAAAATATAGGAAAATATGCTCTAATCTGGCAGGTGGACAAGAACTAGGCAGGGGACAAGGAGAGGCTGAAAATCGGAAGGAAGTGAAATGGTGGAGCAAGGCCTGAAGGTGGTGGGAAGAAATGGGCTCAAGGACCATGGCCAGATGGGTTGCAAGTGAGTGAAGGAAGAAAGAGGAGGTGAAAACATGTAGATCTGGAGATAGGGGAAAGACATTTTTTTTAAGTTTATTTATTTTTTAGTAATATCTACACCCAATGTGGGCTTTGAACTCACAACCCTGAGATCAAGAGTCGCATGCTCTTCTGACTGAGCCAGCCAGGTGCCCCAGAAAAGACATTTTTGAGGGAATTTGTGATCTTTTCCATAAAGCAGAAGACAAGATTGTATGCTCATAATATCAGAGAGAAGGGATTGGTGGAGAAAGAACCCCATTCCTTGACCTCTTGGCTTCTGGTATTAGCGTGTGAAATGACTATCAGACTACATTCTGACAAACAAGCTACATGAAATAAAACAACTATTTTTGCATATTACCTTTTCAAGGTAATATGAGCACATAGTGGACTTAAACAAGTAATTCGTCAACGAATCAGCAGAATTCTTTCCCCTGCAGAAAGCCATCTACAATGGCCTTTGGATTCAACACTTAGAAGGTTCTGGACAATTATATGGGGTTCTGTTCATTGCCACGTTATGCCCATGCAAGAACAAGAGGACCAGTGTCAAGCTGAGGAGCCTTGCTTGCTCTGAGCTGGTTTTAACTCAGTTTTGGGAGAGACTGGGTCCTTCCCTTGCCCCAGTATTGAAAGCTTTTCCTGTATCTGGGATATAATTGCAGTTGAAACTCTTTTGATTTATACTGGGTCCAGCACACTGTGGGTGTAACTAGGATATAAATATGGCGTTGCATAACTTTGGTCTCACTGTGCACCGAGGCCTGACTTTAAAATGACTGCCCAGACGAGTGGGATTCCTTGGAAAATAAATATCCTTACTCTATTAGTTTTTAAATAAATAGTGAAAATATGTAGAGATCTTTCTTTTCCCAGAAAACAAAATAAGCCTTTGGGGGGAAAAATCAATAGTAAAACCTCATCCTTGCTGTCTAATTACTCAGTATGGAAATAACGGTAGACAGAGATTTCATTCATTTTGAAAAAGTAAAATTGTCCTTTGGGCAGGGGGGAAATACCTCAGGACACTAGGGCCAAAATATAAACCATTAAGGTAATCTGGCCTCAATAATGATTCCATGTGAAAATGCTATGAATAGAAAGAGCTGCACTCACAAAGATTAAGCCTCCTAAATGGATTCTTTTAATTCATACCAGGAAATTAAATGGAAACAATCCTAGCCTTGAGTCCTGGAATACATCTTAAAATTATTTGGATTGGAGAAAGGAGCACAGGGCCATAAAATAATGGCCGGTTGGAAACTTCAGTGAGTTTGCTTCCAAGTTTCTAATGTGAACTAACTCAGAAGTCATTTTGACTTTAAGCTTTAACATTTTCCCTTTACAGGGATTTGTGGGTCCTTCGGCCCCACATTAACCAACCTAACACTGGTCCTCTCAGGCCCACTGCCCCGGTGGAATTGTCTGTGGATGGGAAAGAAAAGGGGAGGGGGAGAGAAGGGGACAGAAGAACCAGGCAGGGGAAACAGAGGCAGGAGTGGGGTGAAGGGCAGGACACGAGGATCTTGGAGAGAAGGCCCTCTGGGGTTAGCGTGTGAGCCTTTCTAGAGTTTTCTCGTGCTGTTCTGAGTCTCAGAACCAATTCTGACATCCAACAAAGGACAAGATGGTAGTACAAAATCTCTCCTCCAGGGGACAATTGTTCATTTCCAGGACTCCGTCTGGGTCAGTGCCCAGCCCAGGACTTCATATGTAGTGGGGATTCCACACTGCTTGTCACATGGGGTAACACCTGTTCACTGGTGGCAGAGTTTTTGCTGACCCTAGACCAGGGCCTGTGCAATCACTAGGCCGGCAGCCACCTCAGAATCCCACCTGAAGGAGGTCGCCTCTGCCCCCTCCACCTCACACAGTTTAACCCTGACCTTTCTGGATCAAAGTCACCGACAGCTGGGGATTCATGCCTGTGAACTTGCTTCAAAGTCAGATGCATCTCCTTGTTGTCCAGAAACTCCTGCTCCAGCAGTTCAAGATGTCCCTGCAGTTTCTCCAGGACCTGCAGCAGTAAAGTCACCGGAATCATGCACATGGAAGCCTCTGCTTGTGGTTGGTTTCCCCCAAATACAAGGGCGGTGTACTCTACGGTAGTTTCAAAATAAAGCCACAATCCTTCTCCCGGCCATTGTTTTGTTTGAGTGTGACATCTAAAATACGGTCTACCCAAGAGCCATCTCCACGTTTACAACACCCTCCTAGCACACAGCTTTTTCAATACAATGACCTGATTTCTCTCCCAGAACCCACTTAGGGGCCTCTGAACTTCCTTAATAGGATATCAGTAATCCTGTGCTTTTGCAGAATGATTTGTAGCTTACTTTCCCGTGCATTGTCTTACTTAATCCACACATCAATGTTGTAAATGTTGCAGAATAGATTTTATTATCTCAGCTGTATACAGGAGGAAATTGGAGCTCTAGGAGGTATGCCTGAAGCCACACAGACCTTAAAAGGAACTGATATTAGAGGATCTGAGCTTGAGTCTACAGCACTTGGAGGGTGAGATGGGGGAAGGAACACCAAGAAGTTTAGCCAGAGCTTCGAATGGGTCTTCGAGACGTCCACACATGCAGCGCCATGCAGATGAATACTTAAGCCGTGAAGGTTAAGGTCTGGTCTTGATGTATAGAGGCTTCAGCCTTGCAGCCCTGAGCACTGCCTGTGTGTGGCCCCGGGCCAAACGTATGAGAGATACAAAAATTACATCAGGCACAACCACCCCTGGTCTTATGGATTTTATTCCAGTTGGGAAAAGAGACTGGATTCGAGGATTTTGCCATGGCTCAGTAAAAGTGAGAGCTAAGTCAGGCTTAGAGAATGCCCAGGAGGGCCTGGGCCAGGCAGTGTTCATGAACATGGGAAGGAAAGGGTGACTGGAGAGATACTGCATATAGCACAATGGGGTTACAGGATCAGACATCCTGGGGCTCAAGTTCAGACTCTATCACCTAATAATTGTATGATTTTAGTCAACTTGATCTCTAAACTTCAGTTTTCTCATCTGAGATAATAATAGCCCTCACCTCATACTGTGAAAATTAAATGAGTTAATGCTGAGTGCCAGGATCATCACCATAATGATTACTTCTGATTATTAAAAATGAATAAACAAGTTTGGAAACATATTGGCCATAGGGCATACAAAATGGCAGGTGTGGTAGATATTTCCCATGTCCCCTGCCCAGATGCATCCTCCATCTTTCTCTGCGCCCCAGCCAGGAGGCTGACCTCCAATGGACTGCATCAACAGGCTCCCTTGCCCCAGCATTGGTTTCAGCCAGTAGAAGACAACAGGAGAAGAGAGAAATGAAGGATGAGGTAGGGGTCTTTATTTCCCTGATGTCCTCCTGCCTGTATCAGCTTCTCCTACTGCTATAGCTACTCTCCCTGGGCTCCAAAATC
This sequence comes from Halichoerus grypus, assembly GCF_964656455.1. NCBI lineage: Eukaryota > Metazoa > Chordata > Mammalia > Carnivora > Phocidae > Halichoerus > Halichoerus grypus. Next base: position 97,945,481 of record NC_135716.1, on the reverse strand, counting down.
TGCTCTTCCTCCATCCCATTTGCCCCACTGTTCCTTCTATGAGATGCTCTCTGTCCCTTATTGGTTTCCCCTAACCTTGCCTGCACCGCTGTAAAATGAGGCCTTATTAAACTCTCCTCAGTTGCTCCACTGGAGTAAACCGTCAAGGTCCTGCCAGGACCCTGACTGATACTATAAATCTCACAGATAACGCTCTGGTTTCTAGCTTGGGAGGCGGAAAGAATGCGAAACCCTTGACTTAAAATGAGGAATTTGAAAAGACTAACAGATGTGAATGAAGCTGTCAATGTTGGACGAGTAGAATTTTCAGTGAGAGCAGGAGAGCCAAGTGAAGATACACACAAACATTTGGAGCTGTAGATGAGAAGTTAGGACCAGTAATTTAGGAACTGGTAGATGGTGACGGCAGTGAAAACCGTGAGAAGGAATTAGGTGTTCAAAGGAAAGAGAAAAGAGAGAAAGCCAATCACAAATTATCACTTAAGATCTTGGGATTTAAATTGTATTATATCTCCAAAGAAGATATAGCGTGTTTTTCTAGCCATAAATGTACTTCCTCTAATTCTCATAGCAACTCTGGGGTGGGAAGACACACTTCATGTCTTAGATCATACAACCAGTATGTAGAACTAGAATGTCTGCTCCAACATCCAAGTGCTTTCCATTCTGTTGTGCTGAGGTTAGTTTTAGTTTTTGATTTTTGATTTTTTAAATTTATTTATTTGACAGAGAAAGAGACAGGGAGAGAGGGAACACAAGCAAGGGGAGTGGGAGAGGGAGAAGCAGGCTTCCCACCGAGCAGGGAGCCCAATGCGGGGCTCGATCCCAGGACTCTGGGATCATCACCTGAGCTGAAGGCAGACGCTTAACAACTGAGCCACCCAGGCACCCCCTTTTTTTAGATTTTTTTTTCCTGAGGTTAGTTTTAGCCCTGTCTGGCCTTCTTCTAGCACTGAATCAAATGGGCCTAGAACTCTCAGGCCAAGGCTGACACTGTCAGGAGTCACCTTGACTCTCCTCTCCATCCCAGCACAAATCCCCACATATCATCTAGCATCAAGGAGAAACTTCCTGGATTGAAGCCTCAGAACACTAGTGCTTGGTACCAGTTCCCTCTGCTTTGCTCAGCCCTTTAAAAATCTGTGTTCGGGGCGCCTGGGTGGCTCAATCAGTTGGGCATCTGCCTTCAGCTCAGGTCATGATCTTGGAGTCCTGGGATGGAGCCCCCCATTGGGCTTGCTCAGCAGGGAGCCTGCTTCTCCCTTTCCCTCTGCCACTACCCCTTGCTTGTGCACTCTCTGTCAAATAAAATCCTTATAAAAAATACAATAAAAAATAAAAATCTGTTTTCTCCCCGTTCCTGAAAGCCTGGATTTTTTTATCTCCTTTATCATTCACTCCTTAACTCCGGCAATCTGGCTTCAACAGATCTGCCACTTCATTAAAACTGGGTTTGCCAAGGTCCCTCATGATCTCTTGTTGGCCAAATCCAATGCACTTCTTGATTTTTTCCTCCTTATTTGAACATCTGATGATGTGGCCATGCCCCCTTCTTTTCTTTTGGCTTTAACAGCTCTGCCCCTTGTAGGTCTGCCTTGATGTTTCGGGTCACTCCTCGTCAGTCTCCCTCTTCCTTTGCCTGCCCCTGTTTGCTGATTCTTTCCTTGTGCTTCTTTGCTGCTTACTTTGCATGTTGCCTGGGCAATCTCATATACTTCATAGCTTCAACCCACAGCTATACCCAAATTTACATTTCTGCCCAAACAACCCCTCTGAGGCCCAGATCCATTGGTCTAATTGCCTACTGGATCTCTCCAATTGGATGTCCTATAAGGACCTCAAAATGAACTTGGTGCCTTGCCTCCTGCTCGCCTCCCACACCCACTAGGAACTGGATCTTCCATTTTTAGTCAAGACCTTGGTTGGCCAAGCTAGAAATCTGAAACTCATCCAAGCCTCCTCCCTTCCTTTATTCACTCCTCTTAATCTGCCACCACTTGCTTAAACTCTTAGCTGTGTTCCCCTCTCAATCCTCATTGCCAGTTTTGGTTCAGGCCCTCATAACTTGCTACCTGGAGTATGGCTTCCTAGCTACAGACTTGCCCCCAGTGTGCTCACCATTTCTTGGCTTTCAATCCTCCAATGTTGCCCCATCACTTAACCTCAGGGTAAAATCTAAGCTCTTAGCATGGTTTAAAGGTCTTTCATGATGTAGTCCTTAACCCCCTCTCTCATTTCCTCTCTTTCTTTTCACCACCCTACCCTGAGCTCCATCTGGCCAATTACACTGCCATACAGTTCCTCAAACTATCAGCACTCCCTGTCGCCTGTGCCATTGTACCTGCTGATTCCTTTTCTTGGAACACCCTCTTGCCCCTACTTTGCCAATCTCATACATATTCATCCTACAGTGTCAAGCTCACAGGTCAGTCACTTCCAGGGAGCCTTCCCAAGTGCCCTCTGATTGGCAAGGGTGAGCCTCTTCTAGGCTGCCATTAGCATTATATGTAATATTTCTCGAGCTTCATGTTGCTTATCTGTTTATCAATCTGTTGTTCCTAGGAGACTGTAAGCCACTTGAAACTGTTTCTTCATTTCCAAATCCCTAGTACCTGGTAAAATGTCTGGGACATAGGAAGTACCTGATAAGTGTTTGTTGAATGAATGGATGAATGAGTTATTTAATTAACATGAAGAACGAATGAATAATGCACTGTTGCATTGTGTCTCATAACATTTGAGTCCTCCTGGTTTTTGTCTATGCTGTCTGATTTCCACTGCACAGCCTGCCCTGAGCTTTGCTTGTGGTCCTTCACATCGGGACTTCTGACCACCTGCCTTCTGATCACCTGTTGCTGACCTAATGGCCTGAACAGCATCTTTGACTCTGCACATTTCTGACTCTAGCAATCTCAGCTTTCTGCCCCATTGCCATGCTCCACCCCAACGTCCCACAACCCTGGCACTGATGAACAAGGCTGTGTGGTTACAGTATAAATTAGTGATTTGATTAAATGCAACAACAAGCAAGGATGTGACAGTCACAGATTTTGATCTGAAAAGCATAGCTTTAAGATCAGTTTTAAGTTTTCAAAGTTTTATATATTGAGTTGTCAGGTACTGGGAAATTTTATAACCTGTATCCCCCAGGACTCAACAACTCTGGATGGACTTGCCCTTTATAACTGACATGTTATTCTCTTAAGCCTACCATGGTCTCAGATTTATTGTGGGGTGACTGCTAAGGAATAATAGCCATAGGTAATAGATTCCCCTGAGAATGAGAGAGGGCTAAATACATGTAGAGATAGAATTCTAAGCTCTTTTAGCCCCTGTAACACAAAGCCCCCGAGCCTCAAATAACCAAAGAGATCCTCAGCCTCAGCGTGTTGGGAGGCTGGGTGGGGGGGTGGGGAGATGGGGAAAGTGGAAATAGTGTAAATTAAACACTAACAACATTTCATACTAGTTACCAAATATATCAAGCTTGAAATATGTTATTAAAGATCTTAATTCAATTCATCATTAATAATTAAGAGCATAATATATGTAAGACACAAGGCCAGGCCTCTGGAGGTCACTGCCCTTAATCTTCAGCAAAGTATTTCCACCAGAACATTTCTACTCCCACCAATGAAGAGAAAACATGGTGCTATAAAGTCATTTGTATTTACCCAAGTCAAATTCCCTAACAGAGATGTTTAAAACTGGATTAAATTTATTACCAGCCTCTTATCTTGCAAATGATAGGGAGAGTCTTCTGCTATGCTTTTGGAAAATTCTTGTACCTGCAGTGAAAAAACGCAATATTTCATTAATGGCATGATGTGTTATGTCTGAATTTGGTCACTTCTATTCATCATAATAAGCTTTAAAAACATTACTTTAGTCTTCAGTTGATCAGTCTGTTCTTTCAACTTCTGGCACATCTGTTTCCCCTGGGTTATCTTCTGAAATATGGAAGAAGAACTTGGGAAAATGTCTTTCTGAGACATTGATGACACCTTAAAGAGACTCATCTCTGATTCTATTCCTGTATAAGAAAGAATAAGTTTTGGCTTCCATTCATCTCAACTTTACTGCAGATTTATTAAGTACAAAAAACAGAAGTCTGTGGCAACGACCACCATTTGCTATTTAACAAAAGTTTTCAAAATGTATATCTAAATCAAAAAGGTTTAAAAATATTAGTACCTGGGACGCCTGGGTGGCTCAGTCAGTTAAGCGTCTGACTCTTGATTTCCGCTCAGGTCATGATCTCAGAGTCGTGAAATCGAGCCCCACATCAGGCTCCATGCTGGGCGTGGAGCCTGCTTAAGATTTTCTCTCTCCCTCTCCCTCTGCCCCTCCTCCCATCTCCTCTCTCTCTCTCTCCCTCTAAAAAAATAAAAAAATCAAATCAAATCAAATATTAGTACCTGTGAGATGTTCTTGGTGAATATGTATTGTGGGTTCCATCTGTACAATTAAAGGATAAGAAAGCACTATTTATTGTTAACGCCATTATTCAAAAAGATCCAAAATGTGTGGTCATCATGGAGGCGGCCCAGAGTTGTGTCAAGAGCTGGGTCCCTGATGCCAAGGTTGAATTCCACTCTGACACTTATCTGCTGGGTGACTCAAGACAATTACTTCATCACTGTGAACCTCAAATTCCTCAGCAATAAGATGAGGATAGAAATAGAACCTACCTCCTAGGGTTGTTATGAGGATGAAATGTTAGGTATTACCATAAGATCTGGCACGTGGTTAAAGCATTCATGACACATCAGCTGTTACTACTACCATGTTCGATAGTATTACGGGGACTACTGAAACATTTCTCCCAAAACTGGACCATAAGCTCCATGAGGGCAGGGACCACTGTTGGTCTTCTCACCAGCCCTGTGGCCGGTGTTCTCACTAACACTGTGCACACAGTAGCCACACTCTAGAGAATAATAAAAAAACGTAGGCATTAAGTTCCAAAATGTGAGTCAAGATAGTGATTGTTTACTCACCACAGACTAACAGGACAGGAGCTTAAATTCCAGAGTGACTCACCCTGAGGTCTTCCCACTGCTCTCAACACAGAAAGCTCAGAAACATGCTCGTGCCCAAGCACTCAACGGTGGTGGTCAAACTAGACTTTGGTTATGACGAATACCTCAATGGTATGATGCATAGTCTATTCTCCAGCCTTAATCGACAGGACTAGAGAAAATCACACACTTGACTTTAGGCTGCCACAGCCAGAGAGAGGTGAGCCTAATATCCAATCTGTTCCTACTCACCTCCAGGCCCAAGGACTGGGCATCCCCAGGGGTGTTTTCCTGCAAGCCGAATGAGGACCCCTGAGACTTGCCAGTGTCAGACACAGAGAAGCATACCAGTCAAGGCCAGGTGGGCTGCTGGCTTCAGGTGTGTGGGGGGTGGGCGTGGGTGGGTGTTCTGCGCAGGCTCCCCAGAGCATTTGGCTGAAAGAGAGGGCTGAAGCATGAAGGGGTGGAAATGGAAACAGGCAGAGAGTGTTTTCCAGTTCAGAGTGCCCTTCGTACACAGCTTAAGGGAAAGATCATACTGTGTGGGCAAAGTGCCAGAGAGCTAAAATGTTTACTTTGATCATTAATGCGAATTTACCTAACTACTGAACCTCAAGTAATCAATGAGGTCCCAAGCCTCAATGTGTTGGGAAGTTGGATGGGGGGATGGGAAGATGAGGAAAGGGGAAATAGTATAAATTAAACATTAACAAAATTTGGTCTTCGGGGGCATCTGGCTGGCTCAGTCAGTAGAGCATGCAACTCTTGATCTTGGGGTGGTGGGTTTGAGCCCCATGTTGGGTGTAGAGATTACTTAAAAAAAATAAAGAAAATCCCAATGTAAGCATTAAAAAAACTGCTACTAAATAGTTGCCAATATAGGAAGCTTGGAATGTTATTAAAGACCTAAATTTGATTTGATTTAGCATTAATAACTAAGGATGTAATATATGGAAGGCAGAAGGCCAGGTCCCTGGAGGAATTAGGCAATAGAATGATGAAGACAAAGTTGCTGCCCTCCAGAGTACTCAAGTCTAGTGGAAGAAATGGATATTTCCAAATTATCATGATCCAAAGCAGGCTGACATAAATAAATGCTCTGACAGAAACCTAAACAACAGAGGATGTGAAGGACTGACTGGGGGTGGGAGTGAGGCTCAGAAAGTCCCCCAGCCAACGGGGAATTGAAGGGGGCCATGAAAATGCGCACGTCTTTGACAAGCAGAGGTGGGATGTTCCATGTGGGGCAGGAGCTCCAAGGGTGCAGGCCCAGAGAGCTTGGGGACCAGCCACTTCACTGAGGATGACTCCTGGGGGATGAGAGCTAAGTTTATAAGGGTAGGATGGAGCCAAAAAAATGGGGAAACTCAAATTCCAGGTCAAAGAATTTGGAGTTTATTCTATGATGTGTTGTTGTTTGTCCAGCCCCTGATTCTTCTCAGGAAGACACCCACTGAGCTTCTGAGAGGTCAAAGATTAGGTCAGTTCTATGCACCTTGCAAAGACCCACACTGATACGGATGAGAAGTGGCCCCGATCATGCATTTCCTGGAGACCACTTTCACTTACCTCTATCTGTTGTGAAGGTTCAGCAGTTTTCCTTTTCTGTCCTTGTCTTTCAATACAGTTTGACCTAGACATGCTTTCTAAAATATCTTGCACAATAGCTGACTTATCTCTCAATTTAGGAGAAAAGCTGACTTGTTTATCTGTTGTAAGTGGTTTATTAATTGTTTTATTTTTAGGGACTTTCCCTCTGGGAGCAACCTCAGGGAAATCAGTTAACTCGTAATGAACCAGACTATGGCCGTGTTTGAACCCAGTGCCTGAAACTGCTTTTTTGGTCTGCAGTTTCTGGGGTGGCTGCCCTTGGCAACTTATTGGTTTATCATGCGGACTCTTGATTTTAGTTAGAAAATGTGAAGTTTCTTGATGGCTGCTCTCTCCAGCAGCCTCTAAGTCAGAGGCGTTTCCTTCTGTCACAGTTAGTGAACAACGGGGCATATTGCTGTTTTCACCACCCCTTTTGGGGCTCAGTTGGTCTGTGAGTTCTGGGGTTTGTTCTTTTGGCCAAGAATTCTTAACATAGCGCAAAATAATATTTTTAACAATAGCTTCATCAGAACTGTCAGCATTAGAAATCTCTGGGAAAGTTTCACAATTAATGCCTTGACCTTTTAAGAATTCCTGATTGGAAAGATGATGGAGTAAAATATCAGAAATGTTTGACTTGGAAGGGTCTCTTTCATTAGCCAGAATATCAAGATTTACAGTGGATTGTTTCTCTTTATCATAGTTTTTGTTGATAACAGTTTTAGTCATTTTACCCAGAGTCATGGCCATGTCTGCATTTCTGCAAGTCTCTTTATATGTAGCCTTTTCTTGAAGGTCATCTACTGTTAAAGGAATTTGATTTGAGACATCAAGGATGTCATTTTTTGAGGTAAAATTGTAATCACTGTGTATCTTAATTTGGGAGAAATCCCCATCGTAAGGCAAATCTTTCTGTTGCTTAGAAGTTGTATCTTCTAAGAAATTGGCTTTGTCCATGTATGTGCAGCCTGACCTCCTTCGTCCCTTGCTGCCTATTCTTGATGTTCTTAATTATAACAGTAGATCTTCTGGTTTTCATTGATTGTCTTCATTGTGTGTCCTATTCTGTGCAAAATGAGAAGAACCTCATTGTTAAATACATTGGAATAATGTATGAAACTATGCTTATATTGCTGTTTATGCCAGAACAAAATGGATGCTTTTCATTTAACAAACATAAGGCAGAACACTCAGCCAAGTGGTATATAAGCAAGGAATAAAGAAAAAAAAAAGTTGGGAGGAGGTTTTACATTTTCTTATTCATTAAATTTTGAGGGAGAATTTGGTCTCTAGTTAATGACCAAATATTTATCAATCTGTCCTTGGAAATGCTATTTGGAATTTATTCTCCCAAAATAGGAGCTTAGGATGCAAGTGAAGGATTGCTACGTTAAAATGCCAGGGCTGGGGCGCCTGGGTGGCTCAGATGGTTAAGCGTCTGCCTTCGGCTCAGGTCATGATCCCAGCGTCCTGGGATCGAGTCCCGCATCGGGCTCCCTGCTCCTTGGGAGCCTGCTTCTCCCTCTGCCTCTCTCTCTCTCTGTTTCTCATGAATAAATAAATAAAATCTTAAAAAAAAAAATAAATATATACTACCTTTGTGTTAAAAAAAAAAAAAAAAAATGCCAGGGCTGTCACTTGTCCACACATCACTGACAGGCCTCCACATTGTATGTTACTGAAAGCTGGCTCAGCTCAAACATAACCACCAGCCTTCTCTGTTCTGGGGCTTTTTCTTCTGTCCCTCCAGACATTCTGGTCCCCTTCTCCTGATTTTCTCTTGTATGTTAAAGAAAGGCAGAGAAGGACTAACAGAAATATGACCAAGGAACAAAAAGTCCTTTTGAACACCCAGAGGCCAGTCTGCCGCCAAGCATCCCTCTTCTGATTAAAACCTGAGCAGAAGCCAGTCGGAGAGGTTACCTTGCTCTGAGCAGTCCTGACTGGTGGCCACAGTCTGGTGGTAGCAGTGTATCTTAGGGATACTCCTGAAAATGATCAGAGCAAAACCATCTGCCACTTGGTATCAGTCTTTCTTTCTTTTAAACAAAATTGAAAACATCCATTTAGATATCTCCTCCTGATTTGTGAACTTTTGGAACAACTCCTTAGAAGCAGTAAGATTTCCTCCAGTTTTAGGTGGAATAACTGAGACTCTGACTCAACCAGGGTCCTGCAGCCACCCGCTGCCTCCCTTGCCCATATAATGACAGGGTTGGATGAGCGGATCTCTGAAGCTGTCTCCCCCTCTAAATTTTTATGAGTCTGTGAACTTGTGGTTTATTAGATAACCTGAAAATCTAAAATAGTATGTCTGACCAAAAAAATGAGCTAAGAAAAAGGAGTACAAACTAAATGTGGTAAAGACGCTTACAGAACCGTGTTCAAAAATCTTAATTTGTAGATATGTGCCAATGTTAGAGAACTCAAATCAAAAAGATATTTTGTTTAAAGCAAGGGGGGAGGGGGAATGGAGGGAGGGAGAAGATAGGAAGAAGGGAAGAAGGGGAAGAGGAAGAGGAAAAGAGGGGGAGGAAGGAATAGGGAGAGTAGAAGGATGGGAGAAGAAGAAGAAGAAACACTGCAGGATTACTTTAAATTATTTAGTGCCTAATATTTACTGTAAAGTGAGGTATATCTTCATGAACAGAATCATAGGCTACTCCAACCCAAATTGAAGAACAAGGGAAAATGCTTCCCAGGAAAGTCAAAAGCACAGTGGGAAAGCAAGAGTTGAGAGATGTAGATGTGAATTCCAACTTCTCTACTCATTAGCTATATGCCATCGGGCCAGTTACTTAATTTTTCTGAGTCTTAGTTTCCTCTTCTGAAAAATCAGAATAATACCTAGTTCACGGGATTGCTAGAAGAACATGAGATCATGCATGTAAAGCTCTTGGCATAGTGTTTGGCACAGGTGAGCATTCAATAGATGGTAGTTTAAAAATGAAAAACAAAAACAATTTCAGTGCTGGAATACTGAAGAATGCCCAGATATGGAAGGCTAGGTACTCTATTTGTGGGTATATCTAAAGGTTAGAGGAAGAAATAGCATATCTGAGACATGATTTCTGTAAGAGTTTTAAACTATTTTAAAAATCTACCTGTAAACGGATATGTTGTTTGATGGTGAAAACTATCACTAAATAAATTTAAATAGAATGTGTCCAAGACATCCAAATGGCCAACAGGTACATGAAAAGATATTCAACATCACCCATCAACAGGGAAATGCAAATAAAAATCACAATGAGATATCTATCTAACACCTGTTAGAATGGCTATCATCAAGAAGACAACAACAAATGTTGGCGAGGATGTGAAGAAAAAAGAACCCTTATAACACTGTTGGTGGGAATGTAAATTGGTTCAGCCACTATGGAAAACAATATGGAGATTCTTCAAAAAAATTTAAAATAGATCTACCATATTATCCAGCAATTCTACTTCTGGGTATATACATAAAGTGAAAACAGGATACCAAAGAGATATATGCACTTCCATGTTTATTGCAGCATTACTCACTACAGCCAAGATATAGAAACAACCTAAGTGCCCATCAGTGAATGAGTGGATAAAGAAAATGAGGAAGAAGGATATCCTTCCATTTACAACAACATGAATGGACCTTGAGCACATTATACTAAGTGAAATAAGTCAATCAGAGAAGCAAATACTGAATAATATCACTTAGATGTAGAATCTAAAAGAGCCAAACTCCTAAATACAGAGAGTAAAATGGTGGTTACTAGGGGATGGGTGGTGGAGGGATAGGACAGATGTTTTTTAAGGGTATAAATTTTCAATGAATAGTAAATAAGTGCTAGAGCTCTAATGCACAGCATAGTGAATATAGACAATATTGTATTATAATCATAAAACTTGCTAAACTTAATTATTCCAACCACTAGAAAGAAATAATAATTATGTAATATGATAGAGGTACTAATTATCACTACAATGGCAGTCATATTACAATATATAAATGTATCAAATTAACATGTGTACACTTTAAAATTACACGATACTATGTGCCAAATATACTTCAATAGAAAAGTCTGATTTCTGAGGGAAAAAAGAGTATCTTTAAGTGCCTACAGAGAAAGGAGAAAAGAAAGATGAATTCTACTCTTGCAGGACTTTTAGTGACCCAAGCTACGGCCCCAAACTCATCCTCATGCCTTCTTTGTATCTTGAGATACACTTTGCTGACCTCTAAGCCCTTTTTGCTAAGAAAATACCCTTTGTTAGCCGGATCCTAGTTTCTCAAATATCATCCCACTTGAACTGATAAAAATTTAGTTTTTGCTAAGAAAAAGAAAAAGAGAGAGACTACCAAGATAAGCCAGAAGCCTGAGGAACTCTCTCATTAGACATGGGAAAATAGCTTCTCATATTATTATTGTTATTGTTATTTGTGTGTGTGTGTGTGTGTGTGTGTGTGTACAAAATATCAAAAGGATTTTGTCTGTTAAAGGACAATCTACATCCTTAGCATTATAATTATAGGGCCTCTTACAGGTAGATGGAAGGAACCAGAACATCTTCTCATGTCAAAACCCAGCTCAATCTCAGAATCCAATGGCGAATCCAAAGAGATTCTGGTCGGAACCCAACAGAACCTTTCTGTAGACCCAATTTGATTTGCTGAGTTCAGGTGAACACATTTAGGGCCATGACCGCTTACGTAGCTATACTGACCATTATGTGCTCAACAATAGCTCACAAATCACCCTGAACGCTGAGCATATGAGGCTAGCACATCCCGGTGACCCAGCCCTGTGAAAACACTTCAGTCTGGGCCCTGAGCAACAGGTGCTCACCATGTTGATGTCTATCCCTTGTGTGGTTTACTTTTTTATAAAGTCTGAATTTGGTGTTGAAGTGCTGACTTATGCTCACTAATTAGTCCAGTTTAAGAGAAGGTAACCATGGTTGGGATGACTAGGGATCTGATGGAATCAGTTAAGAATGTCTATAGGAGGGAAAACCAAAACTCCTTAGTGGTTAGAGGTCAAACATGGTCAGCGAATCATTGTTTCTGGGTGGTAGGTGATGTTTGTTCTATTCACTAAGCCCATTTAGTGATAATACAATGTTATGTATCATGTTCTATATTGGAGGATTATTTCCATCTTTAAAGGAAAACTGTGGGACCGTGTGCCTGTGACAGTCACTTAATCTCATCCCTAATACCCTCCGTTCTGTGTTTAGACCTTTGCTAGCTTCCAGACAGGCTATGACCCAAGAGGCAGAGGAAAAAGCAGACATTGTTTCTACCCACCCTTGCAAGATGCCCTCCACTAAAGTATGAACCACTTAACACTCAGGTCTTGAACCCCACTCTTCTAAGATCAACCCTATGAAGTATAATAAAAATAGTTGACTGTTGGATCCAAATTCTTCTTCCTCCTTTATATGTGTGTCAGGAAAAATGTGAATAGATTAGAGTTAGGAGCTTTAAGTTCATGATCCAATGATTTTTTTTTTTTTTTTTTAAGATTTTTTTATTGCAGTGCCTGTGTGGCTCAGCTGGTTAAGCATCTGCTTTCGGCTCAGGTCATGATATCAGGGTACTGGGATGAAGTCCCAAATCGGGCTCCCTGCTCAGCAGGGAGTCTGCTTCTCCCTCTCCCTCTGCCCTTCCTCCCCCACTTGTGCTCTCTCTCTCTCTCAAATAAACAAATGAAATCTTTTTTAAAAAAGATTCTTTTATTTGGGGGGCACCTGGGTGGCTCAGTTGGTTAAGCGTCTGACTCTTGGTTTTGGCTCAGGTCATGATCTCAGGGTTATGAGATCGAGCCCCACATTGGGCTCAGCTCAGAGTCTGCTTGGAGTTCTCTCTCTCCCTCCCCTTCTGCCCCTCCCCCTGCTCTCTCTCACTCTCTCTCTCTCTCTCAAATAAATAAATAAAATCTTTATTTTTTATTTTTAAGTAATCTCTACACCTAACGTGGGGCTCAAACTCGCAACACTGAGATGAAGAGTCGCATGCTCTACTGACTGAGCTAGCCAGGCGCCCCTGCAACAATGTACTGTACCGCCTAGAGCAATATGCTGCTTTAAGTCTTCAACCAACACATGCCACAGTCAACACAAAGAGGTAAAACAATAGCGGTAGCAATAGAAACTCACCTCCATCTTGGGGGTCTCTGGACATCATAGAGTGAACCCGTGAGCTTTTCGATACAGATGAGCAATCTTTTCATTATAAATCATCTTTCTTTTTTTCAATAGTAGGAAGTTGGCTGCAATTAAATAGAACAAAAACTGAGCATCCAAATCATGGTGTGCCTGCTTCTTCCGTGTTCCTTCAATTGCAAGAAATTAACTTTGAAGACTACCTAAGGAACTTCTGATGTGATCTAAACTTGTGTGTGTGTGTGTGTGAATGTGTGTGTGTGTGTGTGGTCTCTTAAGAGCATTCAAAAATACTTAGTTTGACTCTTTTATTTTTCAAATTCTCTCCCTCTATTTCTAGCTCAGGTGTCTATTTACCCATGAAGGCAAATAGGAGATGGTTCAGAATAATATGTCCTAGGCCACGCCCAGAGGCTAGGTATTCATGGATTTTGTATCCAGTGTATGGTGTTTCTGGATTCAAGTATTTTCAAAGGTAATGTGATACATTACCTCTGCAATGACTCCGTTTGATTACGTGCTGTAATGCTCTCAGCTAACTTTATCTCAGAAGTGTGGGCGCCCACAAAAGCAGTGTCTATAGCTGTAACCATACACCTTTCAGCATGGCCGTCTGGTTTTCTCCTGTCATTGAGTGGCAGGAAGGAGACACTGTGTTGGAACAACAAATCAACCCAGTGTTCCCTTGAGACCCATATGGGTATATTATTTATAGCCCGCCTTGGAGATGTAGGCCTTTGGTAAGTGTGCACGAATCTGATGACCACCTGTTACAAATTATTTACCCTGAAACTATTTGAAAATTCCGAGCAAAAAGCTTTTGAAACTGTGAGTGAACAGTATTTGGAGAAGCTTCCTCCCTGTGTTTTACCAGCAGCCCTTGCTTGGTGTCCTCCCCGCGTTGGGGGTCAGTGCTGTCTCTTTATCCAGTTTTCCCGTTGACATAACCATGCAGTCATCTTGGATGGTCTAATTTGTGCTGTAAAGCACAGACCTTTGCTGTGCTTTGGAAACAGTTAGAAAACTCCTGCCAATTGATTTTCTAAAAATAATTCTAATCACAAATTTTAAAGAACATTGATTTAAAGAAGCTTTATTTTAAAAAAAAAAAAAGCCTTGTCCTTTCCCTAAACTTTCTTGCTTAAGTTTGGCAACCCCCAGAGATAAGGGGGGCCAGAATATTAATTATGTCCTTGTAGAAAAATAATAGCACTACTTCCTTAACCCCTTTCTTTATAAAAAGCCCAGAGACTCCCCCCAACATGACTATGATGTAAATATTACCTAATCCAATGCTGAAATGCCAATTTTTATTGGACAGTTTTGCTTGCTATATTAAGATCCTAGAAATGACAGCCATACAAAAGGAAAATAATGCTTAGCATTCAGCCTATTATGATTGGCTTGTGTAGGCTTCATAAACATTAATTAAGGCACACAATATCCAGATGAGGTGTTTCTTCACCATTCAAGCAATATCATCATCTCAGAAATGGAAACTCAGGACAGTGTAAACAATTTAGGCCAGGAAATAATTACCAGCTCAAAAGATAACAGTGCTTTGCATCTAAATAACACTTTTTAACCAAGAGTATCCAGCCACATTACAAACTCTAACTAAACACTCTCAGAGACTTAATAGGTATTTCCCTTTAACCTCAACAGATTGAAAGAGAGACAGCAATTTAGTCAAAATTACACAGAGGGGCACTAGCAGGGGGGATTTGTCCCTTGGATTCTAGTGTTAGGTGGAAAGTAAAGAAAGCAGTTTTATGGAGGGTGCACTATGTGCTGGGATTGATTCATCTCATCAATCCTTTCCATGGCCCCCCGAGATAAATACTCTTATCATCCCTGCTGTAGGCTAAGGAAACGAGCTCAAAGGAGCAGCTAGGACAGCTCAGTCTGATTCCAAAGCCAACTTGCTGCCACTCCTATGAGACCACGTGTCACAAAGTGGAAGAAGAAATAGAAGTGGTCAGAAGCAACAGAGCTTTTTTTTTTTTAACAGGATTGGTTATTAATTTTCTATTCCTGCTGTAGCCAATTATCCCAAACTTAGTGGCTTAAAACAACACTAATTTATTATCTTTCAGTTCTGGAGGTCAGAAGTCCAAAAATGGGTCTCAGTGGGCTGAAAGCAAGGTGTCAGCAGCCTGCATTCCTTCTGGAGGCTCTAGGGGAGAATCCATTCCCTCGCTTTTTCCAGTTCTAAAGGTGATCTGCATTCCTTGGCCCGGTAGTCCTTCCTCCATTTTCAAAGCCAACATCATAACGTCTTCAAATCTCTCTCTCTTTTTTAAAGATTTTATTTATTTATCAGAGAGAACGTGTGAGTGCGCACACAAGCAGGGGGAGTGGCAGGCAGAGGGAGAAGCAGGCTCCCTGCTGATGTGGGACTCGATCCCGGGACCCCGGGATCATGACCTGAGCCGAAGGCAGATGCTTAACCGACTGAACCACCCAGGAGTCCCACCATCTTCAAATCTCTTTTTGACTCTGACCCTCATACCTCCCTCTTTCACTTCACAGGACCCCTGTGATTACAAAAATGGGTCCACCCAGGGCGCCTGGGTGGCTCAGTCGTTAAGCGTCTGCCTTCAGCTCAGGTCATGATCCCGGGGTCCTGGGATCGAGTCCCACATCAGGTTCCCTGCTCAGCGGGAAGCCTGCTTCTCCCTCTCCCGCTCCCCCTGCTTGTGTTCCCTCTCTCGCTGTGGCTCTCTCTGTCAAATAAATAAAATAAAATAAAAAAAAAAAAAAAAAATGGGTCCACCCAGATAATTCAGGATAACCTCCTCCCCTCAAAACCCCTAACTTAATCACACCTGCAAAGTCTCTTCTGACCTGTAAAGTGATATTCACAGGTTCCAGGGATTAAGATGTAGGCATCTTTGGGAGCCATTATTTTGTTTATCACAGTACTCTATTTTATATTTTGGAGAATTCTTAGAAAACCAGGACCTATGCCTCACCATTTCTTCCCCAGCTGGTATCTTTTGTGCCTGTTACCCCCAAAGCCCCTCCTAAAATGGAGCTTTGTCATCTCATGGAGCAAACTTGTTGAGATACAGTAAATACTATAGGAAGACATACCTCAAAGTGGAAGGTTTAAAAAAAAAACTGTGAATGATTGGGACACCTGGGCAGCTCAGTCGGTTAGGCGACCGACTCTTGGTTTCAGAGTCCTGGTCTCAAGGTTCTAAGATCGAGCCCCCTGTGGAGCTTATGCTCGGTGCAGAGTCTACTTGTCCCTCTCCCTCCCCCTCTGCCCTTCCCCTGCCCACTCACTCATGAGTACTCTCTCTCTCTCTCTCAGATAAGTAAATAAATAAAATTTATTTTTAAAAAAATAAATAAAAAAACCATAAACAATAGCTATTTATGCCTGCAACCAACTGGAGGCATCTCAAAATAATTACGCCATTTGAAATAAGCCAAAGAAGAGTATACATCTATATAAAATTCTACAAAATGCAAAGTAATATATAGGGACAGAAAGCAAATCACTCATTGCCTGGGGTTGGGGTGCAGGTTGGGGGGAAGGATTACCAAGGGGCATAAGAACGTTTTTAGTATTGATGGATATATATATATATCTTTTTTAATTTATTTTTTCAGTTTTATTTAAATTATAGTTAGTTAACACAGTGCAATATTGGTTTCAGGAGTACAAGTCAGCTCATTCACCACCTACATAGAACACCCAGTGCTCATCACAGCAAAGGCCCTCTTGAATCCCCATCACCCATCTAGCCCATCCCCCCCCCACTTCCCTCTCTCAATTGACGGATACATTGATTGTGGTGCTCATTTCACAGAAGTATAAATATGTCATGCAAACGTCAAACTTGACAAATTGTGTGATTTATTATGTCAGTTGCAGCTCAATAAAGCTGTTAAAAAACATACATGAAAAGAATCTTCAAAATCCTCCAAGGCACATGAGAACTTCATAATTGACGTTAAAGAGCCAGAGAGAAACTTTGGCCCAGCTGCAATAACCTGATCTGTATAGCTCTTCAGAAAATTCTTTTTTTTTTTTTTAAAGATTTTATTTATTTATTTGACAGAGAGAGACCCAGCGAGAGAGGGAACACAAGCAGGGAGGGTGGGAGAGGGAGAAGCAGGCTCCCCGTGGAGCAGGGAGCCCGATGAGGGGCTCGATCTCAGGACCCTGGGACCATGACCTGGACCAAGGGCAGACGCTTAACGGCTGAGCCACACAGAGGCGCCCTCTTCAGAAAATTCTTATACACCTCATCCAGATGTTACCATTTCAGGATGACTGAAGATTTGCAAGTAGAACACATTTGGGAGTTTATTTTGCATATTATCCAAGCGCCTTAGCTTGGCATACGGGGCCCTTTGTGAACTGTGTGGGCCGCCTACCTCTCCAACCTGTCTTCCTGCCACACCTGGACTTGAAATTCATGCTTCAACAATGCCAAGCTATTTATAGCCGTCCAAGCTCACCTGTGTTTGCTGTCTCCATAAAATGTGCTGCTGTCCTCTCTGCCTCCTTGGCCAGGAGAGGCCATCACCTCCTCCGCCACCTCCAATTCCCGGACAAGCATCCTCGGCTGCACTTTCCCCACCAGGTTATAACGAATCGTTTCACTTTTGTCTCTGTCACTAGCCTATCTCTACTCCCAACCTTGGCCCAGAGCAGAGACTCAACAGTTACCTGATGGAATGACAAATGTTCCTAGTATGTCATAGACACAAACCTGCACCACTGGGGTATCTGTAGGGAAGGCCATCCACCAAAAGAAGAGTTTGGCTATCGGTGGATGAAGGGCTAAAGCCCAGTCGTGAAGTTGGTGGCAGGGACACCACGGCAGCCCCAACGAGGGTATTGGTTCTCAGTAGGAGGCAGGGGTCACTGCCAAGGGTTTCAGAAACTGTGGGGTGTATGAGGTTATCACCGCGCTGCCTGCCTGGGAAGGTGCTCCTGGCATTTAGTACCTGGAAACAGGGTGGGAGCTAGGTACAGAGCAGCCCTGGAAAAAGAATGATCACCTCCAAAGTGCCAATAAGGCCTTCATTTAAAAAAATACTACTCTAAAGATAAAAAATCTTTTCTCTGTAAAGACTGAAAATACTCCTCTTGCTCAGGGCTTCAGGTGAGGGGAGGTGCATTCAGGGAAGGGCCAGAACCCTCTCCCCGAGCTGCCAACACTCGCTCTCCTTGTCCCTGTCTCCCTCACCAGCCAAGTTTCACTCCTCCCTCTTACTGTCTGCCCTTCATCTCTTTTGTTCCTCAGATACCCGGTCTCCTTGCCACCTTGGGGCCTTCACTTCATGCTGTTCACTCTGCCCAAAGTGGCCACTCCACCTTCCTCCCTCTACCTGGTTATTTCTTACTCATCCCTTAGCATGTCATTTCCTCTAGAACCTTCTGTCACCTCCTATACGAGGCCTGCTTCCCCTGATAGAAGCTTTCAGAGCATTCTGTGTATCTCTCCAATAGCCTTTTACAATTCTAAAATATTGGTGGAAGGAAGAAGGAGAGAGAGAGGGAGGAGGGAATGGGGAGGAAGGAGGAAGGCAAGCAGAGAGGAAGACCCATTTGGCTGTTTGAGGAGGGTGGAAAGAGCACACATTTTTATAAACCAGACTCAGCTCTGCTCTTTCTTAATTGAGGAACTTGAATAAGTTATCTAAGTGATTTCCACCTCGGTTTCCTCATCCACAAAATGGGGATAAAAGGTGTTTGTGGAAATTAAATGACAGAAATATGCAGTATCTTGCTCAGTGTCTGACACATGGAGGGTATTCAATAAATGTCAAATCTTCTTTCCCTCTCTCCCTCCTCTTCCCCTAAGGGAAGAGCATGTAAATGTAGAAATTTAATTGAGGAAGCTGGACTAAAAAAACCTTTATGCCTAGCTTGATGGAGAGAACTCCTGTAAGCCTTCTAAATGGGTTTAAGGGACTCACAAGTGTCTTTTTTTTTTAAAGATTTTATTTATTTGTCAGAGAGAGAGCACAGGCAGGAGAAGTAGAAGGGAGAAGGAGAAGCAGGGTCCCCACTGAGCAGGGAGCCCCAGATTCGGGACTCGATCCCAGGACCCTGAGATCACGACCTCAGTCAAAGGCAGACACTTAAACAACTGGGCCACCCAGGCATTCCAGAACTCACAAATGTCTTAAAGAAAGCTTGTGGTCAGGGGGTGGGCAGTTGTAATGGGTGGTAAGTAGAAGCAATAAGGCGAATTCATAGACATTGATATGGAGTGTTGCTCAATATTCTTGAAAGACCTACTCTTCATAATCCTTCCAGCATGCTAGCAAGTATATGTATGATGACTTGGAAGGAATGTGAGCTAACCGGGAAGTGAGGCATCTCTAAAAAATTACTTAGTCTTTTATGTCTCTGAGATCATGGTCTCACTGAGATCCTATTGATGCCAAAAAAAAAAAGTTGGGGGAGGGTCAGTGACACCTATCTGAGCTGGAGTCTAGCCACTAAAGTAGAAAGAGTTCTAAATGACCACAATTTAGATTTGTATGATTTGCCATCAAGGGAACCTCTGGGCACATCTGCAATCCCATAATTAAGACTGATAATAGCGTCATAAAATAATGGGTATAATCTTCAGAGGAGAACATTTGAGTACGCATATTATCCTAAAGGCAAACAGACTCTTAGAAGTTCAACACACAGGAGATTGCCAGGGTAGTCATGAGAGTCCTGCCTCCTTTCTAAGGGATCCACCCTACGAAGAGATATTTGGAATAACAGGGTAGTAAGTAAGTTTCATTGTGCAACTTCTTTTGTACATGATACCACATGAATTGTGAATTAAAAGCACTTGATTGCCTTGCTAACAGGCAGCCTCCAGATCTACTGTTAAGCAGTGATATTGACCACTTCAGCTTTAGAGAACCCCAAAAGTTAACCCTGTAAAAGAACACAGGGCTGTTTCCTGGTTAAAGTCTTGAACTACTTACTTGCTTTTCTTTCTTGGACAGGTTTCTTAAACCTACCTTGTTTGTGGTAGGCTCACCTGCCTTCACCAATTCCTGTCCTGGATTTAAAATAGAAAGTTCTGCATCCTGGAATGCCCTCAATCCAAGAATGATTAGCCACCCTAGAGCAGATTCCCTCACCCCTGCCAAACTCCTAAGCTGTTATCCCCTCACCCCTATTTACCCCTGTTTCATATCTATGTATTTTTAAAAAAATTTTTTTAATAGAAAGCCACTAGAAGGAAGTAACAGAGAGCATACTTATGGGAGAATATTCAGATC
Source organism: Halichoerus grypus (assembly GCF_964656455.1). Lineage (NCBI taxonomy): Eukaryota > Metazoa > Chordata > Mammalia > Carnivora > Phocidae > Halichoerus > Halichoerus grypus. The sequence continues at coordinate 97,925,469 of NC_135716.1, read as the reverse complement.
CATGGTATTTTTTCTTAGTTTTAACCTTTTTTATTGTTTTATGCTTTTAGCTTATTGTATAAAATGGGGGAAGTACAGAAATGTCCAGACTAGATGGCTTCAGCATAATTCTTTCTAGTGTTTACTAAACATGTTTTCCATAGTTGGGATCAAAATAAATAAGCAATTCTGCAACATGCATTTTTTTTCACTGAACATACAGAATACTTCCTCGTGTTATTATACTTTGAAATAAATGTCTATTTTTAATAGTTATATCCACTACATGGCTACACTGTAATAAATCATTTTCCTAACAACAGACATTTAGATTGTATCCAGTTTTCAATATTTTTAAATGATACAACAGTAAACATCCTTACCTACATTTTAAATTATTTCCTTGGGATAAATTCTTAGGTGGGAAAGTATTAGGGCAAGTATAAAAATTTTAATATTCCTAATATTGATTTCAAAAAGTCTGTACAAGCATATGTTCTCACCAGCAACATGGCAGTGATAATTTGACATGCTCTGTAACACTGACCCGTTAAAAAAAACTTTGTCAATTAAAAAAAAAGGTATTTCAATGTTGTTTTAATTTGCAGCACTTTGATGACTGATAAGGTTGGACATTTTTCATATATTTATGAAAATATATGAAATATAAATAATATATTTTATTTTTTCATTTGTGAATTATCTCAGTCCTTTGCTCATTTATCTATTATCCACATTGACTAGTTTTTTCTTATTACAAAAAGTAATACGTGTTCATTGTGAAAGGTGTTAGAAAATGTTAATATTTATAGTGTTTGAAACAGACTCCTTAAAGAACTCAATCCAATATATTGTATCTATGTCAACCAGTATACATCTAAGCCATCTTTTTTTTGAAGTATAGTTGACACACAATATTACATTAGTTTCAAGTATACAACATAGTGATTCCACAGCTCTATACATCATGCTATTCTCACTGCAAGTATAACTACCAAATGTTACAATACAACCCTATTATAATACCTTAACTATATTCCCTGTGCTGTACCTTTCAACCCTTATTCATTCCATAAAAAGAAGTCTGTACCTCCCACTCACCTTAACCCCTTTTTGCTCAATAACCCCCCCTTCCCTCTGGCAACCACCAGTTTGTTTTCTGTGTTAATGGGTCTATTTCTGCTTTGTTTGTTTATTCATTTGGGTTTGTTTTTTTCTTTAGATTCCACATATAAGTGAAATCATATGGTATTTGTCTTTCTCTTTCTGACTTCTTTCACTTAGCACAATACTCTCTAGATCTATCCATGTTGTTGCAAATGGCAAGATCTCATTTTTTAAAAAAGATTTATTTATTTATTTATTTATTTGAGAGAGAGAGAGCGGGGGTAGGGGCAGAGGGAGAGGGAAATCAAGAGTCAGATGCTTAACTGACTGAGCCACCCAGGTACCCCATATTTTTTATGGCTGAGTAATATTCTCTCTCTCTCTCCATATATATATAGATATATATATCTCTCCATATATATCTCTATCTATATGTATGTATAAAATGTCTTCCTTATCCATTCATCTATTGATGGACACTTGGGTTGCTTCCATATTTTGGCTATTGCAAATAATGCTGCAATGAACATAGGGGTACATATATCCTTTTTTTTTAAAGATTTTATTTATTTATTTGACATAGAGAGAGACAGTGACAGAGGGAACATAAGCAGTGGGAGCAGGAGAGGGAGAAGCAGGCTTCCCGTGGAGCAGGGAGCCCGATGTGGGACTCCATCCCAGGACCCTGGGATCATGACCTGAGCTGAAGGCAGACACTTAACGACTGAGCCACCCAGGCGCCCACATATATCTTTTTAAAGTAGTGTTTTCATTTTCTTTGGGGAAATACGCAGTAGTGGAATTACTGGAGCATATGGTATTTCTATTTTTAATTGTTTAAGGAACCACCATACTGTTTTCCACAGTGACTGCACCACTTTACATTCTCACCAACAGTGCCCAAGTGTTCCTTTTTCTCTATATCCTCACCAACACTTATTATTTCTTGTCTTTTTGATACTAGCCATTCTGACACATGTGAGGTGATATCTCGTGGTTTTGATTTGCATTTCCCTGATGATTAGTGACGTTGAGCATTTTTTCATATCTCTGTTGGCCATCTGTATAACTTCCTTGGGGAAAAAATGTCTATTCAGTTCCTCTGCTCATTCTTAATTAGATTGTTTTTTTGATGATGAGTTGTGTAAGTTCTTTGTATATTTTGGATAGTAATCCCTTATTGGATATATCATTTGCAAATATTTCTCCCACTCGATACATTGCCTTTTTGTTTTGTTGATGATTTCCTTCTCTGTGCAAAAAGCTTTTCATTTTGGTGTAATTCCAATAGCTTATTTTTGCTTTTGTTTCTCTTACCTAAGGTGACATATCTAGAAAAATGTTGCTAAGATTGATATCAAAGAGATTACTGCCTATATTTTCTTTTGGGAGTTTTATTGTTTTGCGTCTCACATTTAGGTCTTTAATCCATTTTTAGTTTATTTTCATGTATGGTCTAAGAAAGTGATCCAATTTCATCCTTTTGCATGTAGCTGTTCAGTTTTCCCAGCACTATTTATTGAATAGACTGTCTTTTTATTATTGTACATTCTTACCTCCTTTGTTGTAGATTAATTTGCCACATATAAGCATAGGTTTATTTCTGGGCTCTCTATCTGTGCCATTGATCTATTTGTCTATTTTTGTGCTAGTATGATACTGTGTTGATTATTACAGCTTTGTAGTATATCTTGAAATCTGGGATCGTGATACCTCCAGCTTTATTCTTCTTTCTCAGTACTGCTTTGGCTATTCAGGGTCTTTTGAGGTTCTATACACATTTTAGGATTATTTGTTCTAGGTCTGTGAAAAATGCTATTGGTATTTTGATGGGGATTGAATTGAATTGAATCTGTAGGTTGCTGTGTTAAAATGTATGGACATTTTAAAAATATTAATTCTTCTAATCCATGAATGTGGAATGTCTTTTTTTGGTTGGGAGTTTTTTGATTACCAACTCAATTTCATTACTAGTAATCAGTCTATTCATATTTTCTACATTTTCCTGATTCAGTTTTAGAAGATTGTATGCTTCTAGGAATATATCCATTCCTTCTAGGTTGTCCAGTTTGTTGGCATATATTTTTTCATTGTAGTCTCTTATAATCTTTTGCACTTCTGTTGTGTTGCTTGTTACTCTCCTTTTTCATTTCTGATTTTATTTATTCAGGTCCTCTTTTTTTCCTGATGAATCTTGCTAAATGCTTATCAATTTTGTTTCTTTTCCAAGAGCTAGATCTTGGTTTCATTGATGTTTTCTTTCTATTTTTGTGTCTATTTCATTTAATTCTGTTCTGATCTTTTTTTTTTTTAAAGATTTTATTTATTTATTTGACAGAGACAGCGAGAGCAGGAACACAAGCAGGGGGAGTGGGAGAGGGAGAAGCAGGCTTCCCGCTGAGCAGGGAGCCCAATGTGGGACTCGATCCCAGGACTCTGGGATCATGGCCTGAGCCGAAGGCAGCCGCTTAACGACTGAGCCACCCAGGCGCCCTCTGTTCTGATCTTTTTTAAGAAAAAAGATTTATTTTTATTTATCTGAGGGGGGAGGGGCAGAGGGAGAGAATCTCAAGCAGACTCCCCACTGAGTGCAAAGCCCAGCATGGGGCTTGATCTCACAACCCTGAGATCATGACCTGAGTCAAAATCAAGAGTCAGATGCCTAACCAACTGAGCCACCCAGGGGCCCCCAATTTTGCTCTGATCTTTATTATTTCCTTTCTTTTAGTAACCTTGGGGTTTGGTCTTCTTTTTCTAGTTCCTTTATGTGTAAGGTTAGATTGTTTAAGATCTTCTTCTTTCTTGAGGTAGGCTTGTATCACTATAAATTTCCCTCTTAGATCTGCTTTTGCTGCATCCCAAAGATTTTGGACTGTTATGTTTTCTTTTTCATTTGTCTCCCTGTATTTTTTAATTTCCTTTGATTTCTTCATTGATTCTTGGTTGTTTCATAACATGTTGTTTAGCCTTCATGTGTTTGTGGTGTTTCCAGTTTTTTTCTTGTGATTGATTTCTAGTTTCATACCATTGTGGTCAGAAAAGACACTTTATATGATTTAAAGCTCCTTATATTTACTGAGACTTATTTTGTCACCTAACATGTGATCTATCCTGGAGAATCTTCCATGTGCCCTTGAAAAGAATGCATATTCTGTTGTTTTTGGAGGGAATGTTCTGTATATATTTGTTAAGTCCAGCTGATCTATTATGTCATTCAAAGATACAGTTTCCTTATTGATTTTTCTGCCTAGATAATCTATTCATTCATGTAAGTGTGGTGTTATAGTCCCCTATTACTGTCAATTTTTCCCTTTATGTGTATTAATATTTGCTTTATGTATTTAGATGCTCCAATGTTGGATGCAGATTTACAATTGCTATATCCTCTTGTTGGATTGATCATTATGTAATACCCTTATTTGTCTCTTGCTGCAGTCTTTGTTTTTTTTGTTGTTTTGTTTTGTTTTGTTTTGTTTTTCTTTTTTTAAGAGAGACGGTGGGGGGAGGGAGGAAGAGAGACTCTTTTAAGATTTATTTATTTGAGAGTGAGAGAGAGCAGGGGGGTGGGGCAGAGGGAGAGAGAGAGAGAGAGAGAATCTCAAGCAGACTCCCCACTCAGCAGGGCACCTGATGCAAGGCTCTATCTCATGACCCTGAGATCATTACCTCAGCTGAAATCAAGAGTCAGACACTTAACCGACTGAGCCATCCAGGTGCCCCTGCAGTCTTTGTTTTAAAGTTCATTTTATATGTTAATTAATTGAATTTAAATTTTTAAAATGTTAAAAAAATGAAATAAAAATAAAAAATAAAGTTCATTTTGTGTAAGTATTGCTAACCTGGCTTTCTTTTTTTTTTTTTTTTCCCTGTTCCCATTCACATGGAATATCTTTTTCCATCCCTTCACTTTCAGTCTGTAGGTGTCTTTAGGTCTGAACTAAATCTCTTGCATGCAGCATATAGGTGGGTAGGTGGGTCTTATTTTTTCATCCCTGCCGTCACCTTATGTCTTTTGACTGGAGAATTTAGACTATTTACATTTAAAGTAATTATTGATAGGTATGTACTTATTGACATTTTGTTAATTGTTTCGTGGTTGTTTTTGTAGTTTCCTGTTCCTTTTTTCTTCTCTTGCTCTCTTTCCTTGTGATTGATGACTTTCTTTAGTGTTATACTTGGCCTCTTCCTCTTTATTTTTAGGGTATCTTTTATAGGCTTTTGGTTTGTGGTCACCATGTGGTTTATACATAACATCCTAAGTATATAGCAGTCTGTATTAAGCTGATGGTCACTTAAAGTCAAACACATTCTAAAAGAACTTCATTTTTACTCTCCCTGTCACATTTTATGTATATGTTGTCATATTTCACATGTTTTTATTTTGTGAGTCCCCTTAACTAATTTTGTAGATATATTTTTTAACTGTTATATGTTGGGGTGTGGATCTCCTTGGGTTCATCCTGTTTGGAACTCTCTGTGTTTCCTGAACCTTGATATCTGTTCTCTTCACCAAGTTAGGGAAGTTTTAAGCTATTATTTCTTCAGATAATTTTCTGCCCTGTTCTTTCCCTGTTCTCCTTCTGGCACACATATAATGCAAATGTTTGTTCACTTGATGTTATCAAGAATCCTCTAACTTATCCTCCTTGCTTTTTGTTCTTTTTCCCTTTTTGCTGTTCAGTTTGGGTGCTTTCCATTACCCTGTCTTCCAGATCACTGATCTGTTCTTCTGTATCCTCCAATCTACAATTGATTTCCTCTAATGTATTTTTCTTTTTTTTTTTAAGATTTTATTTATTTATTTGACAGAGAGAGAGAGATAAAGAGCACGAGCAGGCAGAGCAGCAGGCAGATGGAGAGGGAGAAGCAGGTTCCCTGCTGAACAGAGAGCCCGACGCGGGGCTCGATCCCAGGACCCTAGGATCATGACCAGAGCCGAAGGCAGATGCTTAACCAACTGAGCCACCCAGGCGCCCCTCCTCTAATGTATTTTTCATTTCAATTATTGTATTCTTTAATTCTGATTGGTTCTTTTTTTATATCTTATATCTCTTTGTTGAAGTTCTCACTGCATTTATCCACTTCTTTCTCCAGTCCAGTGAGCATCTTTATGAACATTACTTTGAACTCTTTGTGTTGATTAGTTATCTCTGTTTCATTTAGCTCTTTTTTTTTTTAAATGTTTTGTCTTGTTCTTTCATTTGGAGCATATTCCTCTGTCTCTTCATTTTGCTTGATGTTCTGTGTTTGTTTCTACGAATTAGGCAGAACAGCTACTTCTCCTAAACTTTTTTTTTTTTTAAGATTTTATTTATTTATTTGACAGAGAGAGACACAGCGAGAGAGGGAACACAAGCGGGGGGGGGGGTGGGAGAGGGAGAAGCAGGCTTCCTGCAGAGCAGAGAGCCCAAAGCGGGGCTCAATCCCAGGCCCCAGGGATCATGACCTGAGCCGAAGGCAGACACCCAGTGACTGAGCCACCCAGGCGCCCCTACTTCTCCTAAACTTTAAGGAATTGTTTTGTCTATGGTCATTCTCTATGTAGACTGTGTATTAAGACATCATTTTTAACGTTGGTGTAATATTTCATTGTATGGATGAACAAGTACTGTTTTCACTAATCTTTAGGCATGTAAGTTGTGTCTAATGTTTCCATATTATAAATGATTGTGCAATTAATGTGATGAACATCTGGTACATTTATTTTGCACACTTGTCTGATCATTTATGTAAGTAGAGTCCTTAAAAATGGAATTATTTGGTCAAGAGGTGCAGAAGCTTTTGATATATATTACAAAATCTCCCTTTGAAATGGTTGTACCAATTTCTAGCCCCAACAGCAACATGTGAGAGGATTAATTTCATCATATCCTCACCAACATTGAGTATTATCATTCTTTTTCATCTACAATCTGGTAGGCAAAAAGAGTATCCCATGGTTTTAATTTGAATATATTTAAAAACTAGTGAAGCTGAAGTTCATATGTGGGCTGATTGTGGTCTCTTAAAATTACATTGTAAAGTGCTAGTCCTTATCCTTTGCCTTTCTATTGGGTTGTTGCCATTTTTTTTTTTTTAAGATTTTATTTATTTGTCAGAGAGAGAGAGCACAAGCCGGGAGGCAGGGGGGCGGCAGAGGGAGAGGGAGAAGCAGGCTCCCTGCTGAGCAAGGAGCCCAGTTGATCCCAGGACCCTGGGATCATGACCTGAGCTGAAGGCAGACACTTAACCAACTGAGCCACCCAGGCGTCCTGAGTTGTTGCCATTTTTTTTGTTGGGTTGTTTCATTGTAAGAGCTCTTTAAATATAAGCAGTATTAACCCTTTGTCTATCACATATGTCTCCATTTGTCATTTTCCTTTTGACTTTATAAGAGGCAGTATAGGGAGAGGTTAAAAACATGGCCCCTGAGACAGACTGGTTCTGCCATTTACCAGCTGTGCATATGCTGCTTAGGTGCCCTGTCCAGGTACCCTTTACTCACCAGTACCCCCATCTCCCAGACCTGTGAGATTGGCTACTAAGGAGTACAGCTGTCCATCTCTCTGTAGAGTGTGCACTACAGGGAGCTGGGGAAGTTATACCCTACCCCATCCCAATACAGGGATACAAAAAGCTGCCACTCTTCTGTAAAGTGCAGGCTAATTTTATGGTTTATGCTCTAGACTCTAGAGACCTCCTTGTATGAATCGGACCAAGGCTAAGATTTTCTAAGATCCATTCTTACTTGGCCCTTTTCTATTTCCTATCCTGTTTCACTCTTTTCCTTACAAGGTCACTCTGAAAAGTCCCTCCTCAATAAATCATGCATATTTGATCCTTGCTTCAGGATCTGCTTCTAGGAAACCAACCTAAGATTCTATAAAATGGGTGTGCTATTAGTACCTCTGACACAGGGTTGTTGTAAAGATTAAATATTAAAATTTGTACTTATTATGCATAAGGCATTGTCTTAAACACTTTACACATATTAATTCATTTAGTCTCTATTATCAGTGAGGGTCCAGGGATAATCCTCAAACATGTAAGTGCTTAGAACAGTGTTGGCATATATTTAGCATCAATAATTCTTAGTTATCATTATTTATTAATTCGTTCTACATTTCTTTTTTTTATCTTTTTTTTTTAAGATTTATTTATTTATTTGAGAGAGAGAGAGAGAGGAGAGGCGCAGAGGGAGAGGGAGAAGGAGAGAAGCAGACTCCTTGCTGAGCATGGAGCCTGACACAGGGCTGGATCTCGGGGCCCTGAGATCATGACCTGAACCAAAACCAAGAGTTAGATGCTTAACCAACTGAGCCACCCAGCCACCCATATTAAATCATTCTACATTTCAAATGGAAGATTAAATCTGTTAACAGGCTGTTTCCCTTGGATTTTGAGGTCTCCTTCCCATGCCCCTTTTCTTAGGTATTCCTTTGGAAAGCTCTTTCCCCCTCATTTTTTTCCTCTTTTATTCCAAAAGGTAGAGCTACGAAGTCCACATTCTTGCTGAGGAACTTCTACACCTAACGTTCTGACTTGGTTTCAGTGAAGGGAGCACTGTTATTCTCTGATAGACTTTGTTGAAAAGGGAAGAAACAAGTGTTTTCTCCTTGATTATTCAAATTTGTCTTGACTCAGTGGCGTCATTTATAACTTAGAGGAAAGTCCAGCCACTGTAGCTTTATCTTAAAAACAAAACAAAACGGGGGCGCTTGGGTGGCTCAGTGGGTTAAGCATCTGCCTTCAGCTCAGGTCATGATCCCAGGGTCCTGCTCTGTGGGTAACCTGCTTCTCCCTCTCCCTCTGCTTTCTGCACCCCCTGCTTGTGCACTCACTCTGTCTGTCAAATAAATAAATAAAAATTTTTTTTAAAGATTTTATTTATTTGACAGAGAGAGGGAACACAAGCAGGGGGAGTGGGAGAAGGAAAAGCATGCTTCCCGCTGAGCAGGGAGCCCGATGCAGGGCTCCACCCCAGGCCCCTGGGATCACAACCTGAGCCAAAGGCAGACGCTTAACGACTGAATCACCCAGGTGCCCCAAATAAATAAAATCTTTAAAAAAATTCCATATGGGGCACCTGTGTGGCTCAGTCGTTAAGCGTCTCTCTTTGGCTCAGGTCATAATCTCAGGGTCCTGGGATCGAGCCCCGCATCAGGCTCCCTGTTCAGCGGGAAGCCTGCTTCTCCCTCTCCCACTCCCTGCTTGTGTTCCCTCTCTCACTGTGTCTTTCTCTGTCAAATAAATAAATAAAATCTTTAAAAAATAAATAAATAAAAAATAAAAAAATTCCATATGTTTAAAAAAACAACAACACTAAGCTTGGGCTATCCTAACAACCTTGCATGTTGTAAGGCTATGCACACTCATTGCTCTCTCCCTTCTCCAAGGCACTGGGAAAGGATCAAGGAAGTGTCAATATCAGCAGTGTTAACACCAGAGGGGTTTTCAAGTAATGTGGAAATGCAGTAAAAATGCCACTGCTATGTCCCTAGCACTCAGTATAGTGTTTAGCACATAATAGGTATTTAAAAACATGTTCTTGAATAGATGAATGAGTGAATTTACAAGACAAGAAAGAACAATGACATCAGTTAATAGTGGTATCCAAATGTTTACCACTTACTGTGGTTATCACCACCTTCTTGCATCTGTATCCATTTAAAATCATTTTCCTTCTACTTGAAAGATAACCTTCATAACTTCAGTTAGTGAGGGTCTGTGATGGCAAAATCAGTTTTTGTTTACCTAAATATGCCTTTATTTCACTCTCATTTTTAGAAGATATTTCTACTGGTTAAATAATTCTAGGTTGACAGTCATTTTCTCTCAGTACATTCTTCTGGGTTATATTTTTACAGTTGCAAAGTCACCTGTCAGCTAAGTGTTGTTTCCTTGGAGGTAGTCAGCCCTTTCTCTTGCAATGGTTGTAAAGTTACTTTGCTTTTGGTGCTCTGTATTTTCATTATCTTATGCGTAAATATCTATTTTCTTTTTCTTTTTTTAAAATCTTGGGGCGCCTGGGTGGCTCAGTTGGTTAAGCAACTGCCTTCGGCTCAGGTCATGATCCTGGAGTCCCGGGATCGAGTCCCGCATCGGGCTCCCTGCTCGGCAGGGAGTCTGCTTCTCCCTCTGACCCTCCTCCCTCTCATGTGCTCTCTCTCTCTCATTCTCTCTCTTTCAAATAAATAAGTAAAATCTTTAAAAAAAATAAAAAAATAAAAAAAATAAAAATAAAAAAAAATAAAATAAAATCTTGCCTAAGGTATTGTCCATTTTCTTTTCATTTTAGAATTTTGATTAGACATGCTAGATCTCCCTCTATCCTCCATGTTTCTCTTTTATGTGAAAAAATTAATTTGGTTCTATCTTCTAGTTTGCTAATTTTTTCTTCAGCATGTCTAATCTGCTGTTAAGCCTGCCCATTGACTTTTTTTTTTTTTAGGGAGAAAGCACAAGAGCAAGCAGGAGGGGAGAGACAGAGGGAGGGAGATATTCTTAAGCAGGTTCCATGCCCAGCACAGAGCCCAAAGTGGGGCTTGATCTCACTACTCTGAGACCATGACCTGAACTGAAATCAAGAGTTGGATGCTGGGGTGCCTAGAAGGCCCAGTTGGTTAAGTGTCTGACTATGGCTCAGGTCATGCTCTCAGGGTCCTGGGATCAAGCCTTGCATCGGGCTCCCTGCTCAGCAGGGGTCTGCTTCTCCCTATTCCTCTGCCCCTCCCACCCCCACCCCTGGTGCGCGCTCTTTCTCTCTCAAATAAATAAATAAAATCTTAAAAAAAAGATTTGGGTGCTTAACCGATGGAGCCACCCAGGTATCCCCTGCCTGTTGACTTTTAAATTTTAATTATTATGTGTCTTTTTTTTTTAAGTCTATAAGGTTTTTTAAATTCTTTTTCAAACCTGCTTGTTCATTTTTGAAAGAATTTTGCTCTTTATTCGTATCTTCAATCTTTTATTGCCTTAAATCTATTAAACATATTTATACTCTATGGCTGGTAATTACAATTTCAAAGTCTTTAAGAGTTTGATTTTGTTATTTTTTTCCTGCTAATTCTTGTATAAGATGCTTTGTTTCTTTGTATGATTTGTAATTTGACTGAGAGTTCACATTTCTTGGAACTTCTGCTGTGTAAATTTTGGGGGTCTGGATCAAGTCGGTGTCTTAGTTGGCTTGAGCTGACAAAATACCATAAACTGGATTGCTTAAATAAAACATTTATTCCTCACAGTTCTGGAAGCTGGGAAGTCCAAAATCAAGGTGCCAGCACATCGTGTCTGGTGAAGGCCCATTTCTTGGTTCTTAGAGGGCTGTCATCTTACTGTATCCCTGTGTGTGAGGCTGCTCTTTGGGTCTTTTTTATAAGGGCACTAATCTCATTCATGAGTGCTCTACCCTCTTGACCTAATCTAAGGCCCTATCTCCCTATACTATCACAATGGGAATTAGGTTTAAACATACAAATTTTGGGGAGATACAAACAGTCTCTAGTGGTGATTTGGTTCACCTTTACCAGTTGCCTAGGGGCACCATCAACCTGAAACCACTTTAAAGTAAATTATGTGCTTGAGTTTCAGACAAGTCATGTAGAGCAGATTATTGCCTTTGGTAAAAAAACAAAACAAAACAAAAAACACAGAAAAAAAAAATATCAGGAGATATATCCTCCTCTATTCTATGTTAAGGACGATTGCAGGCAATTTTCTTTTGTTGTCTTCTGAGAAAAGGTTGACAAGGACTTTGGGAGATCCTGGCTTATGTGTGGAGTCTCTTATTCGATTCCTCATCTTGGTAGGACCTGGCCTTTGTCTCTTTTTTCCATGTCTCATGAGACCATGACAACTAAATCTCAAGTTCATCTGCTTATCTATTTTACTAGTTCCTAGCTTCTGAGTAATCCTTACTTGAATGCTAGGTCATTGATAAATTTTATATATTTTTTTAAATATTTGAAAGCATTTTAAGTTGTTTTCAGTGAGAGAGTGAACAGGGTATCTGGGTTATTACTTTCAGACATGGAAGTCTACGGAGTGATTTTCTTCCCTACTTTTTATTCTGAAAAATTCCAAATTTCTAGAAAAAGTAAAAGAATAATACATGAATAATATAGTATAAGAGTAAGAGATATATCTTAACCTAGGTCTAATTGTTAATAGTTTGTATTTCTCTCCTTTCTCTGTCTTTTGCTGAACCATTTGCATATAAGTTGCAGAAGTCATGGTTTTTTATTCTTAAGTACTTCAGCTTGCATCTCCTAAAAATAAAAAAATTCTCCTATATAACCATAATTCCATGTTACCTCTAGGAAAATTGACAGTAATTCTATAATATTACCTAATATACTATCTATATTCAAATTTCTCCAATTGTTTCTTAAATGTCTTTTATAGTCTCTCTCTCTCATTTTCTCTCTCTCTGATTTAGGACTCCACAAGATTCATGTACCTTTTTTGGTTGGTTTGTTTTTCATGACAATGATGTTTGTGAAGAGTCTGGGCTAATTGTCTTATAGAATGTCTGAAATTCTGGTTTTGTTTCTGAGTGTTCCTTTAAAAATATAAACAAATGAAGTTATTCCCATGTTTAAATCTTCCTCTGGCTACTATTACATTTAGAAAGTAAAGCCCAAACTCATTGTCCTGGCTTACAAAGGTCTACATGATCTGGTATGACTTCACCCTGTAGGTTCTTCTCTACCTCATTTCACTTAAGCAATAGTGGTCTTTTTCCAGTTTCACAAACCCACAAAGCTTGCCCTCACAGGGCTTTGCATTAGCTGTTCCCTTTGCCTAATGTTCTCTTCCCTGAGATTTGCTTAAAAGTTGGCTCCTTATAATTAAAGTCTTGGTTTGAATACTGTCTTCTCAAAGTGGACTTTCTTACCTTGACCCTCAATGTAAAGTTGTCTTTCAGTCACTCACCCTTACATCACCCCCCTTTGAATTCTCTGCATGGTACCTGTCACAACCTGGTATTTTTCTTATTTATTTTTATTGAACTCCATGGAAGCAGGGGCTGGGCTCCCTCTTGCTCATTACTATATTCCCAGCACCTAGAACAGTTTCTGACACATAGCAGAAACTTAATAAATACTTGCTAAATACTGTAATGAATAAGCTGAAAGCTGAGGGCAGACAAGTAGCCAGCCATTTAAAGGGCCTGAGGGAAAAAATCTTGGCAGGGGGAACTGCCAGGGAGAAGGCTCTGAGAGAACCCTGAGGCTAGGTCTGCTCTAGGGCTGGAGAAATATCCTGTGTACTTGGAGCGAGGTGCAAAGTAAACCAGGAGGAGAAGGAAATACTGGAGAGTAGAGAGGTGGATAGGGCAAGATGACTTAGGACTTTGTGGGCCATGGTAGGGAATTTAGATTTTATTTTAAATCAAATGATAAATCACTAAAGGTTTTCAAATAGGAGAGTGACATAATCTGATTTATGCCTTTTAAAAGATAATTTAAAAACTAATTCAACTTGAGTAAGATGGAGATAACTAATACCAGTGATAGAAAGTCACATGTGTAAGAGAAGATTTGCAGGCGGGACATAATGATTTGTTTTGGACAATGGTTGATAGGAAAACATTCTATCAACACCCAAAAAAGAATTTATGAGTAAGAAAGAATTATAATACCTACCTCTGAAATGGTACAGCCATCTAATTCAGTTGTCGTTTATAAGTACCTGATTTTAAAGGCAGTTGCTGATAATAATAATAGGCACCATTTATCAAGCAGTCAGGCGCTTAACAAAACTTACCTCACGGAAGCATAACCACCACTTTTATTACCTGTGTTTTGCAGTTGAGGAAACTAAGGCTAAAGAGGATAAGTAACTCCTTTAAGGTCAATCAGCCCATAAGTGGCAAAGATGTAACTCAAATCCAGGTCAAGTGTGATGCCAAAGCTGTTATTTTAACCAATTTGCGATACATAACACGTTCCCAGGAAGAGAAATGCTGCTTGGATCACTGGTTATGGCCATCATTCAGGGAGATACTGAAAGTGGGGTTTTCTCTAACACACCCTGCAGAAACATTTAAATTTCATTTCAGTGGAGAAATGTTTGAGAAATAATCTAATTAAATTCATCCGACTCTTTAGCCCAAAGAGCCTGTAGTCTTGGTATTTCTGTGAAGAACTGAGACCTATGTTTTGGTTAAACCTGATAATGGAGGAGGTGCATGGAAATAAAACTGCCTTTTCCCAGTGTATCTGGAATATAGCGGCCTGAAACCGAGTCAAGTGCCACCCAGTTTTCCTGGGATCCGGCAACTCTGCAGTCAACACAAGTTTGCTTTCTTAACAGCTGGAAACGCCGGAATTGTGACAGGGCCGCAAGAACTGAGGCTGCCTTGTTCGGACTTTGACACGGGTCCCTCTGTTCCTGTCACAGAGCCCTTTTTCTTAAACATCCCGCATAGGCCGCTTGGGAAACTCGTTCTCTAGGCTGGACCGAGCCGTCAGCGCAGGACGCATTTGTTCTGGGCGCCCATCTTTTAAAGGGGTCCGGGCCAGACCCTCTCTGAACACTCTTTGGACGATACTTATCGCTCCACCCTTCAGTGTCTGAAGAAGAAGTAAGAGGGCAGGAAAGCAGTTTCAACTTGGTGTTTGACGACAGGCCCCAGAACAGCGGGGGGCCAAGCCCCCCAGGGGCCCCCTCAGCCTGACGCGCAGTGCCCCGCCCCGGGACGGTGGAGGCAGAGGCGCGGACAACCGCCCCGCCCCGCCCCCCGCGCTGGCCATTGGCGGGTCCGAAAGACGCGGGGCGTTGTCGGTTTGAATGGGAACTACTGGAGCTGGGGCGCACGCGCAGAGGAGGGGAGCTGTGGAGGCCGGCGGCGCCGCGCGACCCCTGGGTGGGGAGGAGAGCCGCGCGAGCTCTGGCCCACGTGACCTGCGGCGAGCGGAGGCGGGGGGCGAGTGCCTGCCTCCCGCAGTGCCTCTGCCTGGCGAGGCGCCCCCGGCGCGCGGACCCGCCTGGGGGAGGGGCCGCGGCCACCCGTCCGTCGCCTGAGGCGGCCGCTGCTGCAGCTCCGTCGCGGCCGCCGCGCTCCCGGGACTCGCCGGCCCGCGGGAGGTGAGTTCTGAGGCGTCTCAGGGCGCCCCGCGGAGGGAGCTGGCTGGGAGGGGCGTGTGTGTGCGGGGCTGGGTGAGGAGGTTCTGTGGCCCGGGTCTGGGGGCCGCCTGCTTTGTTCGGGTGGGCGGCGGGGACCCGCGCGGCGGTGACCCGAGTGAGGAAACCAGGAACGGGGTGAGAAGCAGCTGGCTGAAGTGCGAGTTGCTTTCTTGTTGCGAGACTTTTAAATGAGAGTCAAGTTTGAGAGCTTTGTTCCCTAACTTTTTAAAAAAATAAAAAGTATGATAGGGCACAGCGACTCCTCACGTATTCTGAGTGTAACAAACAGTGGATTAAAAACCCGAATCCCCGTGGAATTAATCCGAGGCAGATAGCATTCACTTGTAGTCATGCGCTTGCTGTCTAAAGCGGGCAGTGTTTGTCAAACACCTGCGTTTACCATATTTCAATTCATGCGTTCGGGGCACCGACTTGTCGAGTTACCGTAGATATTGGTAGTTGCTGCAAAAAGTTTTAGTAAGCAGAGGATGTTAATAAAGCCCTTATCCGAAAATCTGTATCATCTATAGATATCTTCGAAGAGTTAAAACGTGGAAAATCTATAATTTTCTTTGTTTTAGTGGTAACCAGTTAGATCATTTTAACTGGTATCATTTGAGCTCCGTTAAAGAAAACGAGTAAGGATGGAAATTTTATGTGCCTTAATGCATAATTTAACTCTGCCGCAGAGTTTAAGCAGAGGAGCTTCTTGGCTTTCCATTCTGTCAACTTGAGTTGGAGTCTTTCGTGGTGTGTGTGGGGTTAACATACCAACCGAGCTGAATTTTCAGGCTGCCACTTTAGAAGGGTGCCCGAAGATTTCTGGTCTGATAACCACACTGTGATTACCTCTGATAAAGACCATTTTTGCTTGGGTTGTCCCTATTCGAGAAGCAGCTTTCTTTGCTTTTTATGTTGCTTACTTCTAAACGATCACTGTTGATTGACCTGGGGGGGCGGGGGTTGTTTGTGTGTGTAGAGTGAGGGCTGGAGGGGTGATGGTGTAAGGGCAGTCTCAGATTTACTCTCCTTTCCACCTTACCATGGATTCGTTCTGGCAAGTTCCTTCTTAGGCTATTATTTGTAATAAAGGAGTGGAGCAGATACAATGTAAGAAGTTGTATGGTATTGTTGTAGAGGCGTTTCCCCCCAGATCTGCTTTGGCTAGATCAGCAGTTTAGTTGTATTTTCTAATGTTATTAAATCAGACATGCAGGGTTACAAATGTTATATTTTAATATAAATCTCAGACTTGGTACTAGGCTAATTACAACGAAGATAGGCTATAGTAATTTTTTAAATGGCCTTGTACTTAAGATTTACCTAAACGGTAAAATTTTTAATTAGTTCTCTGGAATTTGAAAATTAAAAAACTGATGTAGATTTAGACTATTCTAAATCTAATAGACATTCAAAAAAGTAATAACAGCTACTATCATTATTACTACTATACTTTATTGAGTACTTTTGTTAAGTACCAGAGCCAGGCACTGGGTCAGATACTTTATAAAATGGATCTCTAATCATCACAACACATGTTGGATAAGTGTCATTATGCCCAAACCAACTCTGAGAGTTTAACTAGCTCAAGATCATATAACTAATAAGTCAAACTGTGACCTGATCTCAGAGCACATGCTCTGTTGCTTCTCTGCAGTTGTTTAAATCTCCTCCAGGTCTCTGGATTCCATTTGTAGGGACACAATCCACTTTTAAGATGCCTGTAGGTGTTGTGTTTTATTGGGAACTATGCAGAAATATTTCAGTCCTCCTTTTAAGACTGCTGTCTTCCTTTCAGTACCTTATAAATCATAACATTTTCAATATCCTGTAATCATCTTTATAAAAACAGTAAAAAATTAAGTAGAACTTTCCTGAGTTATTTACATGAATATGAATATACTCTTTACTGTGGAGCATATATGTATTAAAGCCCAGTTTTCTCACTAGTATAGGATTCTTTGCTACTTCATAGTTCTTATCTTCTTCCCAGGCAAGAAATTAAAAAACGTTTGTTGGGCATCGATTATGTGCAAAGTAATTTGCTTGGTGTTTTGAGATGATAAGAGAAAACTTCCTGTTCAGTAGTTGCTTCTGGAGTTTTCGAAGTATCTTCCTTCTGTCTCCCTCCTTTACCCTGTGTTGCTGCCAGTTTATTTAACACAGATCCGACTTTGCTATTCCTTTGTTGAAAAAATTGCAAGGTTTAATACAAGGCCACATACATATTCACAGTCCCTAACACTTTAGCACCTTCTTAACTTTTCCTACTCCCAACCCAGTGTGCTTGTCCTGGCATACATTCTGTGCATTCTTACCTCCTTGCTTTTGCTTGAGCCATTTCCCTGTGACTGGAATGCCTTTCCTTCATTTGCGTAATAAGGTCTACCCATCCTTCAAGGTGCAGTACAGATATCCTTGCTTCCAAAAAGCTTTTTATGGTCCTTTTTATTTAGAATCATTCTTCCCATATCATCTCATAACATTATTGAATTAAATAAAACATTTTTCCACAGGATAGTGATAACTTTTGGAGGAGGACAAAGTTACATTTTCCTATAAAGAATTCAAAATTCAAACTCTCTAGGGACCCTTTTTAGACATTTTTAACCCTCTTGCATTTGGGATTTATTTCTCCTTATTTATTAATAAAAAGGTTACAGATCAGAAAGGGCAAGGACTAATATATACACATTCAGGAGGGTTTTTTTTGTAGAAATTGGGCTTAGTGTGAATCATCAGTGTTTTTGGATTGCAGACATATTCTTGTGATCTCCTGGTTCTGTAACCTGAGTAGTCATTCGGAGAGCACTGAAAATATAATTGGAATTGATGAAAATTTAGAATGTCTTTTTTTTTTTTAAGAGTCATTACTATGTCTTTTATAACTTTGGTATTGTAATACTTCTATGTATCAATTTTTATGTGTTTCGAACAGTTAACTAGAAATCCTTTTCCTTATGCAGGTGTCTAATTGAAACTCTTTCAAAAGGTTATTAATTTTACTAATGGATTAAAAGAACCATATCTATTTAACATTATAGGAGAGAAAATTAACATTATTTGTAAACTCTGGGCTTCAGTTTGATGAGAAATAAAACTAAGTAATAGGGAGAAGTACTCATTTTATTCTAATGAACATACTTATTCCTTTAGTTGAACATACATATATATATACACACACACACACACACACACACTCCATGCCCAGCATGGAGCCCAACTTGGGGCTTGAACTCACAATCCTCAGATCAAGACCTGAGCTGAGACCAAGAGTCAGACGCTTAACCAACTGAGCCACCCAGGCATCCCTATATTTGTAAATATAAATAAGTAATCTTGGGGTACCTGGCTGGCTCAGTTGGTAGAGCATGTGACTTTTTTTTTTTTTAAGATTTTATTTATTTATTTGACAGAGATAGAGACAGTGAGAGAACACAGGCAGGGGGAGTAGGGGAGGGAGAAGCTGGCCTCAATCTCAGGACCCCGGGATCATGACCTGAGCCGAAGGCAGACACTTAACGACTGAGCCACCCAGGTGCCCAGGAGCATGTGACTCTTGATCTTGGGGTTGTGAGTTCGAGCCCCACATTGGGTGTGGAGCCTACTTAAAAAAAAATAAGTAATCTTGTTGGAGCAGGACTTTTGATCCAATAACTGCTTTGTAGGGAAAAAGGAAACCAAGATTAGGGATGTTGCATAAAAGTAATCTCCTTGAAATTTTGAAGGAACTGCTTTATCCTCTTGAATTATTGTAATCACTGAGGATTATAATTACAAAACAGCAGTTTTAGTGATTAGTGTAGTCACTGGCATAATTCAGATTAACTCCATGTATAATCTAAAAATAGAGCCTCTTTCTAGTTTATCAACCCCCCCCACGAAAAACCTTCAGTATTTAACTTCTTCCTGATTTATCATGGGCTGCCAAACCAAAGACACTAAGAGTTTGCTCATGCAATAATTATTATATCCACAGTGTTTTGTGTAGAGACTTTTGGAAACTGCTGTTGACCTACAGACATTCAGCATTTCTCATACGAGTGGACTCATACTTGGCCCTTTCTCACTGTTTAACAACAGTGAAGGCTTGAAATATTCAAATCTTTTTCTTCTTCTATATTACATTTTGTTTTAGTATTTATCTAATTTGAAATTTCATATATGGTCTATTTGTATTTAGTTATCCAGGAAGGATAATTCATTGGAGTCCTTAAATATAAATGTTTCTCATCAAAAAAGGAAGTTTATGCATAGTTTAGTTGTTTAGAGTGGTGAACTTTTAGGTATAAACATTGAAAACATGAAAAGGAATTCTTATTGTATATTGCTAAAATTGTTTGGATTATACTACTCTGAAGTGGTTGCATTTGTGTTTTGAAAGGCCGTGGCTCTGGATCCGAATTTTTTTTTTTTAATCTGCCAAGAATAAAAAAATGAGAGTTTAAAATTAATACTACCTTAGTTTGCATGTATTTGATATCTTTCATAATGGCCTTTGAGATTTAATTTCAAATACACTTGGAAACCCTTCTGACTGGTGGTATACCTTTAAGATATAGGTTTATTTGGAATCTAGAACCATTAATCTATTCTTTGAATTTTATTCTATTTGTTTAGCTGACTGATAGTCACAAACAGCTTATTAGAAAGTTTTTATAATAAAATGTGTTTCAGTTAGCAGTTACACAGTTATGCTTGTTTTCTAAACTAACTTGGCTTAACATTCACAAACTAACTTTTGATTGTTGCAGACATAAAGATTAGCAATAAATTAAGACTTAACCTTAATTGGAGTGCATGCGTTAGGATTATATATTTGCTTAAGGAAAACTTTATTCATACAGTTTTTATAGCATAATCTGTGGTAAATTCACATTTCTCCAAAATGATAGAGAATAGAATGATCTGCTTACCTAATCAGTACGATTGTTTATTTTATTAATTTGGGATTGTGTAAAGTAATTTATATTTGCCATGTATGACAATTATTAATGGGTACTAACCATGTTCAACACTATACATAGATATACATGGATATACACACACACGTACATACATAACCTTGAGTTATCTTTAGTTCAGAGTATTATGTAAAAATTTGGTTATATTATTGGTTTAGAGATTGAGTATGTTGAAAAAAGAATCAGAACTATTCATTGCTTTTTTTTTCTTTCATTGCAATTTCTCTTTAATTTTGCCACTGACTTATTGCAGTATTAACATTGAGATCTCATTGGTATTTAAAAAAATTTTTAAAGATGTGCAAAAATTCAGAAATGTCACTCAGTTCTATTTTTTTACCTCTCAGATTCTTTCCCATTTATCAAATTTTATGTGATTTCAAATTATCTCATTTGATATCTTTATTTTTTTCAGCTATTATTTGTGAATATAGCACTTTACCAAGTACAAGTTTAATAGAAGTATTCCACTTTTTCCTATTCAGAATGTAATCCATTTTTTCCTCTTGGAAGTATCCTTCTTGCAATCCAATTTGTTAGTCACTGTGTACTGCTACTGTTCCATCTACCTTGAAAATTGGAAATATTTTAAGTTCTCTGTTACTGCATGACCTTTGCCTCTCACATCTAGTCAGTGTGCATTGTTTTTCCTTTTTCTTTAGGTACTCCTAGCCAGATTACTTAAGTACCCAGCCATTCTTAGGTCTGACTTACCTTGCTTTAGGCACTAATTTCCCACATCAGTCATATATTCTGATATCAAAATAATTTTTTTTTGCATTTAGTTGGCTCTTCAACATCTGCCGCACTAAAATTAGACTGAACTTTTCTCTCTGTTGGACTTTGTTTTTGCATCCTTCTTTATTATCCCCATTATTACCACAATGTGTATTTGTTATTATAACCTGTACCCTTGAGTCTAATATAAAAGAACTTCATTTAAAATATTTTCTTGAGGGGCACCTGGGTGGCTCAGTCGTTAAGCGTCTGCCTTTGGCTCAGGTCATGATCCCAGGGTCCTGGGATCGAGCCCCACATCACATGGGGCTCCCTGCTCTGCCGGAAGCCTGCTTCCCCCTCTCCCACTCCCCCTGCTTGTGTTCCCTCTCTCGCTGTGTCTCTGTCAAATAAATAAAATCTTAAAGAAATATAAAATAAAATATTTTCTTGATTCTTCTTCCATATTTATCCCTGCTCAGATTGATAAAAGGTTACTGTATCTGACTTGAAACATTACAACTGAAAGGGATTTGGAGAATTTGACTGTTGCACTTTAGAGGGAATTATTAGGATAAGAAAAGTTTAAAGAATTTAGATTAATCTGGAGGCAAGAAAAGTAAATTATATTTATTATCTGATAGGTGTTACCAGTTTATAGAGATACTTAAAAGAAAGAATCAGACCAGAGGTTATTGGCATTTAAGTTGGATAGTTTGGATAAATTGGAAGGACAAAAGATATACATGTAACTGTGTATCCCCTATGTTTCCCCATCACTTACTTCGCAAATATTTTACTGCCAATGGAGTAGAGCAAGGCTAGGATTTATTTACTCTGATTGCATACCTTGGACAGTGCCTAGAAGTCCACCTACCCGTATGAGAGTCTGCCTATTTTGACTTCCTAATCAGGTAATTAAATGTGAGGCAATCAGAGTTATATACTACTTTATCTTTCTCTATGCTTTTGTCAGTTTCTAGCATATAGAAAAAAATTATTTCGTTTTATTTCTCTGGTCAGACCAAAAGGTGCTGTGAGTTTTTGTTAGCAGTGAGATTTTGGGAGCACTGTTTTTTAAAACCTGGGAGATGCTATGAAGGACATATGTTTCCTTGTAAATTATTAGTTATAAGTCTTAATGGAGATTGGAGATTAAATTTGATGACTTTTTAACGTTCTTTCAAACCTGTAATTTCCATTCCATTTCCTGGTCCTGTCATTAAATTTTCTTATCCTGATGAACATAATTTATTATTTATTGCAGATTTTATTACTGCTACACTGGTAATATATAAACTATGTGTTAAATATGAAGTGGGTTTGTTAACTCTGTGTAATGTGGAGCATGAATGAACACATTGTTACTAAATTGGTTAGAGAGTTCTTGCAGAATTAATCATTGAATCAAGAATTGCTTGTGGGACGCCTGGGTGGCTCAGTCGGTTAAGCGTCTGCCTTCGGCTCAGGTCATGATCCCAGGGTCCTGGGATCGAGTCCTGCATCAGGCTCCCTGCTCTGCGGGGAGCCTGCTTCTCCCTCTGCCTCTGCTTCTCTCTGTCTGTCTCTCATGAATAAATAAATAAAATCTTAAAAAAAAAAAAAGAATTGCTTGTTAGTTCAGTGAATAATTATAAGAAATGCTACTTTATTGTTACGGAGATTGTAATGTAAGAGTGACTTGTTTGTGATACACTTCTTTTGAGAATTGTAAAACCATATTATAAATTGTCCTTATTGAAATGGTGAATAGCATTCTGTCTTCTTGCTTATTTTAATTATTTTTAAAATGTTTCTCTATGCAGTCTTAAATAAGGTATTTCACAACTCCATTTATATGCATTTGTTAATTTGACTCCATGTTTACATTTTATTAAGTATGGAGTTAACATTTTTTAATGATTGGTAAAATTTGGAATTACAGTATGATCTGGATGAAAAAATATTTCAAGTAAATTATAACTTAATTGAATTCAAAGTTAAATTTATTCTAATATTTCACCTTCTGCCCCATTTTATAAATAACAGCCTAAACCTCAGCATGGGTAGGGGAAGACCTTTTGGTTGACCGTTTAGCTGTTGTGTAATCTAGATGTACTTTGAAGCTATGGCTATTAATATCTACGCTAATTCCTTTATAGTATTTTATTTATTAAGGATAGGATCCTGAACAAAAGAAAAAGAGGTTTGTTGGGTTAATAGCTGCTACCCTTTCTTTTCATCCTTTCTTAAGACACTGCTTCCTTTGTTGGCCAGGGAAGGTGTAAAAGGAATATTTTGTGGTTTTTCTTTTTGTATGTCAAACTGGTTATTAATAAGAAAACCTAATTTCCCCTGGGAAGCTTGTCAATATTCCCAAGGCTGGTCCTTTCCACCTTCCACCTCCTCATGGGTCCTTTTCTGCTCTGTTCCCTACTAACCTCTTTTCTAACTGTACTTGATTAACAAAGCAGTGGGTGTGTGTGATTTAGAGTCTAGTTTATGTTATAGTTGAAATATTTAAAAGGATGTTATGTGGCAAAGGAATTAGGTTTATTGGATGGCAGCAAAAGGAAAAAATGGGTAGAAATGGAAAGATTGCTCAAAGTATGGAACAAATTTCTAAAAGAACTGTTCAAATTAGGATTAGCCGCCTCAAGACCTTTCTGGGAATGCTGTAATAAATGTTAGACTAACTGACCTATAACGTTGTTTATAACACTGAGATTCCAGGACTTAATAATTGTGTGTGTGTGTGTATGTGTATATATATATATAATCTATTTATACACACACATATGTATATCTTACCTTATTTGTTTCTCTAAACTGCTGCCTTAGAAGTTATAGTTTATATCTGATGGCCTGTAGTTTCTCTGTAAATATATCTGGGTATGGGATTCGTTTTCATTTATCTATTTAGGATTTAGTGTGTGCTTCTTCAATCTGCTAATTTAAGTCTGTCTTCAAGTCTGAAAAAAATCTTTATCACTGAAGATTTTGCCTTTACTTTTTGTAATTAGACCTCTGTAGAGCCTCTCATTTTGTCTCCCTTTTCTCTGAACTGCTCTTTAGTATTTTTCATCTCTTTATCTCTTTGTGAATGTCTGAATAATTTCTTCAGATATTCTTCTAGTTTACTCATTCTGTCTTTAGGTTATCTGCTGTTTAACCAGTACATTGAGTTACTAATACTAATGTTCATAGCAATACTTTTTTAATAGTAGCAAAAAAATACAAAAACTACAATCCAAATGCCCATCAACAGCAGAATAAAAAATATATTTGGTATTCAATGGGATATGACACAGCAGTGTAAATATGCAAACTGTAGCTGTGTGCAACAAGTGAGATGAATCTCGGAAACATAATGTTAAGCAAAATCATACAAAATTAAATGATATAATTTTTAGGCCTATGCAGATATTGAACCAAGGTTATAACGACAAGCAAGGGAATAATGAACAAAATTCAGTTTAGAGATCACCTTAGAGGGTAAAAGGAACGTGTGATTGGTTAGGTTGAGGCACCCAGACGACTTCAAAGGCAGTAATAATGTTCTTTTATCTTCAACTGGGTGGTGTTATATAAATGTTTGTTGTGTCATTCTACTATACACATAGTTTCTAAATTTCTTTTGTACCTACTCAGTATTAATAAAAACATTTTAAAGACCTTAAAAAGTAAAACTAGAATGTACTCTGAGAGCAAATGAATACAAGTATAAGTTAATTATCAGCACAAATATCTTTTTTTTTTTTTTTAAAGATTTTATTTATTTATGTGACAGACACAGCGAGAGAGGGAACACAAGCAGGGGGAGTGGGAGAGGGAGAAGCAGGCTTCCTGCGGAGCAGGGAGCCTGATGTGGGGCTCGATCCCAGGACCCTGGGATCATGACCTGAGCCGAAGGCAGATGCTTAACAACTGAGCCACCCAGGCGCCCCCAGCACAAATATCTTTGAAGGAATAAATTTAGAGTTTGGAATTGGCTTGTTCAAATAATTACTGAATTCTCATTTTGCCTGTTATAATAGCATTTTTTAAAGCTTAAAGTATCATAATTTTCTCTTTAGATACTCTAACACATTCTTCTATATTTGTTTATAATAGAAAATATTACATAAATTATTGTATTTTAAAACAATTTAAAAAATTAAGGTACAGGTCCCAAATAAATGTAATATATTCACATCCTTATTGAGAAGCTTTATGGCGACAGTTAAGCCCTTTGCTGTTTTTCTCCTGTGATTGACATGACAGCAGTCTGTGGAGTTAGCTGTGTGATTATGTATAGATTGGAATTACTTTAGGTTATTCTTTGAAAATAGGACTTCAAGCAAGGCATCTTGTATTCCTTTTACAGAAATGTTGCTGAAGTGCTCCTGAAAGGGCCAGAGATGCAAGGATTTGGGACACATTTTGAACCTTTAAGCTGTCTGACATTGACCTCCTTTCATTATTAATAAAGAAGAAGCAGGAGCTTAGGATGTATTAACACCAACTCATTAATATACTAACCGGACAATGTTCTGCAACAATTCTACATTGTAAAGAACTGGATTGGCACTAAATAAAATAATTTCATATTTTACTCAGCTTATAATATGACTCGATGGAGGAAAATTTGATAAGCATGAGGGAAGACTATTCTTTTCATGTTCGTTACAGGTAAGACTACTGCTTTCATGGTGGCTTTTAATCCTTATTTAAACATGTATTTAGCTCTGATCATTTCAAATTTAAATTCGAATGTATTCAAAATATACTAGCCTTAGTTAGTATCTCCTATAAATGGTATTTTCTTTTTGTTGTGTTTGTTGTAAGTTTTTATATCCTTTCTATAGGAAAATGGTGGTGAAGATCGATTATGTATTATTGTTTATTAATGTTTTGTGGATGAGTTTATGAATAGTTACTTTATATTTTCTAACTATTGTAATGCAAATATAAAAATGAAATATATTTCTAAATGTTTGGGGTAAAAGATGGATTTGCAATATGGTCAGATGAATGACCTAATTTTTGCGTTTCAGTTTTGAAATGGTGATCTTTTATAAAAGAGCTTTTTAAAAAGTGGGTAATGTTGAAAGGGGTGGGTACTTTCTAAACATGATAAATTAATAGCCAGTTTAATATTTAGTGATAAAATATTAATGACATTTTGGATACATTTAGGAACAAAGCAGTGATATCTGCATCATTATTTAACATTTTATTCTAAAAGTTCTGGTCATGGCACTAAACAATAAAATGAACATAAACATAAATATTGGAATGAAAGGCATGTAATTATTAGTAGGGTTTTCAGGATACTAATAAGATTCTTTATCAAAACTGTTTTAAGTTAGTATTAAACATCAGAACTTGTAGCAATGGGTAGTATTCAGCATCTCTATTAAGTTGAAGTTGTTGATTACCAAATCTTAGATATCTTAACGTATGTTTAGGAAATAGATGTGTTGTCTTTTGGAGCAGATGATTCATGTTAGGGCACGGTGCCGCCACAAAAGTTTATATAGGTAAGATGAGGGTATTTCTATTTAAAAAAAGAAGAAGAAGAAGAAGGGGCACCTGGGTGGCTCAGTTGTTAAGCATCTGCCTTTGGCTCAGGACAAGATCCCAGGGTCCTGGGCTCGAGTCCCACATTGGGCTCCTTGCTCAGCAGGGAGCCTGCTTCTCCCTCTCCCTCTGCCTGCTGCTCCCCCCGCTTGTGCGTGTGCTCTGTCTCTCAATAAATAAAATCTTTTAAAAAATAAAAATAAAAAGTTTTGAATAAAAGAAATGGAGGACATTCAACATAATTAAAATGAGCTTTTATTATATGAAAGGCCCTCACTCTACCCTTTTGGGCATAGTTCCAGAAACCTGGGAGTTATCTTACATGCTTTTTTCCCTTCTTACTCTCTATCCAGTGTGAAGTCATGCCAGTTGATCCTAAATGTTGATCCAGATTGATCTACCCATCTGGATCCTCCCTATCCCTGCAATAGTTTAGGCCCCCATCATCTTCCTTCCAGATTCCCTCTATTCTCCATTCTTTTTTTTTTTTTTTTCTAAAGATTTCCTCCATTTATTTGACAGAGAGAGAAAGAGCACAAGCAGGGGGAGAAGCAGACAGAGGGAGAGGGAGAAGCAGGCTCCCGGCCGAGCAGGGAGCCCGATGTGGGGCTCGATCCCAGGACCCTGGGATCATGACCTGAGCTGAAGGCAGACGCTTAACCGACTGAGCCACCCAGGTGCCCCTCTATTCTCCATTCTTACCTCTTAGAATCCATCTTTTAATTTGCTGCTAGAGGGCTCAGGCTAAAAACACAGAGCTAACTACACAAATGCTGCTCTATCACTATGGTGGCTCCTAGTCACCTGTAGGGCAGAGTCAAGCTTAACATAGTATGCAAGATCTTCCATTTTTTAGCCTCTGTGTATTCCTTTGTCCTTACTTTCTCCAGTCCTCACCTTGCGCTTTGAGTTCTGGTTCCCTATACATGTCTTGCTCTTCCATGTTCTGTGCCTTTGCTCATGCTGCACCCTATGACTTGAATTATCTACTCCTGGAAACCATTTCTAAACAGTATATTTTGACTGTGTGCCCTCCCTGTGCTCACATAACATCCTTTGCATATTTCTTTCTTTGTATCAACTATATTAAAATTCTTTGTATCTGTTTATATGTTTGTCTCCTCCTTGGCTACTCCCTTCTTTGACCATTAACTTCCTTAGGGCAGCCATGATGCCTAGCTTGTTATCTGACTCATAGTGCACGTTTAATGAAATGTCCATTGAATTCCATTGGACATAACTATCAGATGAATCTAGTAAGTAAGATTTTATCTGTCTTACTAAGCATTTTCAAGGATGGTATACTTCTTAATACTGTAAGAGCAGCAGGTAAGGAGTGGATTATACTTCTCCCTGTAGGAAGATCTTAGATTTGTCCTTCTTCCATGATAGGTCAAATATGGTTATATATTGGTATAGGACTTCACCAAAAGAAACTTTAAACTCTGTAACTATTTTTAGTAAGAATATGCCAAACAAAGTTCTGGCTTCATCAGTGTTCTAAGATCAGCATTCTGTATATTAACTGGATTGTTGTATAATTGCAGATA
Source organism: Halichoerus grypus (assembly GCF_964656455.1). Lineage (NCBI taxonomy): Eukaryota > Metazoa > Chordata > Mammalia > Carnivora > Phocidae > Halichoerus > Halichoerus grypus. Next base: position 97,897,502 of record NC_135716.1, on the reverse strand, counting down.
ATACTTTGTGTCCTTTTTGTTAGGAGTCATGGCCTAGTATAAATTACTATTCTACTCTGGTAAACAGGTAGCATGTAATGTGTTATCCATATGGTTCTTTCGTTGTGGCAGTCCTCATCCATCCCTGGAGGAGTTTCTGTGGCACAATGAGTTTGTAATTTTGAAATGGGATAATCCTTCAAACACTAAGGAACCTCCTGAGAGATATCATAATGCTTTATGAAATATTTTGTGACCTATTTGTGAAGGTAAAGAGAAATGGAGACTGATAGTAAAATGAAATTAGTTTCTAAACTTTAAAACAGTATCTGATTGATTTTAAATTAATTATTAATTTTTTAGGCATGATAATTTTTTTTGAAAATGGTGATGGGTATTAAAGAGGGCACGTACTGAATGGAGCACTGGGTGTTAGACGCAAACAATGAATCATGGAACACTACATCAAAAACTAATGATGTAATGTATGGTGATTAACATAACAATAAAAAATAAAAAGAAAATGACTCTTAGAGATATATACTAAGATATTTACAAGTGAAATTGTATGCTTTCTGGAATGTACTTCAAAAGAATCTGGGGTTGGAGAGTGAGGATGGAAGTAGAGATGAAACATACAATATTACATATTGGTAATGTTGATGTTGAAAGATGGATATATCAGGTTCATTATCAAACTAGTTTCTCTAGTTTTGTATTTCTTTGAGAAATTTTTTTGTTCATACTTGTTACTATGGATAATAAACACTTCAGTACTTTCATATTGTAAAAATTAGACCATTGTATGCAAGTTGTAAAGGAATACAATTTTGGTGTTGAATTCTTCAATTTTGCTAGGTAAATGTAGTTGTTAATATTCTTTCCTCAAGAATAGTTTGAGGTAATGTGGAATGGTGGAAATAGCACTGGGTTTGGAGACAAAGGTAGGATTTCATTTCTCAGCTTTGCATTCCCATGATCTTATTAATAGGTCATTCAACCTGTCTGAGCATCATTTTCCTCTTCTGTAATAATACCTATCTCAGAGCGTTATTTTGAGAGTTAAATTTGATGTAATATATAGTAAAATCACTTTTAAAACTAAGTTACCAATCAAAATTCAAATCTAAATCAAGATAAATTTACACTATCTCTTTCACAAAGTAAACTAGAATAACTAGATATATGTGGTAAATTGAATGGATGAAAACTGTGGGGCTAGGATTGATAATGGAAAAGATCCATGCTCAATTAGAACCCATAGAAGGTGGAGGGAGCTAAGGTCTATAAAAAGAGATTTGACAGCTGCAGAAGACAGCACAATGAAGATGCAGAGCACTCTTGTTTTGAATCTTGAGTCCTCAACCCCATCATTTATTCTTAAATAGTATGTAAACCCTTTGAGGGGAGGATCCGATTTGAACATAATCTGCATTAAAGCTTTTAAAATGATGTAGCATTGAGGTTTTTAATCCTCTTTTGCTTTCATTGGTATGCCATGAGCACAAGAAACCAAAATTAAGGAAGTAAAGGAAAAAAATCTAGTGTGGAAGAAAAGTAAATAATAAAATATAAAAATCATTGAAAGGACATGAGTTTGTGCAAAAATGAGGAATTATAGCTATAATGGTCTATTAGAAAAAACAAACATTTCAGTTAAGGATAATAGTACTGTGTTTATTTATAGTTATTAGGAATGTACTTTCTTTGATTATACAACTAGATAGGCCATTAGGAAGAATAAAAGAAACTTTGTATGTGGGATGTATGTTAATGGAGTTATTTTCCCAGTTTGTCTTCTGCTGTGGGTATGTTCTTTGTTTCCAACCCAGCTGGTAAACAAATGAAGTAATTCTATTCTCTCATAGAGACAAAGAGGATATGAAATTACTTTCTCTCTTACTATTTAATGATCTTCTAAAAAATTTATAAACCAACCTGCCTTGCCTACTTTGCAATTAGATATATTTGATTGAGGTGTTGGGAGATTTTGCCAGAATATTGACTTCTTTTCTAATAAAATTATACCAGAGCCGAATATTTCTTAGAATTAGTCATAAACTAGAGAGTTTGGGACTTTATTTTGGGAATTAGTTACTGAAATAACTTTGCTAAGGTACTTTCCCTTACAGGGTATTCTTACTTCATGGACTTCAGAGACAGCTGAGTAGCCAGCAGGGTTCCAGTTTGCTGTCATTCATCCTAATGAAAATTATCTAAAATGCCTTTTTAAGGGGGCGCCTGGGTGGCTCAGTCGGTTGGGCGTCTGCCTTCCGCTCGGGTCATGATCTCAATGTCCTGGGATCAAGTCCTGCATTGGGCTCCCTGCTCAGCGGGGAAGTCTGCTTCTCTCTCTCTCTCTCTCTCTCTCTCTCCCCCCTCCCCCCCCCGCTGGTGCATGCATGCGCTCACTCGTGCACGCTCTCTCTGTCAAATAAAATCTTTAAAATAAAATAAAATGCCTTTTTAAAAATTTGTAGCTCTTATGACACTAGTCTATAGCTAAATTAATATTATATACAACATCATTTGGTTTGATGGTTCCAGAATAATGTGTAAGTTTAAATCCAGAAAGTCAAATATTTGCGGTGAAGATATTTATTTGAAGAAGACATTTTTCTGGTTTATATGGATATAGCAAACGTTGTAAATTTCCAATTTTTACATGTCTTATATCTGAATAGCCAGTTCTACCTTATCTCTGATTTCCTGGCCAGCCAGCTACCCATCCTGAACAGATGGTGCTGTTGTGTGTAACTATTTCTCTACCTCTCCCTCAGTAAATACTCAGTGAATACGATCATTAGTATTCCATTGTACCATGCATTTTCTTTAATACTCTATTGATGGACATTTAAATTGTGTGGGTTTTTTTGCTGCTGTGAACATCCTTTCACATATGTTTTTTTGAATTTGTGTACCTATAGATTTAATAGCAATTCCTAGCAGTGAAATTGCTCAATATATAATTTACATAATTAGAATCATGCTTAAATTAAAAATTTTTAATAGAGGGGTACCTGGGTAGCTCAGTTGGTTAAGCCTCTGTCTTCGGCTCAGATCATGATCCCAGGGTCCTGGGATCGAGCCCTGCATTGGGCTCCCTGCTCAGTGGAGAATCTGCTTCTCCCTCTGCCTCCCTCTCCTTGTATTCATGCGCACACGCTCTCTCTCGCTCACTTAAATAAGTTAAATAAATAAAATCTTTCAAAAAATAAAAAATTTTAATAGAAAAAGTAATATATTTTATATGTAAAAATACATTTTCCAATTTCTTTCCTATGGTAATTCTTGTAAGTTCAGTGGTTTTGGTATTCAGACAAATAAAGACACCTCGTTTTGGTAGCTCATCTAGCAGAAGAACGCTTTAATAAAATCACATTTTTACATGGTAGTCTTTTGGTACCTCGTTTCTCTTCACAGACAGAATATACTAATAACCTTATAAAACCTTAAACAAAAATAATCTTTTTCTTTATGAAGTCTCTAATTTTCAGAAATATAGTTCTAAAGGGCAGTTTTTACTTGTGAAAAACAAATTGGTTTTATTAATTTGAAATGACATGAAGAAATATAGCAATTTACGTTTTCTGATTTAACCGATTAATTTTTCCATGTACTTAAGATCTTCCATCTTTGTATCTAATTGACTTGGTCTAATGTTGGAGCAAAATGTTAAATAGAGGTTTACTTGCATTATTTTGCCTAGATCATAAAGTGAGGGTGAAATCACTAGTCTGACTATGAACAGAGAGTATCCTTTGGCTAAATTACTTGAATTGTAAAAAAAAAAAGATACCTGCATATAAAACTTGAAAATTACCTATCAGAGATGACTATGTAAATCTGTTTATCCCGAACTAAAAGCCAGCTTTGAACCTTTGCAATTGGCTCTGTTAATCTTAGTCCAGACTTTTCTCTTAGGCTTATCAGATTTATTTTCTACTTTTGCAATTCCATTTTAATTTATGGCTTTAAGGAACCTTGACATTTTATAGGCCAAAAGAAGTATCTGAAGAAACATGTTAATTGATCTGCTACTAGAAATACAGAAGTGTAATCGTGTTTGAATTTAGGGTGAGTGGTGGTTTAATTCACATTTCCTGGTAAAGCAGTGATTCTCAACTCTGGCTTGTATGTTGGAATTACCTGGAGGTATTTAAAAAATACTGTGAGCCAGACCTCATACCCAGAGAGTGGGACCCAGCATTGAGAGTTTTATTTATTTATTTTTAAAGATTTATTTCTTTATCATAGAGAAGGGCAGAGGGAGAGGGAGAGAGTCATAAGCAGACTCCACCCTGAGTATAGAGCCTGACGCGGGGCTTGATCTCATGACTCTGAGATCACAACATTAAGATCACCACCTGAGGCGAAACCAAAAGTTGTACGCTCAGCCAACCGTACCACCCAGGTACCCTGCATTGAGAGTTTTAAACACTCCACATGAACTCTCCTGTTGCACAGGCAGGATTAAGAATCACTGCTCTGTTAGAGTTGTTCAAAGCTAATTCTAGTAAGGAGTAATTTCGTGTTGCTCACAAAATTAAAATGCTTGATGAGCTCAAGGGTGATATGTGTACCAGTTGTATTACATAAGGTAATTTTGCTTTTTTATTTCACTTACATATTTGTCTTAATGTGCATTAGAAAATAAACATAAGTATCACATCAAACTCACAGTTCCATGGATACTGCTTTGGATGAAGCTAGAGGTTTTTTTTAAGGACATGTGCCGATTTCAAAATTTGCCAAATTATAGAAACACATTTAAGTGAATGATTAGGTAATACATAGACATAGAAATCATAAAAATGTTGAAGAAACACAGTGGCAACTTTGGTGAAAGGCACCTACTAAAGTCTAGGATTAGAACCTGAAGTATCAGTGCTTTTTCTTCTACATAGATTTACAGTAACTTAATTCTTCTGGCTTTTAAAAATCCAGTGACAGACTTTGAGAATTAGAATTTCTGCAAATCTTTTAAATTATTGCTTTCTAACATAAAGTTTCTTGACACTTAGTTCTCTTCTGGATGTGTGCCTTATAGATCAAAATATTTTGCTTCTCTTTTTTTCTGAGGTATAGATGATCATGTGGTGAGAACAGGAAGGAGTGTGTGTCTGTATGAGTGTATGAGACAGAGAAAGAGGTATAGATGGTAGTAGGAAGGGTTGATGGACAGGTGAGTAGATCACTTCGATATGTGGATAGAGAAGGGTGTTAATTATAGGCCTTCACCTTCCCCAGGTACCTGTTTTCTCCCCAAACTCTCAGGAAGTCTGTAAGACTGCCACAACTCAGAATACTTTAGGAAACACTACTTTAGTTTCTCTCATTGGTAAAGTGGGTTGCTCTGGATGGGCCATTTAAAATGGGCTCCGTATAGAGATATTTAGCTATCCTTTATAAAAGACCTCTGAGGCTCAGAAATATTCGATTAGGCAAATTAGCGCATGCTATAAATAATAATTGACTGTTTTGTCAATAATGTATATCTACTTCAATTATAGAGGCAGCTTTTCTGAGCAAGAGTAGCCACAGTCAATATTAAAATTGTATTACCTGAAGTTAAAAATACTGTGGTGCGGTTGTAATGTACTGTTGTAAATGTCTGTCCTATATAATTTTATAGAATGGAAGCTTCTTGCCTAGAACTGGCCTTGGAAGGGGAACGTCTGTGTAAATCAGGAGACTGCCGTGCTGGTGTGTCCTTCTTTGAAGCTGCAGTTCAAGTTGGAACTGAAGACCTAAAAACACTTAGTGCTATTTACAGCCAGCTGGGCAATGCTTATTTCTATTTGCATGATTATGCCAAAGCATTAGAATATCATCATCATGATTTAACTCTTGCAAGGTAATTTAAGCTTTTTAATACCCTTCCTCCCTAAATGTCCCTTAAAAAAATATTTTCATTCAATTAAAAAAATGAACATAATACATTTTAGTGAGTTCTAATTCAGTAGCATTGCATTCTAAAACTAGTCTTTAGGCTGATCACAGTTTAATTAAATGAATTAATAGTAGTGAAACGACCCTAGAGTTTAATTAAATGAATGAAAATTAATTAAATTTAAATACAGAAATGTCAGTTTTAAATTTTTATTTAAAGTAGGTTTCAAGGCTAATGGGTCCTTTATACCTAAAGCATGTCAGTTGTCTTCTGGGGAAAACTATACTCTGGCTGCTTTATTTTTAATACAACTTCCTTTTTTTTTTTCTTTTTTTTTCTTCCAGGACTATTGGAGACCAGCTGGGGGAAGCCAAAGCTAGTGGTAATCTGGGAAACACCTTAAAAGTTCTTGGGAATTTTGATGAAGCTGTAGTTTGTTGTCAGCGACACCTAGATATTTCTAGAGAGCTTAATGACAAGGTAATAAGGAACCTTAGATGGCAGGCCAAATGTTTTCATTGAAATTGCTTTGTGTTTTAATCCTATTTAATTATTCTGTAGTTTACTAAAAGTTAATACCAAAAAAAATTCATAGAAAAAATTTAAAAATTTAAAATAGCAAAGAAAAAGAAAATAACACATTCTTCTTTCATAAGTAATCATTTGTTTGGTTCTGTGTGGATGGCCAATGTAAACATTTCTTTTTCTTGACCATCAAGGATATTATAAATGAATACGTGATTGGCATTAGAATACCTGGCTTCTGATTTCAAAATGTAAATTCTGCTGATATCTTCATCTAGGTGGGAGAAGCAAGAGCACTTTACAATCTTGGAAATGTGTATCACGCCAAAGGGAAAAGTTTTGGCTGCCCTGGTCTTCAGGACATGGGAGAATTTCCAGAAGAAGTGAGAAATGCCCTTCAGGCAGCTGTGGATTATTATGAGTAAGTAGCACTGATGCAGTCATGTGGCCCACCTAAGCCTTGGATCTACTCTGCATTCTTTATCCAGTAATACATTTTTAAGTTTGGCAAAGGTTTTAGAATTACGGACTAGCAAGTAAAAATAAACCATCAAATTGCTGCTAACTGTTTTAGTGTTAGTAGTAATCCCCTCCCAGGAAAGCTTTCCTTTAAACTGTTAGCCAGTGCCACTTAGTGGCAAAAACAAGAAATATCAATCATTAGCCTAAGTTATGTGGAGTAAATTTAGTCTCTTAACTAGTAGAATGTCATAGAACTTCTTAGCTGTAAGGGTTCTAAGATTGACCCCGTTTTTGACTTTGGACAGAAACCTGCCTGAATGATTCAGTAAAGTGTTCCCAGTTATTTAATATTCCCAGTTCTCAGTAGTGTTCCCAGTTCTCACCCTCCATCATAGATACACCTTTTTTTTTTAAAGATTTTATTTATTTGTTTATTTAGAGAGAGAATGTGCACGTGAGCGGGGGGAGGGGCAGACAGAGAGGGAGAGAATCTCAGGCAGACTTCCTGCTGAGCACAGAGCCAGATATTGGGCTTGATCTTACGACCCTGAGATCATGAAATGAGCCGAAATCAAGAGTGGGACACTCGACCAACTGAGCCCCCCAGGCATCCCTTTCATAGACATAGCTTTAAAATGTGGCACATTATGGCTCTAAGCTTATTTAAATTTTTTTTGATAAAAAGAATTTGATTTGTAAGTCAAATCAATACATTTTTTTCTCAGACTTATTTTTTCACAACTTTTCTTACCATTTAGGGAAAACCTATCCCTAGTGACTGCTTTGGGTGATCGAGCAGCCCAAGGACGTGCCTTTGGAAATCTTGGAAATACACATTACCTACTTGGCAACTTCAGGGATGCGGTTATAGCTCATGAGCAGGTATAGTGCAAGGCTTCAGAGCCAGATGATTTTCTCCATCAGTGTTTTGAACAGTGATTAGATTATTCTTTAGTTTTATTATAGCTATATCTAATTAGAATTTTCTGTTTCAGCGTCTCCTTATTGCAAAAGAATTTGGAGATAAAGCAGCTGAAAGAAGAGCATATAGCAACCTTGGAAATGCATATATATTTCTTGGTGAATTTGAAACTGCCTCTGAATACTACAAGTTAGTCTAATATTTCTGTAGATAAATGTAAAATGAGTAGTTATGCAATCCTATTAAATGATAGGCTTTGGGTTTAAAACCTGCTTTTTGCACGTACTAGCAGTAGGACCTTGTGCTTCTAAGCCTCAGTTTCTTCATCTGTAACGGATAATGCCAATTCCTTGCTTTTGGTATTGTTGTGAGGATTGAATAAAAGAATAAATTCAGCACTTACTTTGCATAGGACCTGGTATTATTGTACCTTAGGTTAAATGGTAGTGGTATGACTCCTTTATATTTTTGTAAGTTTTTATCTTTATTTTTTTTTAATTTTTTTATTGTTATGTTAATTTTATCTTTAAAACTAATTGTTTTTAAGTGAAATTCTAAACTTTTAAAGTCTTTTTTTTTTTTTAAGATTTATTTATTTGACAGAGACACAGCAAGAGAGGGAACACAAGCAGGGGGAGTGGGAGAGGGAGAAGCAGGCTTCCTGCTGAGCAGGGAGCCCAATGCGGGGCTCGATCCCAGGACACCGGGATCATGACCCGAGCCGAAGGCAGATGCTTAATGACTGAGCCACCCAGGCGCCCCATAAACTTTTAAAGTCTTTTAAACCTGTTTAGCATGTGTGGTGTGGTGTGGTGTGGGGGTGTGTGTGTGTGTGTGTGTTTATTTATTTATTTATTACCCAATTATGTGTTTGAAGAAAAGCCACAAGAAAGCCTGATAACAAAAATATGCCCTAGTTTTTGCCAGTGATCACTGAATTTTTTCCCCTACCATCACACCCCTTTGTTGAGCAGTGTTGAGCACTCACCTCTGCCCATCTTTGATCCTCACCGTAAACTGAGGCCCCATTCACTTACCTCAGGAGTTAGCAAACCCAGCTTCTTCTGGGCAGGGTCTTTCTGATCTATCAATAGACTTGAAACATAGGTAATAGCAAAGTGTAGACTGTTTGAAATTGTCCGGTCTATGCTTTCTAGTTTGGAATTTTCTCTAATTAGTGGGGATTGAAGGCCCATGCAGACCTTAGGCAGAAGCCAGTTTGAACCACAGATACAGTGATTTGTATTTTATTGTTAAAGAATCCAATGTGAGAGAGTTTTGGACAGTTTGTTATCTAAAAAAATGATAAAATTGCTTTGGGTCCATTTAAAAAACTAGAATGTCATCCCATCCTACTCTAAACATTGACCAATGGTTAATATTTGTTGGTTGGTTAAATATGAAATATCCTTCCAAATAAAATATATTACTATATAAGGAGTATATATTTTGATTTTAAATAGAAAATTTCTTATATTTTAAAGCAAAAGACATACAAATATCTTAGTTAATGAATGATCTACTTGTATTAAATACTGAAAAGTTCTGTAAGAAAGTGGATGGTGGCTATTTGACTAAAAAGCATGAGTATAAAGTAATGAAACTTCCTCCCACTGCCCTCTCCATAAGTAGGCTAGAACTCAGAGAGAACTCTCCTTTAGAATTGTTTTCAGAACCACACAAGAAGACTGTCTTAACAGTTTAAAGACTTTTTTAATTTTATTTATTCATGAGAGAGAGAGAGAAGCAGAGGGAGAAGCAGGCTCCCCACAGAGCAGGGAGCCCGATGTGGGACTGGAGCCTGATGCGGGACTTGATCCCAGGACCCCAGGATCACGACCTGAGCTAAATAAAGGCAGACACTTAACCGACTGAGCCACCCAGGAGCCCTGTCTTAACATTTTAAATTTATATCCTTCAGGATAGAAAGCAGTAGTTTGGTAAACCTACTTTAGCAATTGAATTTGGTTCCAGAAGGACTTCTGAACATTTACAAATTAACTATACCCTCAAAGAATAATGATGTGCCAGAAAGATACCCCAGGATCTGAAAGCAAATCCAAAAGTCTTCCAAAAATGTATGAGAGGAGGCAATATTACAATACGTGTGTAATAAGTGTAGCCTCCCAAGGTAACAGCTTTGAAGGTATCATTATTAAATATATAATTTCAGGTTTGCTTAAAGCTATCAGATTATCATATACTTATTTTTCATATAATTATATATCATGTGAAATATTTATACTATTTGGCAGAAATAATAGGCGCCATTTAAGTTATTGGATCTAAAGCATCTGTGGGATTAAGTGCTGACGATAATAACAAAACAGTATTAACATTTATTATCATATACTGTGAACAAGATGCTATTCTAAGCACTTCATGTATACTAATTCATTTAATCCTCACAAAACCCTGTGAGGTATTTTCCCCATTTTACATATGAAGAAACAGAGAGAGGTTGAGTGAATTGCCCCATTACGGAGCTAATAATTGACAAAGTTGGGATTTGAACCCAGTCTGGCTCTAGGGTCCACACTCTTAGCTGCTACACTAGCTTCTCATTGACGATTCAGTGAATATTAGGTAGAATTTGGTTAATGTTTAAACATGGTATTTAATATTTTTCATGAATCAGTGACTAATAACCTATACATTAGAATTTTAACTAAGTATTTTAAGTTTTGACAAAATGCAAAGACAACAGTCTGATTGCAAAGAGACGTTATGTGGACAAACTTCTCTTACTTTTAAGTTATTGCTACTACGACTGGGACAGTTTTTTTTTTAAATGTTAAAAATACTATATTATATAATCTTTAGAGGTACTTGATCTCATATGTCAATATTCTTTTTCTCTGAAGAATTAATAGGACTCTCAAATTTATTCTTAAAGTTTGGATTTGGTTTTTGTGATTCCAAGACATCTTTTCATTTTGTCTAAACGTAGTGGAGAAAGTGTGGGATATTAAACTCTAAAATAGATTGACTTTAAAGGCAGAAGGAAAAATGAGAGTTTGATTTTACAATTATTATAGCCAAAAATAAAAATGATCATTGTGTAAGAATTAATTTCTTTTTTTAGAAAGACACTACTATTGGCTCGACAGCTTAAAGACAGAGCTGTTGAAGCACAGTCTTGTTATAGTCTTGGAAACACATATACTTTGCTTCAAGACTATGAAAAGGCCATTGATTATCATCTGAAGCACTTAGCAATTGCTCAAGAGCTAAATGATAGGTGAGTTATACACCTTTTTACTATAATTATAATAAAATATAGATGCATTATTGAATCCCTAGAATTTTTCCTTTGTTTTTGTTTCCTTTGTTTTCTTTTTAATTCTTTTTCAAGGAATTTCTTCTGTTTTAGTCACCTCTTCTCTATATTATTGTTTGAAGGGCTAGCATGTCTGAGAAGATTAGACTGGCCCATATAGCCTTGAACCAAGACATAAATAGGTCACAAACTCAATTGCCTACAAAGGTCCTCCTGACTGGATCAGTATGAGAATTATGGTCAACTTACATATAAGGCCCAATGTAAAGGGCACAGCTGCTCCTCAGCTCCAGCTCATTGTTGCTAGGCAGGCCCGAGGATGTTATGTCCATATACTCCTCTTTTTTAAAGAGAAGCTGGAAGTCCTGAGTTTTATTTGAAATCTTCTGATTTTTAAATGTTGATGGCTATTTAAAAAAAAAAAATGTATGAAAAAGCAGTATATCTGTGCATGCATTTAGTCCATGATGTTTGCTTTAGGAAGACAGATTTTTACTTCATTATAAAGAACTTCTCTGTAGTTGTTCAAAATGAAGTATGCTACTTCCAGTGAGCTCTCTCCCCAGTGGTATTCAAACATGGACTGAATGATTACCTGGGCTATCATGGAAAGAAAATGGAGTAGTTTAACTAGAAGACCTATCCCTGAGATTTTATTATTTCATGATAAATTGTATGTTTTAAAAGAATGCTTCCCATCTTAATGCCTGACACTGACTTCAGTATTATCTGGATAGTCTAATAAGTCTCTAATGTTAAGAAAGTATGTTCTTTATATGAAAGACCAAATAAATCCAAAGCATTATTTATGCCTTTAATTACTACTAGATAGCTTTTATTCCACACACAGCTCTCTTTCAGATAACTGCATGTTAACTTTGAATTGTTTTGTAGAATTGGTGAAGGAAGAGCATGTTGGAGCTTAGGAAATGCATACACTGCTCTAGGGAATCATGATCAAGCGATGCATTTTGCTGAAAAGCACTTGGAAATTTCAAGAGAGGTATGAAACTAAAACACTGCTATCTGTGCTATTATGATTCACAAATTAGCAGGGCGGGGGGAAGCCCTATTATTTCTCTAGATAGCTCCAATGTGACCTAGTAATAAATTTAACTATGTTATTCCCTTGGCCTAAGAACTGCACAAAGTATTTTAAGATACAGATCAGAGGTCTGTTTGCATTGGCCTTGATGTAGGAAGACAGGAGGGTAAGGCCAGGCATGGCAGAATGGAAAGATTACTGAAATATGCCTCCTGTCTCTACATGGAAAAGTAGCATGGTATAGAAACAACATATTTTGTTTTGTAAACATGATTTTTATAATCAAAGATTGGTTCCTGTTACAGTTTTGCCACTTTCTGGCTATTTGAGCTTGGAAACCTTTTCTGAGTCTCATTTCTCTCATTTGTAAAATGAGAAGAGTAATATCTACCTTGCAAATCATTATAAGAATTAGAGATAGTGTATATAAAAGTGCCTTGTGTAATGCTTAGTGCTGGCTAAATATATGTTAACTATTACTATGGAATGGAAACAAAATAAGGAAATTTTAATCATGTGATGCCAAGTTAATGTGTCACAGAATAACCTACATTATTATTAAATATGATTGTAGAAATTAAAAGCAACTAATATTTAGAGAATGAATTGATACAATGTAATTAGCTTTCCTATTGCCATACTTTAGAAATTTCCCTTTTCTTTACAATGTAATTAGCTTTCCTATTGCCATACTTTAGAAATTTCCCTTTTCTTTCCCTTTTCTGAAAAAACCCATTTCGTTAAGTGTCTTAATTCTAGTATAACTATTTTCATTCCTCTATATTTTCTTCCAGTTTTAGGTTCACAGCATTTTCAGCTAATCTTCACCATTCTTTATTTTTAAATACTACTCTAAAACATAAATGCTTGTGGTTGTAGGTTGGGGATAGAAGTGGTGAACTAACAGCACGACTAAATCTCTCAGATCTTCAAATGGTTCTTGGTCTGAGCTACAGCACAAATAATTCAATAATGTCTGAAAATATTGAAATTGATAACAGTTTGCATGGTAAGTAATAGGTATTCAAACCCAATTTCTTTATTCTCAATTACATTACCTATCACATGTTTACCATATCCAGAGAGAATATATAACATAGGAAGCTCAACTTTTATAATACCTTTTTGCTTTACACCAGTCCTATTGATTTATCAATACAGAATATAGTATTTTCAGCTGTTATCATGAACTTAGGAAAGGTAAAGGTATGCTTATTTTCTTTTGTAAAAATACATTTAAATTCTCTATCTATGGGCTCACTCAAAAATTTGTAAATGTGAAGATGTAAAAATTAAAACATATATTGTTTGGTTCTTTTTAATTCAAATGTTTTTACATATTTGATTTTTGTTTAGCTCTTTTCTTCCCATTTTTTTCTTTTTTTTTTTTTTTTAAGATTTTATTTATTTGAGAGAGAGAGTAGGTAGTAGCAAGCAGGGGGAGGGAGAGGGACAAGCAGACTACACTCAATGTGGAGCCTGACGCAGGGCTCCACTTCATGACCCTGAGATCATGACCTGAGCTGAAATCGAGAGTCGGACACTTAACCGACTGAGCCACCCAGGCGCTCCTCCCATTTAATTTGAGGTGATCTCTTAGTATTTTTACTATTTTTTTAAAATTCAGAAAACCTGGGAAATTTTCTTGAGGTCAGCACCTACAGAAAGATTTGCTTTGACATTGCTACAGGGAAAGACATGCTTGAATGTCTCTGTTTCTACATGAAAAAAATTGTACTTTTTTTTTTAAAAGTAAGCCTTATGCCCCATGTGAGGCTTGAACTCATGACCCTGAAATCAAGAGTCACACACTCTAACCATGAGAGACTGTGGACTCTGGAAAACAAACTGAGGGTTCTAGAGGGGAGGGGGGTGGGAGGATGGGTTAGCCTGGTGATGGGTATTAAAGAGGGCATGTTCTGCATGGAGCACTGGGTGTTATATGCAAACAATGAATCATGGAACACTACATCAAAAACTAATGATGTAATGTATGGTGATTAACATAACAATAAAAAAATACAACAACAACAAAAAGTTGCACGCTCTACCGGCTGAGCCAACCAGGTGCCCCCAAAATTCAACTTCTGATTAAAGAAATGAAAAGGGACAATATTAGAGTCACATTTTTTAATACTCTATACATGACTGTGTGAGATCCATTTTACAGATTTTATAGAGAATTAAAAATTCTAAGTCTGATAAAAGTTACCAATACAGATTAATGTTTTGAACTTAGAAGTCAGTGAAAAATCGAGCTTTCATCTCTCATTTCCTTCTCTAAACTCATATAAAAAAAGGAAGAAGGAAGAGAAATTAGCGGCTAGTCATCTGATTAAGACTTGGAAAGAACATTTAGTGAAAGATTCTGAAGTATGGGTAATGTATGGGACTGTGTGCTTTGCAACTGAGTAATGGGCTGAAAAGTTTCTCTGTGCTTAATTTTCAAGTAGGGTATGTTGTAATAGCTCTCATATTTTAACAAACTGTTGTCCTCATGGACCCCTCTAAATGTAGACCCATTTTTTTGTTCCCACTTATAAAAAAACTTGAAAATAGTATTAATGTTCATTTCTTTACTTCTTCACCTCCCATTCTCTGCTCAAGTCACTCTGCTTGGGCTTTGGCTTCATCATGACACTGAAACCTTCTCAAGGTTACCAGAAATCTCCATTTTACCAAATCATTGATCAGTTTTCAGATGTCAGGTTACTTGATTTCTCAGCAATGTTTCCTACCGCTGATCATTCCCTTCTCAAAATACTTTGCTCATTTGGCTTCCAGGATTACCCTCCTTTTCTGGTTTGCTCTCACCTCACTGGCCACTCTCAGTCTTCATTACTCTCTCCTTATCATCTTTCCATCCTTGAAATTTGTAGTGCCCAGAGATCAATTCTTGGACCTCTTCTTCCTTCCCCCTTCCTTCTCTCCCTCCCTATTTTCTTTCTATCCTATCCTTCCTTCCTTTCTGATTTTATCCTTTTTCCTCTTATCCTATACTCTAGATCAGTGCTTCTTTTTCTTTTAAGATTTCACTTATTTGTCAGAAGAGAGAGCACAAGCAGGGGGAGTGGCAGGAAGAGGGAGAAGCAGGCTCCCCACTGAGCAAGGAGCCCGATGTGGGACTCGATCCCAAGACTTTGGGATCGTGACCTGAGCCAAAGGCAGAACGCCTAACCGACTGAGCCACCCAGGCGTTCCTAGATTGATTGATTATTTATTTTTTTATCTATTTATCTATTTATTTATTTATAAATGAATGACGGAGCAAGCATGAGCCAGGGGGAGAGGCAGAGAAGCAGACTCCTTGCTGAGCAGGGAGCCTGACACGGGTCCCGATCCAGGAACCCTGTGATCGTGACCTGAGCTGAAGGCAGACACTTAACTGAGCTACCCAGGTGCCCCTAGATCAGTGCTTCTAATAGAACTTTCTGCGAAGATGGAAGTATTGTATACCTAGTCTGTCTGGTACAATAGCCTCTGGCCATATGTGGCTCTTGAGCACTTACAATGTGGCTAGTGCAAAAGAGGAAATGAATTCTTAATATTAATTGTAATTAATTAAAAATTTAAAAGCCATATGTGACTAGTGGCTTACTATATCAAACAGCACAACTCTAGATGATTTCATTCAGTTGACTGGCTTTTATATCTTCTGTATACTGATGATTTTCAAATTGATATTTCCAGTCATAATTTTTCTTATGTTTAAGATTCACATATATAACATTTCCATTTGAATGTCTAATTGGCATCTAAAACTTAACATGTCCAAAACAGAGCTCTTGTTTTTTCTTCCCACACATGTTCTTCCTCCAGTCTGCCCCGTCTCAGGAAATGGTACCACCATTCATCCAAGTATTCAGGCCAAATACCTATGGGTCATCCTTGTTCCCTTTCTTCCACCCACTTCCTACATCCAACCTATCAGAAACCCTACCTTCACAATATATGCCTAATCTCTCTTACAGTGTACACTGCAACAATCTTAGTACAAGCTACCAACATTTCCCAGTAGGGTACTAGCTTATCAACTATTTCTCTTGCTTCCATTCTTGATCCCTCACACTGACTCTTTCACACAGCAGCCAGAGTGCTTTTTTAAAATGTAAATCATATCATGTCCCATTCATCAGTTCAAAACCCTCCAGTGACTTCCCATCACACCTAGAAACCAAATCCTCAGTTGTCACCATGGTTAAAAGGCCTTACGTAATCTTGACCTACTTCTTCAACATCACTTCCTACCACTCCCCGTTTGCTCATTGTAGCTGCATGAAGACAGGTATTTTTTGGCCTCTTTTGTTCATTGCTGTATTTCCAGTGCGAGGAAAAGTCTGCTGGCTAAAGGAACTGCAAGGAAACATCTATTTCTCGTGTTGGCTCAGGGTTGAGAAAAGGAGTATTCCTTAAGAATCTGAATTCATAAGCCTGCCTACATACTGGTTTGGAATTTGATTTATTCTACCTGCACAGTGAAAGAAACCCCAATCCACTGAAGTACTTTTGGGTTAGAAATGCTCCTAGAGACTTAGCAGAAGACCAGGTATTTTCTGGAGGAAAGCATCTTTGATCCAGGTCTATAAAGGTTCACAACAACAAAATTACCAAACACATAGAGAAACAAGCCAACATGAGTAAGACAATAAACAAAAAGCAAAATTAGATCACCAAGATCTTTTCAGATGTTGGAATTATCAGATACAAAATACAAAATAACTATGGTTGAATATTTATAGAAGTAACAAAATTAAAGGAATAACAAAAACAATCAGGCAGATTTGAAGAAAATAATAGCTTACATTATTAGTGCTTACTATTCCAGGCACTGATTTAAGTGCTTTTCCTGTTTTAACTCATTTAATCCTAACATCTCTAGGAGGTAAATTTCTGTTATCCCTAATTTACAGATGGGGACATGGAGACAGGAGAGGTTAAGTAGATTTCCCAAGGGTTATCTATGTAGGTAGTAAAGATGGGAGTTAAACCTAGGCAGTCTGGCTTCAGAGTCTATGTCTTATCTGAGATTTATGTCTTAATGTGATTTTAACATGCCTCTCATTAACTGATAGCTAAATATCAATCAGGAGTCAGATATCAGTAATAGAGGCTTTAACAAGCACAATTAATGGGCTGGACCTAATATAGCATCTTTTGCATTGTGTGTTTGACCTATTAATGAGTTGTAAAATCAGTTTCAGAGGTTGCAACTATCATTACATGCGCACGTGCACGCCCACACACGCACAAATGGGTTATCATACATGATAGATAAGAGTAAGTACTGTTGTGTGAAGATTTGTTACATATTTGTGTAAGTGTAGTCAGGGTTGTAATGCAAATGTATCTCTTAATATGTGTCACTGTTAAAAAGTGAAAAACATTGGGGGCGCCTGGGTGGTTCAGTAGGTTAAGTGTCTGCCTTCTGCTCAGGTCATGATCCCAGGGTCCTGGGATCGAGTCCTGTGTCCCGGCTCCCTGCTCAGCAGGAAGCCTGCTTGTTGCTCTCCCTCTGCCGGCTGTTCCCCCTGCTTGTGCTCTCTCTCTCTCTCTGTCAAAAAAACTAAATAAAATCTTAAAATAAAAAAAAGTCAAAAACATTGATTTAATAGACATATAGAATACTGCACCTAGCAACTAAACAGTTCAAATTCTTTTAAAGCATTCATTAAGCACTTGAAAAATTTGACCACATGCTATAAGCCAATAAAGCTAATCTCAACGAATTTGAAAGAATCTGTATCACATAAATTTCATGCTCTGAGCATAATGCAGTTAAACTGGAAATTAACAAGAAGATAATATATAAAACATACTCATTTGAAAACTTTCAAACACATTTCTGAGTAAGTTATGGGCTGAGAAGAAATGGTAAATAAAAGTAGAAAATAGTTTAGGACTTAATTCCACATTGTGGGATAGGACTTACACTGGGTCTTAGAACAAAATTTACATTATAATTAAGAAGGAAAAAGGCTGAAAAGTGAGTTGAATATCCAGCTTTTAAAAAGTAAAAACAAGGGGCGCCTGGGTGGCTCAGTCGTTAAGCGTCTGCCTTTGGCTCAGGTCATGATCCCAGGGTCCTGGGATCGAGCCCCACATCGACCTCCCTGCTCGGTGGGAGGTCTGCTTCTCCGTCTCCCCTTCCCTCTCTTGTTGTGTCTCTCTCTGTCAAATAAATAAAATCTTTAAAAAAATAAAAGTAAAAACAAAAAATATAGAAGGCAAAAAATAGTAACAGAAGTTGATGAAATTAAAACAAAGATTCAATAGAATTTTGATACAAATTTGGTTCTTTAAAAAAAGACTAACAAATCTACAGCAAAAATTTTTTTAAGTGAAAGAAGGGGACATAATACAGGTGCAGTAGAGAATAAAAAGATAACAGATTATCCTGAATAATTTATGACAAAATATTTGAAAACCTAGGAGAAATGGATAATTTTTAGAAATACAAATTACTAAAATTGAATCTAGAAAAAAATCTAATGGTAGGATGCAATGTGAATAGCATCCCTAATGCCTAAAACCATAAAGAAATTTGATCAGTAATTTAAAATCTTCCCACTGAGAAAATACTCGGCCAAGATGATTTTACAAATGAGACCTACCAAACATTCAAGAAAGTTGATTCCAACCTTCCACAAAATTTTGTAGATAACTGGAAAAGTAGGAACACTGTATCTTTCTGAGAACAGTGTAATCTGGATATACATATTAGACAATAATATAAGAAAGAAATTACAAGTCAGTCTTTACTCATAAATTTAGAGGCAGAAATTCTAAATAAAATATTCACAAACCAGATCCAGCAAGGAATTTAAGTAAACAGTAAATCAAATGGATTGAACATTAGAAAATCAACTAATTTGTAATCCACCAGTGAACATAGTAAAGGAGAAAATAGCCTAGATATCCAAATATATCAGTAACTCTATTAAATATAAATGTTTCATTTAAAGGACAGGCGTATCAGACTGGAAAAATAATAAAATCCAACTAAATTGCAAGAGGAATACCTAAAATGTAAGGATATAGTAAGCCTGAAAGTAAAAGGATAGAAAAAGATACACCATGGTAAAACAAATCAAAAGAAAGCTGGTATAGCTATGTTAATATTTGTACTTGAAGGCATAAGATCTTGTTAGAAATAAAGGAGGTCCACTTCACGATGGTTAACAATTCAGTTCACCTGGAAGATAAAAGCCTTAAACTTGTGTGTTGCCTAGTAAGCCTAATAATAATAACAAAGCTTCAGTGTGTACATGAAGCCAAACTGACCAAACTAAAAGAAATAGGAAAATCCGGAATCATAATGGGAAATTTTAGCACACTTCTCTCAGTAATTGCTTACATCAGAAAACTAAGTATTATAAAGGATGTCCATTCTCTCCAAACTGATACAAATTGAGTGCACTGCCAAACAAATAATGACAGTTCTTTATGTAATTTGATGAGATTGTTCATGAATGTATATGAAAGAAAAATGGTCCGAGAACTCAAAGCCAAAACATTCCCGATGAAAAACAAGAACTAAGTGCTTTCTCTACAGACATAAAGATGATAAAACTACAGTAATTACGACAGTGTGTTATTGGCATAGAGACAAACAGACCAGTGGAATGGAATATAGAGACTATCCTTCTATTCCTTGCATATATGGGAACTAATATTCACATAAATACCTTGATGGACTACGGATTTAAATATGAAAGATGGATTTAAAACAATAATAATTATGGCTAACACTTGCTGAATGCTTACTGTTTACCAGGCAATGTACTGACCCCTTTATAGGTAATGATGCATTTACCATCACACAATGCTATGAGGTAGGTATTGTTGTTCTTTACAGATGAAGCTGAGTCACAGAGTGGTAATTGCCTAAGGTCATTCCACAAGTGAGTGCCTGGTCTGGCTTTAGAGTCCTACATGCTCAATTGGTATGCTGTAAGACCTCTGAAAATAAATGATATGAGAGAGGAAGGCCTTCTCAAGACAAACAAAACCATTAAGGAAAAGCTTGACATTTAAATTAAGAACTTCATTAAAAGAAATCATGAAGAGATAAAACACAGAGGACATTGCCACACATGTGATTAAAAAAGGATTTGTATCCTCAGTGTATAAGAATGCCTATAAATTAAAAATAAGACAGATAACCCAAATAAAATGATGAACAGAAGAAACACAAATAGCCCATAAATATATGAAAAGATATTTAACTCATTTAATCAGGGAAATCCACAGTGAGGTAATACTGGAAACCTATTAGAAGGCTGAAAATTAAAAGGTCTGAGAATACCAGTATTGAAATGTGGGTAATGGAAACTTACTCAGTGTTGACAGTGATAGAATTATGTCTATTCTCAAGAACAATCTGGCAACATTCTGGGAAAGTTGAGGATGTACTAAGCATATGACCAGCAGTTCCACTCCCAGTTACATACTGCTGATACCCAAACTGGAAGAAACTCTTGCTGATGCCACTAAGATATTTTTCCAAGAATCTCTGTAGTAGTACTTGCTTATATGACTAAAAAAAAGAAATGGAAGCAACCTATAAATCTGTCCCCAGTAAAACAGATAAAAGAATTTCCTAGTCCTAAAATGGCAATGAAAAACTACACATAGCAACTTGGCTGAATCTCACAAACGTAAGGTTGCTCAAAGGAATCAAGTTAGATATATATATAGTATGAGAGCATTTATTATATCATAAGCTATATTGCTTAGAGATCTATTCATATGTAATGAAAATAAAAATTACGAGGAGGCTGCAAGTTATAGGGAGAGTCACACAGGAGTTAATGTGTTGATAATGGTTTATTTCTTAAGCTGGGTATTAGGTATCATATATTCCTTATGTCTTTAAAATATTGCTTAATCTTTAAAAGATTGGGTATGAAAATTCTCTATTTATTTTTTTAAGATTTTATTTATTTATTTGACAGAGACACAGCGAGAGAGGAAACACAAGCAGGGGGAGTGGGGGAGGGAGAAGCAGGCCTCCCACGGAGCAGGGAGCCCAATGCAGGGCTCAATCGCAGGACTCCGGGATCACGAACCTAGCCCAAGGCAGACGCCTAACGACTGAGCCACCCAGGTGCCCCGAAAATTCTCTATTTTAATGATTATTAAAAAGAAATTTGAGAACCTTTTTATCTAACTTTATCATCTAATGTGATCTTAAAATGGAAATGAGTAACTTAGAAAAGAGTAACAATAGGGGCACCTGGCTGGCTCGGTCAGTAGAGCATGCAACTCTCAATCTCAGGGTCATGAGTTCAAGTCCGACGTTGGGCATGGAGCCCACTTAAAAAAAAAAAAAAATAGTATAAGAATGTTATTTTGATTCTTAGCTCAAAATTGAAGGCCTAAAGCCTTTTCTTTAGGTTTTTACTTACTTAAACTGCCCTACAGTTTTTTGTCCTACTATAATCATTTTAGTGGTTTATTTTTATTTTTATTTTTTTCCAGTTTTATTGAGAAATGTTTGATATACATGACTTAAGTTTAAGGTGTACAAGCATGATGACTTGATTTACATACGTAGTGAAATGATCACCACAGTAGGTTCAGCTAACATCCATCTTCTCATACAGATAGAAAAGAAAGAAAAAATGAAAAAAAATTTTCTTCTTGCGTTGAACACTCTTAGGATAAACCCTCTTAGCAATTTTCCTAAGTATCATAGAGCAATGTTAACTATAGTCATCATGTTGTACATTATATCCCTAGTACTTACTTACCTTATAACTGGAAGTTTGTACCTTTTGATCACGTTCCACTCCCCTAATCCCCTCTGCTTCTGGTAAACCACATATTTGATCTTTTTTTCCTAGTTTGGGTTTTCTTTTTTTTTTTTTTAAGATTCCACTATAAGTGAGATCATACAGGATTTGTCCTTTTCATTTTTTTTTTTTTAAGAGTCTATGTGGATAATATAAGACCAGTTATTATAAAACGCCTTTTCTAAATTAAGAGGTAATGTTAGTAACCGAAGTTAGTTTCCAACCAAAATGTAAATTCCTTACATCAAAGCATTTTATTCTTAAAAGAATACGTGTTGTACATGTTCCCTCCTTCCATACGGGCTTGTGTAACAGACTTTAAAATTGAATAACCTAGTGATGCTGAATTTGTAGTCTTAAGGGCTCCCCAGTTTATTTGAATTTTTTTTTCAAAGGTGCACGCCCCAAGTTCGGACGCCGACACAGTATGGAAAACATGGAACTTATGAAGTTAACACCAGAAAAGGTTGGCGGCTTTTATGTTTTAAATTTCTTGAACTGTTATAATCAAATATGAAATAACTTTTAACTTAAATGAATAGTTTAAATAAACCTTATCTTGTATAGGTATCACTTTAAAATTTTCCTTTAAAAAGAATCAGAAAAAAGTACAGTCCAAAAAGAATGTGTATAGTATGTTGCCATCTATATAAGAAAAGCATTATGCATATATATCCTTTGTAGATGCAGAAAACCTTTCTGGAAGAATATGTAAGAAACTTGCTAACAACTGCTTCTGGGAAAAGTACTGGGTGTCTGAGTTAGGAGAGATACTTACTTTATATAAAGTTTGAACTGTTTGAATATTTTAACATGTACATGTATTTCATGTATTTTTTTTTAAGTTTTTTTTTTAAAGATTTTATTTATTTATTTGAGAGAGAGAATGAGAGACAGCACGAGAGGGAAGAGGGTCAGAGGGAGCAGCAGACCCCCCGCTGAGCAGGGAGCCCGATGTGGGACTCGATCCTGGGACTCCAGGATCATGACCTGAGCCGAAGGCAGCCGCTTAACCAACTGAGCCACCCAGGCGCCCTGTATTTTTTTTTTAATTAAAAGATCAGAAAGCTTTTTTTTTCCAACTAAATAATGGCAATGTGATTGGCAAGGTTGATATTTATGATCAAGCTAGTTTTTCTGGCTACATTTCTTAAAAGCATTTTCTTAACAACTAACTTTTTATTCAAGATCTTGTCTAGGCTTTTTTTTTTTTTTTTTTAAAGTAACAGAGAAGGGACTTTATAATTAGAAAAAGGTTATTTTTGTCTTTATTATTTTTATTAAGTTTTTTGTTTTAATTCCAGTATAGTTGACAATACAGTGTTATGAGTTTCAGGTGTACAATATAGTGATTCAGTACTTCTATACATTACTCAGTGCTTATCACGCTAAGTGTACTCTTTAATCCCCATCACCTATTTTATCCATCCTCGCCATCCTGGAAAAAGGTTTTTGAAGAAAAGAATCTAGGCTGCTTTCTTACACCTTCATTTAACTTAATTTTACATTGTTAAAGTAGGCTGTTGTTCTTTTATGGTATATTTTATTAAATGCTTCAATAGATTCATTATAATAACTTTAGAGAATTTCAACAAGAAAATTAAAATTATCAGTAATCCCACCTCCCAGTGGTAACTACAGTTATTAATATTTTGGTATTTATTCATCTTGCATTTTCATATGAATACTATCATATTTACAGATATTTTATAATGCATAGTTAATATATTATTTCTATGTCATTAAACATTTTTCTGCCCTATTATAACAAGCATATGATTTTTTTAATATTGACTTTTTTTTGTGGGAATAGTTTTCATAAGACTAACATCTAATTGATTTGAACTTATATCCAATATTCTTTTATTCCAAACAATTAGAGTTGTTCAAAAACTCTGAAGGACTTCATGAATTCCCCCAAATAGCTACCTCTTACCTTGTCAGTTCTCAAAGCTGTCCAATCTGCAAATTATTTTTTTTAAAAAACTTTAAAGTCAATCTAGGCCTCTTATTCTTGTAGGAACGTACTAATAAGTAGCAAAATTAATTTGCTACCTGTGCCTAGGTCTGTAGTGGTACTAACCGTAGATTCCATTAAGAAGCTAACCAGATTCAACCCTGTAATTTTCCAAGAGCCAAATAATGACAGGTTTTATCTTTAAAATGTTTGTTTTCTTTTCCTCATCATAAAGTTGCATTAGAGTTCATTATTTCATTAGTCTCAACAAAGTAAAGAAGCGTATATAAAGAAAAAAGGGAGATGTCTGTGTCAGAGGTGCTTCTCAGGAAAGAGTACAACTGCAGGGAGCTCTTGAGACCCTGAATGTCAGAAAAATGCCTTTTTGCTACTCTCACATTTGATTGGTAGTTCTGCTTAGTATGGAATTATTGGTTGGAAATCATTTTCCTTCATAATTTTGAGGACATTGTTCCAGTCTGTATTCTTCAGTGTTTTTGTTGGGAAGTCCAAATAAGTAAATAGGAAACATTTAAAATTTTTCACATTTTGAAACACTTGGGATTTAGGTGGGTTTTATGTTCTAACATCTGGGGCCATCTAGTTTTTCTCAAATCAGTAGACCCTGAAGTCCACCCTAGCAATAGTTTCCCCTTATCACCTGTATGAGAAAAGGAATGGGGGCGGGGTGGGGGCGGTGAGGCTTCATTGGGTGCAGATAGCTGGCTTGGTTCACTCACTGGCTGCCTGTCTCACTCAGGTATGGTAGCCTCAAGGCAGGACTTACTCTAATTTGTGCCTCATGAACTATGAAAATATGTGTTTTATCAAATTATCAGTTATTACATAACATAGACCTTTGGACTTACTTGCAAACACTTAAGACTGAAATGTTAAAGCTGCAAATGTCACATAGCTACTATACATACTGTAGGTTTTCCTTTCCACTCAGTAAATATTTGTTATATTGAGTCTGCTATTTAGAGGTTAAGTATATTTAAACCAGGTCTAGGTCTATATAAATTGTGATTAGATGTTTTGCCTATTGAGAATTTAGTAGTTAGTGAAAACAAAAAATATCACCAAAAAATTACTGCTATGTAAATTTTAGATGTTAATTTCTACAGTTAAAAAGTCTACATACACCCAAAATTTCCAGTTGTAACAGATTAACTCACATCCAGAATAAAACTTGCTCTTTTGGGCGCCTGGGTGGCTCAGTTGGTTAAGCCACTGCCTTCGGCTCAGGTCATGATCCTGGAGTCCCGGGATCGAGTCCCACATCGGGCTCCCTGCTCAGCAGGGAGTCTGCTTCTCCTTCTGACCCTCCCCCTTCTCATGCTCTCTCTCTCTATCTCATTCTCTCTCTCAAATAAATAAATAAAATCTAAAAAAAAAAAAAAAAAAAAAAAAAAAAAAAAAAAAAAAAACTTGCTCTTTCCCTGACCATTCAAATTTTATTTTTATGGGATTTTGGCAAACTCTGTTTGCTTACTCTTAAGTTCTTAAAAGCCACCATTTTAATGTTTTGGTAATGAGAAGTCCACAGTATACATTTGGTACAAGCTGTTGAAAATAGTGAGATACACTGGCAAGAAGGAATTTACCAAGAGATATAGCTGCCCCCCCCCCACACTAATGAGTGGCAATGGCAGGCCAATATTATAGAAAACCAGAGATAGCTTTGTTTTTCTCATGTCCTGCTTTCCATTTATGTTCATAATTTTGTAGGTACAGAACTGGAACAGTGAAATTCTTGCTAAACAAAAGCCTCTTATTGCCAAACCTTCTGCGAAGCTGCTCTTTGTCAACAGATTGAAGGGGAAAAAATGCAAAACTAATTCCTCCACTAAAGTTCTCCAAGATGCCAGTAATTCCATTGATCACCGAATTCCAAATTCTCAGAGAGTACGTATAAAATAAGATTTTGAGTGCTGTGCTTTGAGTTACCTACATTTTAGTATTCTTGTATTGAAACTGAGTATTTGGAAACTTAGACATTTAATACAAAATGCCATTTTTATTCAAAGAAGTCTTCCGTATTTCCCTATCATTTCTGTCTTCTTCAAAGCTAGAAACTGTAATTTCTCCATTCATGAATATGTTGCTTCACTGCTTTGGACAGTAATTGTTTGTCCCTATTTGCAAATAAACTACCTTTTATTTTACTGCAGTGTCTCCCAGTAAAACTGTCCTTCTTTCAGCTTAGAAGTTAGAATAAATTAAATTTAGATGTTCAAGGATTTTAAAATACTAATTTAAAATAGTATCTACTAGGGGCGCCTGGGTGGCTCAGTCGTTAAGCGTCTGCCTTCGGCTCAGGTCATGATCCCAGGGTCCTGGGATCAAGCCCCACATCGGGCTCCCTGCTCTGCGGGAAGCCTGCTTCTCCCTCTCCCACTCCCCCTGCTTGTGTTCCCTCTCTCGCTGTGTCTCTCTCTGTCAAATAAATAAGATCTTTAAAAAAATTAAATAAATAAATAAAATAGTATTTACTAGCATCAACTTCTATTTATTTATAGTGAAATAATAATAGAGTCAAAAACTGTTTTGATGAAAAATGACCACAGGAATCAGGTTATTAAATATAACTTAAAATATTTATAAATATCAGGAGTATCTCTAATCTAGCTCTAAGCTATACTCTGATAAAAGAATCAAAATAAATTACAAAGATGATTTTTCTAATTATCAAGTCCATTTTTCTTTTTTTTTTTTTAAAGATTTTTTTTATTTATTTGACAGAGAGAGACACAGCGAGAGAGGGAACACAAGCAGGGGGAGTGGGAGAGGGAGAAGCAGGCTTCCCGCGGAGCAGGGAGCCCGATGCGGGGCTCGATCGCAGGACCCCAGGATCATGACCTGAGCCGAAGGCAGACACTTAACGACTGAGCCACCCAGGCACCCCTCAAGTCCATTTTTCAATGAGAGATTTTGAAAAAATTGTGTTAGTCTTTTTTTTTTTTATGGACTTCTCTTGGTTCTCTTATCAGCATTCCATCTATGACTGTACCCTGGTAGTGTCCTTTGTCTTGACTTTTATCACTAGTTTTTTACCTATGTATGACTAACAAAAGGAAGCATTATGGGATATACAAAAAATGGCTCAGGAATATTTTTATAGATCCAGAGCAGATCTCAAAGGCATACCTTTGTTCAAGGTTTGAGGTCTTAACTAAGCCCACTTAGCCCAACTGAAAATGTCCATACTTCCAGAGCCTCCCTGTGTTTTGATGTTCAGAATTTTGAATTTGAGCCTTTTTTGCCCCAAGGAAAGTCTTGTGATTAGTGCATCTGACTACAGTTTATGTACATACTTAATCCCAGTCCTCAAATTGAACATGTTAAAAACTGTACTCTCTCAACACCTCCTGTTTTCCTTATGTATGCCATGTTCTCCATCCCCCAAGTTAGGAACCCAGGTGTCATTCTAGACTCCCTCTCCTTCACTAACCACATCCAGTCAATCCTTACATCCCTCAGATCTGCCTCACCCCCTCCTTCTGAAAATAAACCTCTGCTACTATGTCTTAGTTCTTAGTGCACTACTGCAGCTCTTACCCAGATGTTTGGAATAGGTGCCTGAACGGATCACTTTCCCTGCATTCAGAGGGGCCAGTTCTGTTTCTGTACAAAACTGTTTAAAATTATTACCAATGCTCTTACTTTTCATGTGGGATAACTTGTTAGTATGTCATACAGAGGCCCTTGTTTTGGTGGCTTCTTCCTCTTCACCGCCCCTACCCCCTATAGTTCATTATCCCCTGAGTACTGCAGGCCTTTGGACTTGCATATTAATCAGTATGAAGCATATCTACCCTGCAAATGCTAATTCATTCTTCAGGAGCCAACTCAAATATCACAGTTTCCCCTGTGTCCCTTAAGAATTAGTTCTGCCCTTCTCCTGAGGCCTATAACACTTTATATAAATGTACCTCTACTATAATATTTACATCATTATGAAAAACAAAATACTTTTTATTAAACACTGCAACTGTCATTTTAAGCTTTGAAGCTTTCCAAGTAAAATAGGACCAGTTCCCCTCTGCCCCAAATACTCATTTATTTGAAGTTTATATATTTTTTCAAGATCTCCAAATCTTTAATAAAGGACCTTGGAAATTATTCTTTCTTATTTACAGTTCTTAGATTAGTTTACTTTTAAATTCTGTTGTAGAATCTTAGAACTGAACTTTGAGCCTGGGATCACTAATATTTACGTAATTCATTCAGTATCTGAAGCAGTTCCCCAGAATGAGGTACCTTTTTTTTTTTTTTTAAGATATTTATTTGAGAGAGAGAGAGAGAGCACGAGCAGGATGGAGGGGCAGAGGGAGAAGGAGACTCTCCACTGAGCAGGGAGCCCGATGTGGGACTCGATCCCAGGACCCTGGGATCATGACCTGAGCTGAAGGCAGATGCTTAGCTTAGACTGAGCCACCCAGGTGCCCTGAGGTACATTTCTTTAGCCCTGGAAATACAAGGATTAATAACTATACATAACTAGAATAAAATATAATTAGAAATGCTTTTTGTTAGTTGGACTGAAATAACTATTACCAAGGTTGCCATCTTGAATTCTTTATAATGAAAGTGTCAATTTTTATTTTTAATCTTCATCCTTTACCTTTTGCATATGTATGATATTGTTCCATTGATGATCTGATGATAATGCTGGAATATTTATATTTTCTCTCAATATTTCAGAAAGTCAGTACAGATACTATTGGAGATGAAGGGTTCTTTGACCTGGTAAGCCGATTTCAGAGCAATCGGATGGATGATCAGAGGTGCTGCTTACAAGAACAGAGCTGTGGGCCAGCTTCAACTGCAGCTTCTTCCACTCCCCCTAGAGTGATGCTAAAAAGTGAGTTATCTGTGCTTCTACCCCCCTTTTAATAGTTCCTTGTGATAGTGATTTCTTTCTGAGAGTTTAGTTCTCATCAGAGCAAGTACAGTAAATGAGCCTGAACCCAGGTTTATTGGAAATGGTGGTATTTCTTCAGTTCAAAACAAAGTTTTGTTTCAGTTTCCCTAGGTTTATCTGATTTTAGTCCACCGCACTTTCTACTAACTATAGCATACTGTCTCCCTAGATTCTTTGGGACTGGGAAAAAAATCTAACTTTAAAAGTAAAAATAGTGAAGGGAAAAAATTTAAGTTATACATACCTTATAATTCTATGTAAAACACAAATGCTTCCTATTTGGATTTTAAAAAGCCAGTACAGACTGAAGCCGAACCTATGACTAAGGCTGAAGCTAAGGTGTGCTTGAGCCGTAGAAAGGTCTAAAATGGGTTACTTAAAATTTTCTACTTCAGCTACCAAAAGACTTCCTCTGCCATAGACTAGGACTTATCAGCAACACTTAACTCTTAGTTAGCTAAATGGTTCCTATCCAGGGCATAGAATAAAAACACTGTCTCATTCATCCTCACGTGAGAAATTATCTAAGAAAGACAATTTATTACCTTCCAAAATCTAGCTCCAGATCTTATAAAGTACAATTTTTTTTTTAAAGTAGGCTCCACATCCAGCATGGAGCCCAACACAGGGCTTGAACTCATGGCTGTGAGATCAAGACCTGAGCCAAGATCAAGAGTCAGACAGTTAACCGACTGAGCCAGCGCCCCTTGTAAAGTTAAATTTTGAGTGGGCGTTAGATAAAAGTAAATACAGTCAAATCTGAATAACATCAAACTGGATCATCTGAAGTCCTCTGGGATTCATTCTTCCCTCCCTGCCCATCTAGTCAGGCCCCAGCCTATCAGTGACTCTGAGTGAGAGATAAAACAGGGGGACAGAGTGGATGCTGGGACTGAACAAGGCAGAAAGGAGTTATATGTGTATTAAAAATACGCCTAAATATTTTTATAATGCTATGGATTTTTTTCCTATTCATAGCACCATCTGTTTCCATGGTATCCCCCAACACGGATGAGTTTTTAGACCTTCTTGCCAGCTCACAGAGCCGCCGTCTTGATGACCAGAGGGCCAGTTTCAGTAATTTGCCAGGGCTTCGTCTGACACAAAACAACAATAAGTCTGTCCTTGGCCACCTGATGACTAATGACAACAAAGAGCCTGATGAAGACTTCTTTGACATCCTTGTAAAATGTCAAGTATGTATGCATATTTGTGTCAGTCTGTGTATGGCTCAGATGCTGTTGGGAGCTTTGTCACTATTATAATTCTAATTTGGGAAAGGCTCATTTTGTATCAGGGACACACTTATTATTCAGGGGTCCATCACACACTATATAGATCCCTGTGATGGCTTTTTACTTTATTTTGGGTGGTGAGGCAAGGTGAGATGTTGCTGATGACTCTCTGAGCTGTGGTGGAGAGGAGACTGTGAAGGGTATAAAAGGAGATCTAGAAAAGAGCCCCTCTTAAAAAAAAAAAAAAAAAAGCCCCTCTTTTCTAAATGTTAGGAGAAAGCATTGGGAGCAGCCAGTGATTAATATGGGAAGAGTCTAGCTAGGGCCCTCTTTAGAGAACTTTAGGAGTAATGCACATATTGAGATAGCTTTCATTTTTTAGTTATTTTAATAATTATTTGCCAAAATGGTTAAGGAATATCTCAAATGGCTTGAAGAGGACCACAAGAAAAATAACCATTATTTTTACTAAAGAGACATTTCCTCTGCCCAACCCTAATTCTGTGTGTTTTCTCATTCTTAAAAAGATGAGGTGGTGACACATATACTACCCACCTGTCATTCATTCAACAGAAAATTATTGAGCATCTGTAATGTTCTCTGCACTATTCTAGACATTTGAGACACATACTTGGCTTTTAAAGGATCCTACATTTTAGTGTGAGAGATAGCAAAAAGTCTGTACATGTGTATAGATATTCTACGTCAGTTACTGATAAGGTGCTATAAAGAAAATTAAAGCAAGATAAAGGAGTGGGGTATCCAGGGGTGGTGGTGGTTAGGGAAGATGTTTCAGGATTGGCATATGAACAGACATCTGCATGAGGTGAAATAGTCAGCCATGTGAATATTTAGTGAAAGTGTTCCATGCAGAGACAACAAGTCTCTTCTTGGATATAAAAGGATAAGGGAGAGTGGTAGGAGATAAGGATGGAGAAATAACCAGCCTATATCTTATAGGCCATGAGGAGGTCTTGTATTCCAAATGTGATAGGAAGACATTGGACGGTCTGAAAGATCATCCTGACTACTGCTGAAAGCATGTGGAGTGGCACAGGGTGTTAGTAGAAAGACCAGCTAGAAAAACCAATATGGGTAATTCAGGCAGAAGATACTGGTGACTTTGACTAGTGTAGTGGTGGCAGTAGTAGTGATGATAAGCAGTCAGAATAGGGGTATATTTTTGAAGTTACGGTTGACTGGAAAGACCTGTTAATAAACTGGATGGAGGGGAGGGTATAAGAATCAAGTAGGGCTCCTATCTTTTTGGCTTTGCACTGAGTCAGTGAATGGTACGGTTTACTGAAATGGAGAAGAAAAACAGGTTTGGGAAGAAAAAGCAGTTCTGCTTTACTTTAGATACATCAATTTGAGTTATGTAAGTAGATACTCAAGTGGCAATGTTGAGTAGGCAATTGGATATAAAAAATCTGGAGTCCCAGAGAGAAAAGATTTTTGGGAGTCATCAGCATATAGCTGGTATTAAAGCCTTGGGAAGATAGTATCTAAAGAATAGATAAATAGGAAGACTAAGCCCTGGGAATTCCAAAATCTAACTGAACAGAGGAAGGTAAGCCAGCAAAGCAGCAGTCAGCCCAGAGAGTAATAGAAGCAAACTGAAGAAAGTGTTTTAAGAACACTGCTAAAAAGCCAAGTAAGATGATGGCTGATCTACTAGATTTGGCAACATGGAGATTATTAGTCATTTTGAAAGATACTGTTTTAGTGACATGATGGGGACAAAGGATTGAGGGGGTTGAGAACATGGAAAGTGTAAAAGGGGAGATAGTGGTTTTTTTTTTATTTTGGGAGTTAATACTGCATGAATGCTGACAAAAATGATCAAGTAGAGGGAGGAACAAGTGATGCAGCATAGTATGGGATAGTTGAAGTTTTTGCGCAGATGAGAAGGAAAGCAGAGTATATGTCTACAGATTTGGAGGTAGTTGTAGGTAGGAATTCTCTCTGGTGGCTTTTATTTTGTTAGCAAAGTAAGAAGTAGGGCCATTAGTGGACAGGGAAAAGTAACCTGAGGACTCATTTGAAATAAGTCACTGAAATAAGACAGGTCAGTAGAGTGGTATATTTTCTTTGGGTATAACCAACTGCTTAAGGATACAGAGCTTTAATCAAGGTCAGTATTTTGACAGAATAGGATGGAGGGGGAGAGAAGTACATACCAGGGAATTACTTTAATAAGGGACTTTGGAATCTAGGCTGCATCTAAGGGAAGTAAGGAAATAAAAGGTATGGAAGTGAAAAGTAACAGCGATCCCAGTGGCTTTAAGAAATACTGAAGACATGTCCCTAATAACAGACCATCAACATATATGAAGCAAAAATTAACTGAAGGGAGAAATGAACATTTCTAAAAATAGCTGAAGGTTTCAAGACCCCCCCCCCCCCAATAACAGGACAACCAGGCAGATGATAAACTTGAACAACACAGTAGGCTAACTACCTCTTACAGAACATACATTCTTTTCAAGTGCACATGGGATATTCTCCAGGAAAGACCATATGTTAGGGCCACAAAGTAAGTCTCAACAATTTTAAAAGAAGACAGATATCATACATAGAAGATACTCTGACCACAAAAGGATGAAGTTAGAAGCAATAACAGAAGGAAAAATGCAGAATTCACAAATTTGTGGAAATTAACCAGTAGGTAAAGAGGAAATCACAAGGGAAATTAGAAACTACCTAGAGACTGATGAAAATAACACAATATTCTAAAACTTTGGGATGCAGTGAAGGCAGTATTCAGGAAAATTTTATAGCTGTAAGAAGGAAAATCTCAAATTAACAACCTAACTTCACAGCTTAAGGGGCTAGAAAATGAACTAAACCTAAAACTAGCAGAAGGAAGGAAATGGAGAACAGAAAAATAGAAAAAAAAAAAATCAAATCTTAAAGCTGGTTATTTGAAAAGTTTAACAAAACTGGTAAACATTTAATACAACTGGTAAACATTTAACTAGAGTTAAGAAAAAGAGAAGCCTCAAATTACTAAAATTAGAAACAAAGGTGGGGCCATTACTCATATTCTACAGAAATAATTTTAGGAGAATATTATGAATGATTATATGCCAACAAGTTGGATAACCTGTATGAAATGGATAAATAACTAGAAACACAAAATCATCCAACACTGAATCATGAATAGAAAATAGACCCATAATCAATCCATAAGGAGATTATATCAGTAATCAAAAACCTCCTGACAAAGAAAAGCCCCAGACCTGATGGCTTCACTGGTGAATTCTACCACACATTTAAAGAACACCAGTCCTCATACTCTTCCAAAAAACTGAAGAGAAGGAAATACTTCCTAAGTCATTCTGTGAGGCCAGTATTGTCCTGATACCAAAGCCAGACAAGACACTACAAGAAAACTTGAGACCAATATCCTTTTTGAATATAGATGCAAAAATCATCAATAAAATACTAGCAAACAGAATCCAGTAAACGGATTATACACCATGCCCAGGAGGGATCTGTTCCTGGAATGCAGGTATGGTTCAACATAGGGGAATCAATCAATGCAATACATACACATTAATAGAATGAAAGCGGAAAAAACCACTTGATCATCTAAATGAAGAAAAAGCATCTGACAAAATTCAACAGATTTTCATGTTAAAAACACTCAACAAACTAGGAATAGTAAGAAACTACCACAACATAATAAAAGTCATTTATGAGGGGTGCCTGGGTGACTGAGTCGGTTGCAGTGTCTGACTTGGTTTCAGATCAGGTCTCAGTATTGTGGGATCAAGCCCCATGTGGGGCTCTGCGCTCAGCATGGAGTCTCCTTGTCCCCCTCCCTGTGCCCTTCACCCTGTGCACATGCACATGTGCACACGAATAGATTAAAAAAAAATCATTTATGAAATATCCACAGCTACCATCATACTCAGTGGTAAAAGAAAAAAACTATTCTCTAAGATCAAGACAAGGAGTCCACTTTCACCACCTCTATTCAACATAATATTGGAACTTCTAGTAGAGCAATTAGGCAAGAAAAAAACTCCAGATTGGAAAGGAAAAAAATTATCCCTGTCAGAAATGACAGTCTTAGATATAGAAAACCCTAAAGATTTCACCAAAGCCCACAAAAAACCCTGTCAGAACTAAGAAACAAATTCAGCAAAATAACAGGATACAAAATTAATATCCAAATATCAGTTGTGTTTCCATACACTAACAATGATGAACAAGTTATTACAAGTTATTGGGAGGGGGGAAATTAATTTTTTTTTTTTTTTTAAATTTATTTATTTGACAGAGAGAGATAGAGAGGGAACACAAGCCAGGGGAGTGGGAGAGGGAGAAGCAGGCTTCCCACGGAGCAGGGAGCCCGATGCAGGCCTCGATCCTAGGACCCCGGGATCATGACCTGAGCCGAAGGCAGACGCTTAACGACTGAGCCACCCAGGCACCCGGAAATTAACAATTCTTACAATAGCATCAAAAAGAATAAGCTACCCAAGAATGAATTTAACCAGGGAGGTTAAAGACTTGAACAATGAAAACTATAAAATGTTTCTGAAAGACATGAAAACCTCATAAATAAAATGGAAAAAAACTCACGTTCGTGGATTATAAGACTTAATATTGTTAAAATGCCAATACCACCCAGAGTGTAATCTACAGATTCAATGCATTCCTTATCAGAATGTAAATAAGGTTTTTTACAGAAACAGAAAATTCCACCCTGAGATTCCACAGGAACCCAAATAACTGAAACAATCTTGAGCAAGCAGAACAAAGTTGGAGGCCTCACATATCCTGATTTCAAATTTTACTACGAAGCTACAGTAATCAGTTATGGTACTGGCATAATGACAGACATATACACCAATAGGAAAGAGAGCCCAGAAATAAATCCTTGAATATGTGGTCGAATGATTTTCAGCAAGTATGCTACGACTATTAAATGGGGAAAGGATTCTCATCAACAAATGATTCTGGGAAAACTATCCACATGCAAAAGAATGAAGTTGGACCCTTACCTAATACCATATATAAAAACTGATTCAAATGGATCAAAGACCTAAATGTAAGAGCTAAGACTATAAAATCTGTAGAAAACATAAGGGGAAAGCTTCAAGATTTTGGATTTGGCAGTGATTTCTTAGTTATGACACCAAAGGCACAGGCAACAAAAGAAGAAATAGACAAACTGGACGTCATGAAAATTTAAAACTTTTGTACATCAAACAATTTTACAAAAGTAAAAAGGCAACTCACAGAAAATATTTGCACATCATATAAACGATAAAGGATTAATTCAGAATATAGAGAACTCTAAAACTTAACTACAAAAAAAGCTATTTCAGAAACGGGCAGGGGCGCCTAGGTGGCTCAGTAGGTTAAGTGACCGACTCTTGATCTCAGCTCAGGTCATGATCTCAGGGTCATGATACTGAGCCCCATGTCGGGCTCTGTGCTAGGCGTGGAGCCTGCTTTAAGATTCTGCCACTCCCCCCCCCCCCCGAAAGAATCCAAACAGACATTTCTCCAAAGAAAATATACAAATGGCCAATAATCACAGGAAGGGATGCTCAACATCACAAATCATTAGAGAAATGCAAATTAAAACCACAACGAAATACCATCTCACACCCATTAGTAAGCTATCATTAAAAAAAAAAAAAAAAAAACCCACCAGAAAACAAGCATCAGTGAGGATGTGGAGAAATTGGAACTGTCAGTGCACGGTAGGTGGAAATAGAAAATGGTGGAGCTGCTATGAAAAACAGTATGGTGGGACTTTCCAAGATGGCGGAGGAGTAGGAGAACTCAGTTTGGTCCCAGGAATTCTGCTACATATCCATCAAATCATTCTGAACACCTGTGAACTCACCCAGAGATCTAAGAAAAAGAATTGCTACAATTCTACAAATAGAAAGGCAACCACACAAGATGGAAAAACTCACCTCAAAAGAGAAGAGGCAGTAATGACTTACCAGGGACCTACTCAGTATAGATATAAGTAAGACATTGGAACTAGAGTTCAGAATAACAATTATAAAGACACTAGCTGGGCTTGAAAAAAGCATAGACGATACTAGAGAATCTCTTTCTGGAGAAATAAAGGAACTAAAATCTAATCAGGTTCAAATCAAAAAGGCTATCAGATGCAATAAAAAAATGGATGCTCTAACTGCTAGGGTAAATGAGGCAGAAGAGAATTAGTGATAATGAGGACAAAATCATAGGGAATGAGAAGCTGAGAAAAACAGATAAACAACTACTGGATCATGAGGGAAGAATATGAGAGATAAGTGATACCAGAAAGTGAAACAATATTAGATTAATTGGGATCCCAGAAAAGGGGGGGGGGCATGCAAATTATAGCTGAGAAGTTTCCTAATCTGGGGAAGGAAACAAGCATTCAAGTCCAGGAGGCACAGAGAACCCCCCCCCCCCAAAATCAACAAAAATAGGTCAACACCTCAACATATAATAGTGAAGCTTGCAAATCTCAGAGACAGAGGAAATCCTGAAAGCAGCTCGGGACAAGAGGTCTATAACCTAAAAGGGAGAAACATTAGACTGGCAGCAGACCTGGCAGGCCAGAAAGGACTGGCATGATATATTCAGGGCGCTAAATGAGAAATATGTAGCCAAGAATACTTTATCCAGCTAGGAAGTCATTCAAAATAGAAGGAGAGATAATAAAGCTTCCAGAAAAAAACAGAAACTAAAAGAATTTGTGATCACTAAACCAGCCCGGCAAGAAATATTAAAGGGGATCCTTTAAGCGAAGAGAGAGCCCAAAAGTAACATAGACCAGAAAGGAACAGAGATAATATACAGAGACAGTGACTTTATAGGTAATTCAATGGCACTAAATTCCTATCTTTCAATAGTTACTCTGAATGTCAATGGGCTAAATGCCCCAATCAAAAGACAGGGTATGAGAATTGGATAAAAAAGAAAGACCCATTGATGTGCTGTCTTCAAGAGACTCATTTTAGACCCAGAGACACCTCCAGATTGAAAGTGAGGGGGTGGAAAACCATTTACCATGCTAATGGACATCAAAAGAAAGCTGGGGTGGCAATCCTTATATCAGACAAATGAAATTTTAAATTTTTTTTTTTTTAAAGATTTATTTATTAGAGAGAGAATGACAGAGAATACATGAGGGACGGAGGGTCAGAGGGAGAAGCAGACTCCCCGCTGAGCAGGGAGCCCGATGTGGGACTCGATCCCGGGACTCCAGGATCATGACCTGAGCCGAAGGCAGGCGCTTAACCAACTGAGCCACCCAGGCGCCCCTGAAATTTTAAATTTAAACCAAAGATGGTAATAAGAGATGAGGAAGGACACTATATTAAAGGGTCTATCCAACAAGATCTAACAATTGTAAATATTTATGCCCCTAACATGGAAGCAGCCAATTATATAAACCAGTTATTAACAAAATTAAAGAAACACACTGATAATAGTACAGTAATAGGAGGGGACTTAAGATTTATTTATTTGAGAGAAAGAACAAAGAAAGCACAGGAGAGGTGGGGAGGGGGGGAGAGAGAAGCAGACTCCCCACTGAGGAAGTCTGGGCTCAATCCCAGGGTTCAAACTCAGGGCTGAATCCCAGGACCCTAAGATCTATGGCCTGAGCTGAAGGCAGAAGCTTAACTGACCGAGCCCCCAGGCACCCCAATAGTAGGGGACTTCAACACCCCACTCACTGCAGTGCACAAATCATCTAAGCAGAAGATAACAAAGAAAAAACGGCTTTGAATGACACACTGGACTAGATGGATCTCACAGATATATTCGAACATTCCATCCTAAAGCAGCAGAACACTTTTTTTTTTTTTTTTTAAGATTTTCATTTATTTATTTGACAGACACAGCGAGAGAAGGAACACAAGCAGAGAGAGTGGGAAAGGGAGAAGCAGGCTTCCCGCTGAGCAGGGAGCCTGATGCGGGGCTTGATCCCAAGACCCTGGGATCATGACCTGAGCCGAAGACAGACGCTTAACAACTGAGCCACCCAGGTGCCCCCCCCTTTTTAAGATTTTATTTATTTGACAGAGCACAAGCAGGAGGAACGGCAGGGAGAGGGAGAAGCAGGCTCCCTGCTGAGTAAGGAGCCAGATGCGGGACCTGATCCCAGGACCCTGGGATCATCACAACCAGAGCCGAAGGCAGACACTTAACCAACTAAGCCACCCAGGTACCCCCAGAATACACATTCTTCTTGAGTCCACATGGAACATTCTCCAGAACAGATCACATACTGGGTCACAAATCAGGTCTCAACTGGTACCAAAAGACTGGGATCATACCCTGCATATTTTTGGACCACAATGCTTTGAAACTGGAACTCAATCACAAGAGGAAATTTGGAAAGAACTCAAATACTTGGAGGTTAAAGAGTATCCTACTACAGAATGAATGGATCAACCAGGAAATTAAAGAATTTTTAAAATTCATAGAAACAAATGAAAATGAAAAAACCTTTGGGATGCAGCAAAGGCGGTCCTAAGAGGGAAGTATGTAGCAACACAAGCCTTTCTCAAAAAGAAAGGTCTCAAATATACAACCTTACCTTACACCTAAAGGAGCTTAAGAAAGAATAGCAAATAAAGCCTAAACCCAGCAGGAGAAGAGAAATAATAAAGATTAGAGCAGAAATCAATGAAATAGAAATCAAAAGAACAGTAGAACAGATCAACAAAACTAGGAGCTTGTTCTTTGAAAGAATTATTAAGATCAATAAACCCCTAGCCAGACTTATCAAAAAGGACCGAAATTAATAAAATCATGAATGGAAGAGGAGAGATCACAACCAACACTAACAAAATACAAACAATTGTAAGAACGTATGATGAGCAACTATATGCCAACAATTCAGGCAATCTGGAAGAAATGGATGTATTCCTAGAGGCGTATCAACTACCAAAACTGAACCAGGAAGAAATAGAAAACCTGAACAGACCCATCATCAGCAAGGAAATTGAGGCATTCATCAAAAATCTCCCAACAAACAGGAGTCCAGGGCCAGATGGCTTCCCAGGGGAATTCTACCAAGCTTTTAAAGAAGAATTAACACCTATTCTTCCGAAACTGTTTCAAAAAATAGAAATGGAAGGAAAACTTCCAAACTCATTCTGTGAAGCCAGCATTACCTTGATTCCAAAACCAAAGACCCCACTAAAAAGAATTACAGACCAATATCCCTGGTAAATATGGATGCAAAATTCTTACCAAGATACTCGCCAATAAGCTCCAACAGTACATTAAAAGGATTATTCACCACAACCAAGTGGGATTTATCCCTGGGCTGCAAGGTTGGCTCAACATCTGCAAATCAATGTGATACAATACATTAATAAAAGAAAGAACAAA
Organism: Halichoerus grypus; assembly: GCF_964656455.1. Lineage (NCBI taxonomy): Eukaryota > Metazoa > Chordata > Mammalia > Carnivora > Phocidae > Halichoerus > Halichoerus grypus. Next base: position 97,858,111 of record NC_135716.1, on the reverse strand, counting down.
AACCATATGATCCTCTCAATAGATGCAGAAAGAGCATTTGACAAAGTACAGCATCCTTTCTTGATTAAAACTCTTCACAGTGTAGGGATAGAGAATATCATAAAAGCCATATATGAAAAGCCCACAGTGAGTATCATTCTCAATGGGGAAAAACTGAAAGCTTTTCCCCTAAGGTCAGGAAAATGACAGGAATGTCCACTCTTAACACTGTTCAGCATAGTGCTAGAAATCCTAGCCTCAGTAATCAGAAAACAAAAAGAAATAAAAGGCATCCGAATCGGCAAAGAAGAAGTCAAACTCTCACTCTTTGCAGATGACATGATACTCTATGTGGAAAACTCATACAGGAATTAGCAAAGTGGCAGAATGTAAAATCAGTGCACAGAAATCAGCTGCATTTCTATACACTGAAAAAGAAGAAAGAGAAATTAAGCAGTCGATCCCATTTACAATTGCACCCAAAACCGTAAGATACCTGGCAATAAACTTAACCAAAGAGGCAAAGGATCTGCACTCAGAAAACTATAAAACACTCATGAAGGAAACTGAGGAAGACACAAAGAAATGGAAAAACATCCCACGCTCATGGGTTGGAAAAACAAATATTGTTAAAATGTCTGTGCTACCTAGGGCAATCTATACATTCAATACAATCCCTATCAAAATACTATCAACTTTTCTCACAGAGCTGGAACAAATAATCCTAAAATTTGTATGGAACCACGGAAGACCCCAAATAGCCAAAGGAGTGTTGAAAAAGAAAACCAAAGCTGGTGGCATCACAATCCTGGACTTCCAGCTCTATTACAAAGCTGTAATCATCAAGACAGTATGGTACTGGCACAAAAACACATAGATCAGTGGAACAGAATAGAGAACCCAGAAATGGACCCTCAACTTTATGGTCAACTAATCTTCGACAAAGCAGGAAAGAACACCCAATGGAAAAAAAAACCATCTCTTCAACAAATGATGGTGGGAAAATTGGACAGCCGCATGCAGAAGAATGAAACTGGATCATTTTCTTACACCATACATCAAAATGGATGAAAGACCTAAATGTGAGACAGGAATCCATCAAAATTCTAGAGGAGAACACAGGCAGCAACCTCTGTGATCTCGGCCACAGCAACTTCTTGCTAGACACGTCTCCAAACGCAAGGAAACAAAGACAAAAATGAACTATTGGGACTTCATCAAGGTAAAAAGCTTCTGCACAGCAAAGGAAAACAGTCAACAAAACCAAAAGACAACTGACAGAATGGGAGAAGATATTTGCAAATGACATATCAGATAAAGGGCTAGTACCCAAAATCTATAAAGAACTTACCAAACTCAACACCCAAAGAACACATAATCCAATCAAGAAATGGACAGAAGAGGGGTGCCTGGGTGGCTCAGGTTCAGCATCTGCCTTCGGCTCTGGTCATGATCAGATCTGGTCCTAGAATCAAGCCCCCTCCTGGGCTCCCTGCTCAGCGGGGAACCTGCTTCTCCCTCTCCCTCTGCAGCTCTCCCTGCTTGTGCGCTTGCTAATAAAATCTTTTTAAAAAAATTTTTTTTTAAAAATGGGCAGAAGGCATGAACAGACATTTCTCCAAAGGCAACATGTAAATCACCAACAGACACATGAAAAAATGCTCAGCATCAGGAAAATACAAATCAAAACCACAGTGAGATACTACCTCACACCAGGTCAGACATTTAGTCAGAATGGCTAAAATTAACAAGTCAGGAAATGACAGATGTTGGTGAGGATGTGGAGAAAGGGGAACCCTCTTACACTGTTGGTGGGAATGCAAGCTGGTGCAGCCACTCTGGAAAACAGTATGGAGGTTCCTCAAGAAGTTGAAAATAGAGCTACTGTACGACCCAGCAATTGTACTACTGGGTATTTACCCCAAAGATACAAATGTAGTGATCCGAAGGGGCACCTGCACTCCAATGTTTACGGCAGCATTGTCCACAGTAGCCTAAACTATGGAAAGATCCCAGATGTCCATTGACAGATGAATGGATACAGAAGATGTGGTATATGTATACACAATGGAATACTCTCAGCCATCAAAAAAAATTAAATCTCGCCATTTACAGTGCTGTGGCTGGAACTAGAGGGTATTACGCTAAGTGAAATAAGTCAATCAGAGAAACAATTACATGATCTCACTCATAGTGGAATTTATTATTAACAGGATCATAGGGGAAGGGAGGGAGAAATAAAACAAGACAAAATCAGAGGGAGACAAACCATAAAAGACTCTTAACTATAGGAAACAAACAGGGTTACTAGAGGGGAGGAGGTTGGAGGGATGGGGTAACTGGGAGATGGACGTTAAGGAGGGCACGTGATGTAAGAAACACTGGGTGTTATATACAACTGAAGAATCCTTGGACTCTACTTATGAAACTAGTAATATGTTAATTAATTGAATTTAAATTAAAAGAAAAAAATAAGCTTAACAGTGTTCCTTGTCAGCAAGCCTGATGAAAAACTGAATAATGAGACAATGGAAACCAAGACTGCCTTTAAGAAATTCTCAAGATTAGGGCGCCTGGGTGGCTCAGTTGGTTGAGCGACTGCCTTCGGCTCAGGTCATGATCCTGGAGTCCTGGGATCGAGTCCCACATCGGGCCCCCTGCTCAGCGGGGAGTCTGCTTCTCCCTCTGACCCTCCTCCCTCTCATGCTGTCTCTCATTCTCTCTCTCAAATAAATAAATAAAATCTTTAAAAAAAAAAAAAAGAAAGAAATTCTCAAGATTAAAACTCAGCTTAAATGTTAAAAAAACAAAACAAGGGGCGCCTGGGTGGCTCAGTCGGTTAAGTGTCTGCCTTTGGCTCAGGTCATGATCCCAAGGTCCTGGGATGGAGCCCCGCATCAGGCTCCCTGCTCAGCGGGAAGCCTGCTTCTCCCTCTCCCTCGGCCTGCCACCCTCCCTGCTTGTGCTCTCTTTCTCTCTCAAATAAATAAAATCTTAAAAAAAAAAAAAAGTATGGTGGTTCCTTAGAAAGTTAAAAATTACATTATCCAACAATCTCATTTCTGGGTATATATAACCCAAGCAGTTGAAATCATGGATATGAACAGATATTTGTACACCAATGTTCAAACAGCATTATTCACAATAGCCAAAAGATAGAGGCAACCAAGTGCCCATTGGTAGGTGGATAAAATGTGTATACCTACACAGTGGAATATTTTTCATCCTTAAAAATGAGGAAAATTCTGAAACAAGCCACAACATGGGTGAACCCGGAAGGCATTATGCTGAGAAGCAGGCAGTCACAGGAGGACAAATACTATACAGTTCCATTCATATGAGGTAAAGTAGTCAGATTCATAGAGACAAAATAGAATGGTGGTTGCCAGGGGCTGGAGGGGGGAGAATGGGAGCTACCGTTTAAAGGTTTTGAGTTTTGGTTTTACAAGATGAAAATGTTCTGGATATGGATGGTGATGACCACACAGCAGGATGAATGTGCTTAATACTAAACTGTACATTTAAGAATGGTTAAAGTGGCAAACTTTATTTTACAATTTAAAAAAAAAGTTTCCTGGGGGATTACTGTCTAGGCTGATCTGGAAAATTAGAGGTGGCAGTCAGCATGGGATGTTTGAAATCATGCTTGTAAAGACAATGCAATTACTGAGAGTGACCAAGTCTGGCCTATGACCACGGGAGCTAATGGATAAGGCAGAGGTAAAGAATGAAGACAAGAGAAGAGGTCCAGGGACCCCAGCGCCCAAGTGTTGGATGAGTTGGAGGACAGTGAAATCACCACAGCATAAAGGCAGGAGAAATGAAGTGTGAGCCGGGCGCGTGTGTGTGGCGGGGCGGCCGCTCACAAGGAGGCCTGTGAGGGTCCCAGGGCTGCGGGGTTAAATGTGAAGGCAGGTCAGTGCACAGTGCCCAGCAAGAGTGGGCACTCCGACGTCAGCCTGCATATTCCCATGCTGGAGCTTACAATACCAGACACTCTATGTACACTTTTAAGTGCTTGTATTTTTTAGTTGATCAATAACATTTCTAATGTACTTCTAAAATAAGGATCGGTAAGTTACAACTTCAAGGAAAAAATCTGGACTATTTAACAGATTTAAATGCTTAAGACAGGGCTAGACAGAGAACATTTTAGGCTTTTCAGGCCCCATGGTCTTTGTCACAACTGCTCAACTCTGCTGTTGTAGCTGGCAAGCAGCCACATGTAGTTCATCAACAAATGAGCATTGCGGTGAAATGAAAAGGAAACGTTATGTACAAAAACAGGAAAAGAACACAGTAAGATGGGATAGAGTAGAGCCTAGTCTAAAGGTGAATTCTAGAACGCAAATGCCCATACCCAGAACAAGTTGGCAACTCATTCACCTCTGGTTGCTTCTGATTCTGCACAGCTGGGATGGTATCTGGGGCTCTGTTCTTTCTAAAAATCCTTCAGGTGACTTGGTGGGCAGTGAGAACCACTTCTCCAAATGGCCCCTCCCAGAAAGTGGGCTCCGGTTTGCTGACCCCTGGCCTGACACAGAATCTGTAAGGTAGCGCTGCAGGGTTTTTGTACCTAACATTCTAAGGATTTGAGAAGTTGTATTTGCCAGTGCTTACTCTGTAATATTTGACCTTGTATCTTAATTAATCTTACCAAAGCCATGATGTTACACTTCTGCATAATACTTGCTAGATTCTGATATGTAAGTCATGGCAAAAGTTTGTTTTTTTCTAAAGATCTTATTTATTTATTTGACAGAGAGATAGCACAAGTAGGCAGAGTGGCAGGCAGAGAGAGAGGGAGAAGCAGACTCCCCGCTGAGTGGGGAGCCCGATGCGGGGCTCGATCCCAGGACCCTGGGACCATGACCTGAGCCGAAGGCAGACGCTTAACGACTGAGCCACCCAGGCGTCCCAATGGCAAAAGTTTTATCAGGTTTCAGGTCTGAAGATTAAATTTCTGAGACGAGGCAAAAAAGTTTTTTTTCTTGTGATGACAAACATTAATGAAGTATTTGTGTTTTAATCTCTCTCATCCATTTTCAGGGGTCCAGATTAGATGATCAAAGATGTGCTCCACCACCTGCTGCCACAAAGGGACCAACAGTACCAGATGAGGACTTTTTTAGCTTGATTTTACGTTCTCAGGCAAAAAGAATGGATGAACAGAGAGTTCTTTTACAACGAGATCAAAACAGAGACACTGAATTTGAACTGAAGGGCCTTTTGCAAAGTAATGCTTTGTTGGAATTTAAAAATACAGGAAAAAAATAAGCAAACCACTAGTTATTATGGATATTTTTTTAAAATGACCTTATTTCCTTTCAGAACACTGCAGGGAAATTCAATCTATTACTTTTTCCTTAAGAGGAGAAATTATAGCACTGTAATACAGCTTAAAATGTTCTAGAATGATGTAAATATTTAACCTTTAGTAGTATGATATTAACATTCCTCTGGACACGCACTTGTTGCAGGGTGGAGGGGTCTTATAAAAGGTGCTTCATCAACTTTTGTGATTAAGGCTCGGGATTGTGTTCTTTGGCAACTTGTTAGATTCCTTTACCTAGAGTTTGTAAAGTAGGAAGATAAATGAATCTAGACTAGAATTTAATCCTCTTGCTGAGATAATTTTTTTTAATCTTAATTGACAATGGCATTCTTTTATACTGAACCATGGATGTAGTGAGAAATTTTGCTGTTTAGTAAAAATAACTTACCTGACCAATGTGTAAAAAAGTTAGTCTTATTTAAAAAATCTAGATCTTTTTTCTGTTAAGAAAGTCATATTTTCAGTATGTTATTAGTTCGAAGCCATTATAAAAACTCTTAAAATAAACTTTCAGCATGTTTTGGGCCCTTTAATTTTAAAGTGTGTGTGTGGCTTAAAATTATACCTTCTGTTACAAAACACTGGTGTAAAATTTTTTAAGACCTAATGTCAAAACAAAACAAAACAAAAAAAACACCCCAAAAACTCATGTGGTTATATCAAGAACCTAGGCCTTGAAAATAGAAAACAGATGAAAACTCACAAAATTTAAATATGAAAGATCTAAGTTTAAGCCCTCAGTCACCATTAAGCCTTCCTTCCCCCTCCCAGAAACTGAAGGTAGTTTACAAGGGTATAGAATAGGACATGACATAAAGTTAGCTTAGGAAAAGAACACAGTAAGATGGGATAGAGTAGAGCCTAGTCTAAGGGTGAATTCTAGAACGCAAATGCCCATACCCAGAACAAGTTGGCAACTCATTCACCTCTGGTTGCTTCTGATTCTGCACAGCTGGGATGGTATCTGGGGCTCTGTTCTTTCTAAAAATCCTTCAGGTGACTTGGTGGGCAGTGAGAACCACTTCTCCAAATGGCCAGTGTTCACAAAAATAAAATAGTTACTCGATCTGGAATCACATCAAAGGCTCAGGGGAAAAAAAGATTATTCTTGGTTCTAAGATCAAATTTTGTCAAAAGTACTCAGTTAACACCCGGATCATCTTACGTCTTATATATTACACATACAACAGAACGTCCTAGACAACATCCTTTTAAAAACTGCACGTAAGTATCATGGGGTTTTTTTCTTACCAGCATATTCAATGAGCAAAGACAGCATATCAAATTACAATAATGTAAAAATAGGTGTTTATTTTGTGTATACAATAGTTCTTAGACCCTGTAAACATTCAACATTATCTATTCCACTTAAACACTGCTTTTATAAAGCTGTCTACCCAATTCTGATTTTCCTAAAAGCCTGCTGCTAAAATTCTTGATTCTAATGATAAATATGGGCTGGACAATAAACAAGTCTATTTCCCCAAGTTATAAACTGGCCTTGATCTGTTCGGTCTGCTTTAGTGTCTTCCCTAAATTGCCGTCATCATTCAACAGCAGTGGTATGTTGCCTCGCTAGCTGTCCAAGTGGACTGCATCCCCAAACGGCTATCTGTAATGAGAGAATACAAAGATGAAATTCTACTTAATTCTTTACAGATTCATTTTTGGATAAAAAGCAGTTAGGAATTCAAACAGCATTAACTCCACTCTCACAGTTAGTCTGTCACCTGAGGCATTCATTGCTCTTCAGAATCCTGTCACAGCTCAGAGGACAACTACCATCCTGGGCACATATTTACCAATTAGTGTGAACAGGTCTGGCCCTCAGGGAGGACTTAATATGCACCGATGTTCACGAATCTACTCCAAGCTGCAGGCATCCTTGCATTAGTTCATTTGTCCCATACCTACTGTGTTGCAAATTTTTCTGTAAAATCCTGTTGCTTTTTCTGGAAAGAACTACTACCTTTCTGATGAATTACTAAAGATGTTTGCAATATTAAACTAGAAAATAATAATAATAAATTTTATATCCTCTTGCTGAGGTAATTTTTTAAAATCTTAATTGGCAATGGCATTTTTTTATACTTAACCAGGGACATAGAGAAATTACGCTGTTTAGCAAAAATAATGTACTCGACCAATGTGTAAAGTATGTATTTGGTGGGGAAAGGGTAAAGCTATTCTCCGTCTATTGACTATGTAAGACCAAGATCACCGATTAACAAACTGTGGTAACTAAATTCTCCTGGCCATCTTCAGGTCTGTCTTAGCTGAGGGTAAAAAGGGGCGACAAGGAAGCAGGCCCAGTCAGCACTGGAAGAGTTGAGCGACGGAGGCAGGATTCGCAACAACGAAGCCATGATGAGCTGGGGCAGCCTCCGCAGAGACAAGGGGACCCAGACTCCGTGACTGCGGTTAAGACGCTGAAGTGCATGAAAAGGGTAAAGCTTACGACAGTGGACTTTCCTTAAAATAGTTTGAGTACCTACCACTTTTGGAAACATATCAAATCCAGTGCACAACTAACAAATCATTAACTGAAGTAGGTATTACAGGATGTCCACTAGGCAACACACCCGTCGGCTAGTTGGTTCCTATATATGCATGTGAACCATAAAACTTATTTTTCCATGTTTCCTGATTCAAACTGACCTCTTATCTGAAATCAGTGATGCTTGCCATATGTTCATCTATGAGATCCTGTTCCAAAATCAACACCACAAACTCCACAGGAGGTACCAATATGAAAATGAAATTACACAAAAGATAAAAATTAAACAGAAATACATGGGTATTCGTTAGTTCTGACGGTCAATAAAAATATTCATGTTTAAGTTGGCACATGTAGGGTAGTAAATGTCAGAATATTTGTAGAGAAGAGCAAATAGTTGTGAAGAGTATACTTTACAAAACCCAAAGATGACCTCTGAGCTGTGGTCCGAGGCTGTGCTCCTCTAGCCACATGGGCCACTCTCCAGATCCTTCCCACCGCTGGCTGGGCTGGACGCGCTGCCTTCCTCTGGGCTGCCTCTGGCATCAGTCCCGAGCTGGGCCTTTTCCTCTGCAGGTGAACCTTCCACCTTCTCTGATGTGTCTGGGCCAGAGACAGGCCTACAAGACTGGCTGCTTTCGGTACTGCTTTCTGGCAGTGTGCTTTCTCCCTGGATTCCACCAAATTCTTTGGGCTTTGTATCCAAAACAGGTAATTTATGCTGTAGAGAATGACATTTTAATTTTTTAATTAACATAATGTGAAGATTCAGTCATCAAACACGTTTAACAAGTTCCTATGCAAATCTGTATCAAACTCTCAACTCCTTCAAATCCCAGCTCCAGTGCTGTGCTGTAATTATGTAAATGTTAGTAAGCCTCACAGAACCCTGCACGGAGGAGTGGGGGCACTCAGGATATTCCAGGTGGTCTAGCGACCCAGCTTTAGGAGAGGGCAAGAGGACTGGGGACCAGTACTGCTAACTCCTCTTGCCTGGTGAGAATAATTCATTCGACAAATATTTACTGAGCCTGTATTCAGTTCCAGGTACTGGGGAAACAGCAGGAACAAAACCAACAAAAACCCTTGCCCTCACTGGAACTTCCATTTTGCTTGGGGAGACAATCAAGCAACAAATTAACAAAGTACCAAGCTGGAGTCAGACGACTATTTAAATTAGGGTAATGTGAAAGGTGATACAGGAGTAAAGACTTAAAGAAATGAACCACATTTCGGCGTTCTAGACAGAGAACAGCAAGTAAAAAGGTTCTAATTCATGGAATAGTGAGGAGGCCCTTGTGGCTGAAGGAGAGTGAGCATAGGAGGAGAAGAAATCCATGTACTAACGGAGGTGGACTGTGGGCAGATCAAGGAAGCCCTGGGCCACCGAGATAAGTAGCTTTCCCTTTAAGTGAGATGAGAAGTCCCTGGAGAGTTTGAGATGAGTGGTGCATTACCATTAACTATTAAATGAAAAGAACATCTGAAAATTTTTTAGATGTATGCAGGTATGTTTATTCTTATAAGAAACTCCATGGGAAGGGATTCTAATTTTCTAGATTCTACTGTGCTCACAACTGTTTCTCAAAGGTTTACAGTTACAACTTAAACTTTGCAAATGACAATGTAAATTCCTCTCTCAAACAAAAACGGAAATGTCCCTTTAAATGGCCAATAACGTAGAAAAAACACCTCAGCATTCTGCAGGTAGAAAGTAGAGTCTAGCCAATGATGCCAAGGATTTGGGAAAGCGGGGTGTGTGACCCCTCCCCACCCACTCTCCCACCCAGCTGAGCCTTTAGGGGTCTCCTGCAGGTTCCCCCAGGCTCCGGGCCTTCAGTGAAGACTTTTCTCTGAGCTCTTCAAAGGCAGAAATTTCAGTCACGATTACTTGGTTTCCTATGAAATTTCGTATGAATTACTACCTGTTCTAACTACCGTTAAATAGGATTTAACATAAAAATTAAATCTCGTTTTAGTTCTTCTGAGAAGGCTGAACTTTTGGCCAGAAAACAGAATAAACAATTATATTAAGAATGATGTAATTAACCGTGGCAGGTAAAAGAGAAGAATCGCCTAACCGGAAGCTTTACAGGAAGCACGGAGGCAGGCCTACATGAAGGACGGCAAAAGAAACAATTGCTGACTTACACTGGGTACCACCGTGGGACGCTCCCTCGCCTCTGCCTGGGGTACATCGCATGGCCGGAGCACTTCGGGGCTCTTGGTGCCAGTCCTAGGTATCAAGTCAACATCTCTCTCTCTCATACCATCTCTTCTACCCTCATATGTTCTGTCATAAGGGCCTCGCTCAAAGGGGCTGATGTGGCCTCTATAAGGGAAACGTGCATCACCTGCTCCACCATGGGGTCTATCACCAACTGCCTGCAGCCGTCCTCTATCAGCTGGCTCAAGTGCCCGGGGTGGCTCTCTTTCAGGACCACCTAAATGTCTCAGCATATTAACTGATTTTCCAGCACCATAGCAGAAACTCTAGAAGGAAAAGAAAGAAATATATAGTATTTAATGGCTGACTTACAATGAAATTATTCAGGGTGCTAGCAAAATTACCTAACTTGACTTAATGGCATTTGGAGACATAAACATGTTTATTTCACTGTTGTTTCATTTGTGATCTCTTGTTTAGATTAACACTAGGCCAGAGTAGCCAACAAAATGTGAGAAATCATGAAGTGATAAGTAGACATTTCAATGAGCTGAACACCCTTTCACTGAATTGTAACAAGGTCAGTTTGGCTAAAACCTAGAAACTTAAATTGGAAGGTACTAATTGATAACTGTTCATCAGATGTCTATTTTCACACCCACCATATAAGGTAAATGCTAAAAATTAGTGTTACACACATCATTACATCAACATTCTCATGTAGGGTAACTTTTCTACAAATACAAACGGCTTTAGCGACAACCAAAATTCAACAGGCTTTGAATCCCATTTCATGAGAAAAACGAGGCAGCAGTTCTCAAACTGTGGCCCAGGGACCCCTGGGGGGGATCCCTGGGACAGTTTCAGGGACTCTGTAAGGTCAAACTTTTCATACTTCAAAGACCTTAGTCTTTTTTATTCTTCCCTTCTGAGTGTATGGTGGAGTCTTCTGGGGCTGGAATGACTTCTTCATTCTACTGGCTCGTCGACTGTGTGCTTGTGTAAACTTGTATTTGAAATTTTTCTTAGTTTTAATTCCTAATATGGTAAGTGTCAATAAATAAAACCACTATAAACAAGGGCTCTTTGCGGTCTTCAGTTTTTTTGTTTGTTTGTTTTTTGGGGGGTTTTCTTGTTTTTTTGTTTTTGTGGTCTGCAATTAGGGCAAAAGGGTCCTAAAAACAAAAAGTTTGAAAGTCACTGTGCTGGAAAAACTATTTAAAGACAGAAGCAGTAAAAGTCCTTTTCTAAGGCAGATGAAGAAGAGATGATGGGTTCTTGCTTATAATTTCAGCTTCAGAGACTAACTACAAACAGTCCCCCACCTACGATGGTTCAACTTAAAACTGTTAGACTTCACGATGCTAAGAAAGTGATAGTGCACGCAGTAGAAACTGTACTTCAAATTTAGAATTTGGATCTTTTCCTGGACTAACGATTTGGGGTCCAATCCTCTCTGGTGATGCTGGGCAGGGCAGATCCTGGTCAGCCACGGGGTATCGAGGGTGAACAACCCCTACCCTCACAACCACTCCGTACCCACACAACCATTCTGTTTCTCTCTTTCAGTACAATATTCAGTGAACTACGTGAGATATTTGACATTTTGTTATAAAATGGGCTTTGTGTTAGATGAATTTGCCCAACTGCAGGCTACCATAAGCATTCTGAGCATGTTTAAGGTGGGCTAGGCTAAGCTACAATGTCCTGGAAGCTAGGTGTAGTAAATCCATTTTCGACTTACAGTGGGTTTATTGGGACGTAATCCCATAAGTCAAGGAAAATCTGCACTATTATACAACTAACATCACCTAACAAAACCATACCCCTAAACCAGACTCCTGTAATCACAAGCCAAAAAACAAAAACAAAATAGGAACAATTTCAAAGTGAATAAAGTGTAGTAAATTTTGTATCCTTAGGGAAGAAAATCCTTTTTAATTTAATAATTTAAATTGGAAGGTACTGTCTGATAACTGCTCCCATGTTGTGTATATTCACACCCATCAGAGAAAATAGACACTGAAAATATTTAAAGTTATAAACTTTAAATAGGTTAATTTCTTCACAAATGCAAACCTGGTTTTTCCCGTGGCACATCTAGGTTCTTTACCTTTTAAGTGACAACTGCTTTATTAGAGTAAGGGCCGAAAATCAATAAAAAAAGCTGAAGAGACCATAGATGAATGATGAATAATGTTTCTTCTTAACAAATGTCTGTTCCTGGATTCCCCAACTGTTTCTCAGTAACTCACCTTCTTCCACATCCCAATTTGATTCTGTGGAAAAGCCAATGCTCTTCCCTTCTTAGTGCTGCAAAAACTCAGACTGAAATAAGAAGGCCCCCTTTCTCAAAGAGGACAAAAACAACTGATTTCATGTATATTAATTCACCAAGTTGAAGAACAAATTTAGAAAAATATTATTCTAAGTCACTGCCATGACATCTATAGTCAAACTTGACAATCATTTTCTTGCTTAAAGGAATATACATGTAAGTATAAATAAATCTGTATCACTTAAAAATCATCTTCTCATACCGTTAAGCAAAATTTAGCCTGATTTACAACAGCAAAAAATCTAAGTTTTAGAATTGCCTTTTTTTCTACAAGCACTGTTAATAGTCAACCGTGCTGTATACTAACCAGGACAGCTAATGCCATAATGATCAGCACTGGAATGTGAAGTAATACTGGGATCTCCTTCATGAACTCTTTAATAAATTCTCCAGCTCCTTTCCCAATGTGTTTCAGTGGCTCCGTGACAAAGTTGGTGAATGTAACCGCCAGTGCCTAAAACAAAAGATAACAGCAACTTAACTTTTCCCTCAAAAGACAATGAGGGGCACCTGGGTGGCTCAGTCGTTAAGCGTCTGCCTCCGGCTCAGGTCATGATCCCAGGGTCCTGGGATCGAGCCCCACATCGGGCTCTCTGCTCGGCAGGAAGCCTGCTTCTCCCTCTCCCACTCCCCCTGCTTGTGTTCCCTCTCTCGCTGTGTCGCTCTGTCAAATAAATAAAAAATCTTTATACAAAAGTAGGGACCCGAAAGGCTACGTGCACCCCAATGTTTATAGCAGCAACGTCCACAATAGCCAAACTGTGGAAAGAGACAAGATGTCCATCAACAGATGAATGGATAAAGAAGATGTGGTATATATATACAATGGAATATTATGCAGCCATCAAAAGGAATAAGATCTTGCCATTTGCAACGACGTGGATGGAACTGGAGGGTATTATGCTGAGCGAAATAAGTCAAACAGAGAAAGACATGTATCATATGACCTCACTGATATGAGGAATTCTTAATCTCAGGAAACAAACTGAGGGTGCTGGAGTGGGGGGTGGGGTGGGAGGGATGGGGTGACTGGGTGATGGACACTGGGGAGGGTATGTGTTCTGGTAAGCGCTGTGAATTGTGCAAGACTGTTGAATCTCAGATCTGTACCTCTGAAACAAATAATGCAACATATGTTAAGAAAGAAAAAAAGAAGAAGAATGTAGCAGGAGGGGAAGAATGAAGGGGGGGAAATCGGAGGGGGAGAAGAACCATGAGAGACAATGGACTCTGAAAAACAAACTGAGGGTTCTAGAGGGGAGGAGGTTGGGAGGATGGGTTAGCCTGGGGATGGGTATTGAGGAGGGCACGTTCTGCATGGAGCACTGGGTGTTATGCACAAACAATGAATCATGGAACACTATATCTAAAACTAATGATGTAATGTATGGGGATTAACATAACAATAAAAAAAATTTATAAAAAAAATATATATAAATAAAAAATCTTTAAAAAAAATCAATTAAAATGTTTTAACGTGAAAATCATTGTGTAATGGAAGTATTTTTTCTAGAACAAGGGTTTATTATTAGCAAAATGACTGTAAAAAACACTAATAACTTTAAATAAATACAAGAAATTTTTGATTCACTTTGTATAAGTAATATTTACAAATGTATTCTATACCTTTGTTGGTGGGACCAACCAAATAGGGTTGACTAATAAGAGCTCGTAGTATTTTTGGCATGGGTCATCCTTATAGGTCCATGAACTTCTCAACAATTCTATTTAGAGAAATAGACAAAACACTGAGTCATTAAAAAAAAAAAAAGTCACATTTCATTCCCAAATAAGACAGCATTTTGGTTTTGTCCCTGTCCCCATCACCAACCAATTTTAAATGCTGGTACAAACAGACTCCCTGTAATACGGATTTAAAAATTTTTCATCTTATGTCCAAAATGTTTATCTTAAAAATCTCTTCAAATTAGACAAGTCTTATGTAGATAAAACATTATATTTTATGAAATTTTCTAAAAGGTTAAGTATTAAAAACTGTTCTTTACACACACAAATGAATCCAAATAAAACCGCGGAAATCTGAGATCGCTGAATCATATGCAAGTTGATATCCTGGCTATGAGATCGCACTGCTGTAACTGTGTAAGACGTTTACACTGGGGGAAAATGGGGAAAGGGTACACCGATCTGTTTTCCTTCTTACAACTACCTGTGCATCTAGAATTATCTCAGTAAAATTTCAATTTAAAAAATCTGTTACAAGATAAAGAACATTACTAGTTCTCCCAATTTTTCTAAATCAGGTTTATGTACATTACATACTAGCCTGAGCTAGAGAAGGCGTTCAGATGTCCCCTGCAGCCAAGAAGCGAGGCCAGATTGGGTTAGTTCCCACAACTTTTAAAGAACCGTTAATATGGACGCCCTGTTTTGTACAATCCGCAGGGATTCTATTCTGGGTCCGTTCTTACGGACTTGCATTTATAAAGTGCCCTTGAACACTAAACCACTCCTACTGCTAGATACACAGAACTAAAGGCAGCCAACAGTAGTGACAATGTATATACAGTCTGTGAGGGGAAAAAAGTTAAAGAATTTTCCTCCTAGGAAAAAAAAATGTGTAGTAAAGCTACAACTTAACATTTCATAAGTCAGTATAAGGAGATTAAGTCTAAGATGGATCTTAATTCATATAAACACTGATTCACTTCTTTAATGCACACGCTGGACCCCCTTCCTAAGGACCAGACAGACAAGATGAGCTCTGTCTCCGTCACCGACCGACGGAGGAGACGGCAGCACTACGGGAGCCGACAAAGACGCCGTTCCTAGTCCCTCCCCATGAGGTTACGGGAGCACGAGCGGCCGGGTCTGAACCCTGCCTCTTCTCGCATCTTCTTCTGACACTGAGGACTCAGTCACGGAAAGCCTCCTTCCAGCATTTTCTCATTTCTCTGTAATTACTAATATGTTCTCTCCTTCCCAGAAATTCTATTCAAAATGAGGCCCAGCAAACCGACCCCTTACCCCAGAGGCTTCCAATCCAGTCCATCTTCTCAGCACACACATTGTTCAACGGCTCCAGCTTGGCAACCTCGGCCTGATGCTGCGCGAACGCGAGCTGAGCAACACCAAAAGGGAGCTGTGAGCGGCTGCGGACATGAAGTTATGTCTACACATCCAAAACCCTGACTTCAAAACGTATCTTCACCAGACACCAGATGGTTCACGGTTTTTTAGTAGGAAAAAAACAAAAACATTTCTAATAACTTTTTTTTTTTTAAGATTTTATTTATTTATTTGAGAGAGAGAGACTGAGAGAGAGAGAGCACATGAGAGGGGGGAGGGTCGGGAGGGTCAGAGGGAGCAGCAGACTCCCTGCCGAGCAGGGAGTCCGATGCGGGACTCGATCCAGGGACTCCAGGATCATGACCTGAGCCGAAGGCAGTCACCTAACCAACTGAGCCACCCAGGCGCCCCAAAAACATTTCTAAATAGCAGCTCTTTTCCACTCATGGCAAAGCACAGTCTTAATGCAACGAGTGAGGATAAAGAACTATAGCTTCCTTCTTTGTAAGTAATTTTGATGAGAAAGGCAAACCTTTGTGCTAAAAAGGATTATTTTAAAAAATCAGTTCAAATATAATTCATACCACACCCAAAAATATAGTTATATATATTAAATGACTACTTCTCATTTTCTTTCACAATTCATGATAAAATGGTGTTTTGTGGGGCGCCTGGGTGGCTTAGTCATTAAGCGTCTGCCTTCGGCTCAGGTCATGGTCCCAGGGTCCTGGGATCGAGCCCCACGTCGGGTTCCCTGCTCGGCGGGAAGCCTGCTTCTCCCTCTCCCACTCCCCCTGCTTGTGTTCCCTCTCTCGCTGTGTCTCTCTCGGTCAAATAAGTAAAATCTTTAAAATAATAAATAAATAAATAATAAAATGGTGTTTTGTTCTGGATGGTTTTCAGCACAAGTGGCCTATATAAAGATAACATATTTTTTATATGTCCAAGCCCTGGGGGAAATTGCTGAGATAACAATATTCAACCAAACTTTTTTCCTTTAATTTGCAAACAATTAGTTCTAGAAGCTATAGAACTTAGAGCAAAAGGTTAAGGATATATCACAATGATTTAATCAGATAAATTCATCAAAAATATTTTGCCACTTGACTCACCTTGCTAGAAAGATCTAAAATTGTCCTTCAATGCTATTTCAACAGGAACAGTAGTGCTTCATTTGACTTTCTATATTCAGCATGATCCCAATTTTGAAAGAATTAAAATTTAGAAAAAAATCGGAAAGAAATACCTCAAAATATTGACAGCAATTATCTTTAGGTGACAAAATTACAGGTAATTAAAAAAAAGAAATCAAATTTCTGGGGCACCTGGGTGGCTCAGTCAGTTCAGCATCTGCCTTTGGTTCAGGTCATGATCCCGGGGTCCTGGGATCGAGCCCCACGTTGGGCTCCCTGCTCAGTGGGGAGCCTGCTCGAGGATTCTCTCTCTCCCTCCGCCCCTCCCCCTCCCCCGCTCCTGCTTGCTCTTTCTCAAATAAAATCTTTTTAAAAAAATCAAATTTCTCTGTATAACTTTCTATCTTTTCTAAATCGTCTACTATCAACATAGCACTTTCATATTCAGAAAATAACCTAACTTTAAAAAATAACATTTTGATATCCTTTCTGGCAAAGAAAAGGACATACCTTAACCTACCTACATAGAATTTTTTAAAATGCATCCACCTAGCTCTATTCTGATTTAGCCACCCAGATGCTACGCATGAGAAACTGGGTTAGGAAAATAGGCCTGCACCAAACTGGTCAGGGACCCGAAACACCAGGGACAGGTGAGCGGCTGCCAGATGACAATCCGGCATCTCTGATCAGAGGCAAGGTTATACGCTCCTCTAAAGGCACTGAGGTCTTCTGTTAGCATGAAGTAACACTGAAAAACATGAAAACCTCCCACCTATTTAATACCTTATATAGATACATCCAATTCCATCCCAAACTGATGAGGAAACTGATGAATAACACACGTCTCAACTGGGTGTACCAATGCACATACGTCCACAGCTCGGTAGCGACTAATCCCACGATACAGAGCAGACACAGAAGCACCTCGAAAACAGGAAGAAGCGGAGAGCAGGGTTACTGCCAAGCCACCATCCCCGCCGAGAAATGATAATCCTCAGCAGAAACGAAAGAACTGGCCTCAGACACGCAGCAGCATCTGTGCCATTCTGCTGCACGGCCATGGAAACAGAAGCGTCTGCGCACGGGTTAACGTAACTACGGTGGAGGGGTTTTTTTTTAATTTTTACATTAACCTATATAATGTATTATCGGTGTCAGAGGTAGAAGTCAGTGATTCATCAGTCTTATATAGTACCTAGTGCTCATTACATCACAGACCCTCCCCAGTGACCATACCCAGTTACCCCGTCCCCCCAACCCCCTCCCCTCCAGCAACCCTTTGATTGTTTCCTATAATTAAGAGTCTCTTATGATTTGTCTCCCTCTCTGGTTTCGTCTTGTTTCATTTTTTCCTCTCTTCCCCTATGATCCTGTTTTGTTTCTTAAATTCTACAATATCAGCGAGAGATAACTGTCTTTCTGACTGGCTTATTATTTCGCTTAACGTAACACCCTCTAGTTCCAGCCACATTGTTGCAAATGGCAAAATTTCATTTTTTTTTTTTTGATGGCTGAGAGTATTCCATTGTATATATAGACCGCATCGTCTGTAGCCATTCATCTGTCAATGGACATCTCAGCTCTTTCCATAGTTTGGCTATTGTGGACATTGCTGCTATAAACATTAGGGTGCAGGTGCCCCTTCAGATCACTACATTTGTATCTTTGGGGTAAATACCCAGTAGTGCAATTGCTGGGTCGTAGGGTAGCTCTATTTTCAACCTTTTGAGGAACCTTCATACTGTTTTCCAGAGTGGCTGTACCAGCTTGCATTCCCACCAACAGTGTAGGAGGGTTCTATGGTGGAGTTTTTAAAGCATTTTTAAAAATGAGCTGTTACTGGGCGCCTGGGTGGCTCAGTCATTAAGCGTCTGCCTTCGGCTCAGGTCATGATCCCAGGGTCCTGGGATCGAGCCCCGCACCGGGCTCCCTGCTCCGCGGGAAGCCTGCTGCTCCCTCTCCCCCACTTGTGTTCCCTCTCTCGCTGTGTCTCTTTCTGTCAAATAAATAAATAAAATCTTAAAAAAAATAAAATAAAATAAATGAGCTGTTACTTATGTCCCCCTTGTCCCATCTTACCATCAACAGATTATATGGATCCACTCCAAAGGAGTCTTCAAATCGCCACTTCCATGTTTCAAAATCATGAAACTTAAAATTAATTAAAATATCACTTAGTGCATCATCCAAGGCTCCTGGTTTCCAATCCTCTCCACTGAGAAACTTCTGTATTTCTAACAAGGTTTGTCTTTTTAGGATAATCTCAGCATCATAATGCATATCATCTTTGTTTTCTTCAGGCTGAATTAAATTTGCCCAAAAAACAAAACAGAACAAAACAGAAAAGAGAAACACTTCAAGACAAAAGCCGATTTGGAACTAAATATATATGTGGTTCATATTTCACAAGTATAAAATAAAAATACTACTATCCACCTATGTGTCTAACATAAAAAACAGATCATACATGTGAAAAACATTTCAAAAATATAAAACTCTATGCAAGTAAGATAATGTGCATCTTACCCACAGTTGATTCTTACTACTGGCAACAGTTTGTTCGAGGCCGTCACCGCGGACACTAGTTAACAAACACCTGAACTACAGCTCCCACAGGAAATCCGGGGGTGCGTTCCTACCATTTTCATCAGGCAGGCAATACATAACCCTTTTATGTGTTTCTATTTAAAGATACCTTATTTAATATTTTTGATTAACACTGAACTCGGAACAGCCAACAGCACTGTAACTCCTGCCCGCACAGAGCTTATCTAACGTGGGTATTTTCCCTGGAAGGCACATCCTAGCCTTCTCACAGCTCAGAGGCACTAGGCAGCACTACTCGTGGGAGTTATTTTAAACAGCCGAATAACATCAACAAAAGTGTGAAATACGTAGCACTAAATAAACCATGAAAAAGTACTTGTTTATAGTCTGAGAGCTGAAACAAGAAGGCAGAACACGGCCGTGCTCAGCCTCAGCTGGGAATGGGCACACCAGGCAACGCAAATGCTCTGCGCATGTCCGAGAGCGGCGCAAGAGCTCCCCAAGTATTGACTTTGAGGTTATAAAATAAGGTTAGTGAGTACGCAAGTTCGCAAATATGGAATCCACAAATAATGAGCATCAACTGCTTATTTTGATTCATTTACGATTTTCCATTTGCTGACTTTATTTTCAACTAGCCTAAAATACACAGTAATACAAATTTTTTTTAAAAAGGGTTTGGTTTTTTAAGATTTTTATTTATTTATTTAACAGAGAGAGAGAGAGAGCACAAGTAGGCAGAGCGGCAGACAGAGGGAGAGGGAGAAGCAGGCTCTCCGCCGAGCAGGGAGCCCGATGCGGGGCTCGATCCCAGGACCCTGGGATCGTGACCTGAGCCCAAGGCAGCCGCCTAACTGACTGAGCCATCCAGGTGCCCCCCAAAAAAAGGATCTTAAAAGGCAGTCAAATTGGAGTGTCCGTGAACAAACATGATATTTATAACTATCTTTATTAGCTGAGTTCAGGTTAGCAAAATCACTATAAACATTTTACATTTGTTAACCAGTTAACACAAACAGAAAAATGTTTCTCTTTTATAAAAATACAGATACTTACATAAAAGCAAATATAAAATCAGAAAAAAAACAAAGTGTCATGTAACATCACAAGTCATCACTAACATGAAAAAGCAGTCATCCATTACGATTTTTTAAAAACCTTGAACTAAAGAAAGCAAAACAAAAAAACCTTCAACTAAATATTGCCCATTATCTCCATCATAGGAATTTTTTGGCGCTCTGTGTCCTTATCCCATACACGCTTAAAAGACTTGAATTAAAGGATGCATGTATGAGAACATCTGCTCTTTCACTTCCAAAGTAAGATGGGATTATTAAATATTCATCTAACACTTAAGTTTTTTTTTTTTTTAAGATTTTATTTATTTATTTGACAGAGAGATAGATAGCGAGAGCAGGAACACAAGCAGGGGGAGTGGGAGAGGGAGAAGCAGGCTTCCCGCCGAGCAGGGAGCCCAATGTAGGACTCGATCCCAGGACCCTGGGATCATGACCTGAGCCGAAGGCAGACGCTTAACGACTGAGCCACCCAGGCACCCACCCCTTAAGTTTTCTTGATGTTTGACTCCACAGAGTGAAAACAAGGACTCTAAAAAATGGAATCTTAACATTAATTATGAAAAATATGCACATGATATGCAATTCTATAAAGTAGCCCTTGCCACAGTAAAAAGCTTCCGTGTGGAGGGAGGGACTACTTAAAGCACACTGTTCTTTTTCTCAGCACAGAATGATCTTACATCATATGAATAAGAAAGTGTGCAAGTGGTAGAAAACAAGGGCCAGCACAGAATTTCTTTGCCAAGTCATGAATGTGTCAAATTTCCAACTGTTTAGTAAAGTTCAAACAGCAAATTTAAGGCACCTCCCCCCATTTGAAATTAATAAATAATGAAAATATCCACCACACTGATTAGTATCACACCAACACTCACGAGTCCGAGCTTTCTGGCTTCAATCAAAATCTTATGTAAGTATCTCCTAAAAACAGGATTGCTTTGACTTTCATAGTCTTCCTTCTTTTTCTTTTCACACTCATCGATCTGTAATTACAAAACAAATTCAACATTAGATAGCATCAAAGTTTCATGTAAGGGTCAAGTTTCTAGCCTAGTGGCCCCATCAAGATCAAGGTAATACGAGCTTGCGATTATCAACTATATGAAAATGTAGACCGTCCTACCTTCTGTGGGTTCTCTTTGCAAAGCATTAGAACCTGTGATAACCAACTTTTATTTTCTAACAAAGTATGAACCATGAATTGAGTTAGCATTTGAAATGGGCTTCAGATGATAAACATGACAACTGAGTATCACACACAGACTTAAGAGAGAAGGACCCTTGAAAAGTCACATGGCAGTTTCCTCCGCTTGCAGGCAAGGTTTACAAACCTCTTTAAATTTCTCAAGAGAATTTTTGAGAGAGACAGAGAGCATACACAAGCACAAGCAAGGGGTGGGGGGGGGGGCAGAGGGAGAGGGAGAATCTTAAGCAGGCTCCATACTTAGCATGGAGCTCTACATGGGGCTCAATCTCACCACCCTGAGATCGTGACCTGAGCCAGAATCAAGAGTCAGATGCTTAACCAACTGAGCTACCCAGGTGCCCCTTTAAGAGAATGTTGTGTGTGTGATTTTTTGTGTGTGGTTTTTTGTTGTTGTTGTTGTTTTTTAAGATTTATTTCTTTATTTTGGGGGTGGGCAAAGGGAGAGGGAGTCCCAAGCAGACTCCATACTGAGCATGGAGCCTGACACAGGGCTCGATCTCACGACCCTGAGATTACAACCTAAGCGGAAACCAACAGACTGCACCACCCAGGCGCCCTGAGAATGTTTTGTAAAACAAAAATTCAAGACTCCATTTTATCAATCATACTTTTACAATGCTGAGCCCAAGATGCAAAGAACGGAATGAAGAATTTCTGTATTTCCTAGTGTGCAGCCAAACAAGCTCATGATACTACAAAACACAGTTAAACTGAGGCAAATTTTATCCAAGCATTTCTTTGCTAGCACTCGGGTGAGACAGCATTCACACCTGGTAAGAACCACAGCAGTGCTGACAGATCTGGAATTGAGATCTGAGATCTCTGTATCTCCGTTCACAAGCTCCCCCAGTCTCTCAAGCTGGAAACCTCCTTCACTCTATCCCTTTTCCCTCCTCCCTCAGCTACCCAAATTTGCCTATTCCACCTTGGAGAAATCCAACACTTTCCTCTTCAGTACCTGTCACTGCCCCAGTTGGAGCATTTGGCATTGCTGGACCTCTGCCACCCCTCTCCTTCTGAAGCCCCCTCCACTGGGCCACCAGCTGATAGCCTCCACAGCCAAGAGACCGGTTCCCACCCCTCAACATGCATTTAAACCCCTTAACAATCTTGATTTATTTCCTTTCTCATAAACTCCACTTCAGCCACACAAATAAAAAGATTGGATAAATGATGAACATAAGAATTACTCTTGCAAATATAAGGGATTATTATAATTTAGTATGTGTGGTGGCTTTTCCTTCATGTTCATCAGGTGGTCACAGGCCCATTTCTTCATGGGCTGCCTTTGTTATGAGTCTATTATGATCCAGCACTGTGAAAGGTGATAGAGAATCAAAAATGAATAAAACGTATTCCTTGTCCCTGGGGCGCCTGGGTGGCTCAGCCGGTTAAGCATCTGCCTTTAGGTCAGGTCATGATCCCAGGGTCCTGGGATCGAGTCCCGCATCAGGCTCCCTACTCAGCGGGGAGCCTGCTTCTACCTCTCCTCTCCACTCATGCTCTCTTCTCGCTATCCTTGTCTGTCTCTTTCAAATAAATAAATAAAATATTAAAAAAGAAAAAAACCCGTATTCCTTGTCCCAAGAAATGTTCAGTCTGGTAAAGAAAGAATTACAACATGGTGAGATAAATGTTATTACTGGAAAATAAAAGTACTATTAAAAAAAAAAGACAAGGCCAGAGTAATGAAAGAGAAGACAAGGCTAGAGTAACTAAAGAAAAAAATTATATATAAATTGTACAATACACACACAGAAACACATATGTTAGCAAAGACAGGAAACAGCAATTTAACACACTATAAATATAAAATTCATGAATTAAAAAAAATTCAAACCTTATGAGTTAAAGAATCAAGTTTGCTATAACATTCCAACAATTCATCAGCATGTGACAAGTCAGGACTGACTTCTTTTTTCTCTGATACACCATGTTTTACCTAAAGCAAAATAGAGATTTTATTTCTTTATAGTTCAGCTGTGAAAATAACCTAAAGTTAATGAAGACTAAAAGTTGACTTCATCATTTTATGACTTTGTCATAATTCATCTGTGTTGAACCAAAAAAGAGTCTCAAATTTATATACTAGCTAAGAACTAAAATCAAGTTAGCTGGCGGCTCGACGGGCTTTACATTCATATTCAACACAGAAATAAGCAGGTGGGGTTGAAATCATCTTAGACTAAGAGTCAGGGAGATATTCTACGTGGCTGCTAGTCATTGGTACATGACTCTTGACTCTGGAAGCTCTGCGAGAAACAGTAACAGAAGTACACTATTTCCATTACAGGACCGATAAGGTCTTATGTACATGCACATGCATTTTTTTTAATACCTGAGATTTTCTCATTGTTCCTGAAGCAGCATCATAGTTAAGCATGTCTGTGGGGTCAATCCAGTCATCATCATGAGCATAACCGGTTATCAGCCACAGACATTCACAAAGGAGCAGAGAATACAGCATCCTGCATGAAGGCTAAAAAAAATTTTAATAGACATAATAAAATACAATTATTTTTAGAAGAAATGGTTTTGTAATAAAAACTATCTACTTCCTTCTAGTGCTAAGATGTTTTCTTACTGAATAATAACTGAAATAAAAATACTCAGTAAAATGGTATTCACATTTAAACACATACACACACATTTGTGCTGAGACAAAAAGAATATAGGAACTTTTCACAGGATTCAGAATTCCATTCCTAGGCTTACGCCCAAGAAATGAAAACACATATCCACACAAAAACTTGTACACAAATGTTTACAGCCATATTATTCACAACAGCCAAAAAGAAAATTCAAATGTCTATCAACTGACAGATAACTAAAATGTGGCATATCCATACAATGGGAGAGTACCAGGCATAAAAATGAAGTACTGACACGTGCTACAACATGGATGAACCCTGAGAACACTGTGCTGTGTGAAAGAAGCCAGGCAGCAAAGACCACATAGTACAGGATCCCATTTATATGAAATGTCCAGAACAGGCAAATCTACAGAGACAGACGGTAGATTAGTAGGTGCTCAGGGCTGGGAACAGAACAGACGGCTGGCAGTTAAAATGGTACAGGGTTTCTTCTTGAGGTGATGAAAAATGATCTAAAACTGTGGTGATGGTTGCATGAATTGTGCTCTTTAAATGAGTGAATAGTTTAGTACGTGAATCGTTGCTCAGTAAAACTGCTTTAAACAAGAAGAGGTATTGGGGCGCCTGAGTGCCTCAGTCGGTTAAGTGGCTGCCTTCAGCTCAGGTCATGGTCCCAGGGTCCTGGGCTCCCTGCTCATCGGGGAGTCTGCTTCTCCCTCTCCCACTCCCCCTGCTTGTGTTCCCTCTCTTGCTGTCTCTCTGTCAAATAAATAAATAAAATCTTTTTAAAAAATAAAATAAAAAAGAAGAGGTACTTAACCAAACCCTCTCCCCCCCAATTTTTTTTTAACACATGGAAAATAAGAAATGTATAAAATTAACATTCAAACAAGGTGACTGAACTCCCAAACCACTCAGAGAAAATAACTTGCTTCATCTAAGCCTCTGCAGAAACACTGTCAAATCATTTCAATACTTAATACCACCTCTATTCGACACTGTCCAATACAGTAGCCACTAAGCATATGTGGCTATTTAAATTTAAACTAATTAAAATTAATTAAATTAAAAATTCAGTTCCTTCTTCACGCTAACTGCATTTCAAGTGCTCAACACCCACATGGGGCTAGTGGCTGCCACAGTGGACAGGGCAGATCTACAACATTTCCATCATTGCAGAAAGTTCTTTTGGACAGCCTGTCTTATACTTAACATGAATAAAAATCAGGTAAGGGAATTCCCAAGTGAGAAAGTAAAAATAATGTAAAAATAAAAGTAACTCCAGGGACACCTGGGTGGCTCAGTTGGTTAAGCGTCTGCCTTCGGCTCAGGTCATGATCCCAGGGTGCTGAGACCAAGTCCCGCATCAGGCTCCTTGCTTGGCAAGGAGTCTGCTTCTCCCTCTGCCTCTGCTGCTCCCCATGCTTGTGCTCACGCGCTCTCTTTCTCTCTCCCTGACAAATAAATAAAATCTTAAAAAAAAAAGTAACTCCAGGCTGTATTACACACTCCTTTATGCTCCCAGCGTGCTCTGTTTATTCGTCTAGCACAACACACAATGAAATTAGCCACGTATTGGTCAGGCTCTCCCATTGACACAGTGGCTGTCAATCTTGGCTGTGCATTAGAATCACCTGGTGAGCTTCGAAAAGTCTCAATCTTCTGGCCACATCCCAGATCAAGCAAATCAGAATTTCTAAGGGTGGGACCCAGGTGCTGGGATTTTTAAAGCGCCTCAGGTGGTTCCAATACACAGCAAGGGTAGAAAACCACTGTGCTATGACGTGAACTTTTCCAGGGGAAAGTAACATCCTACTCCAATCAGAATTCACCATCGTGACGACTCTCCATCTTGCCCCCTCCACCTCTCCAAGACCAACACCTAGCCTGGTGGCTGGTGCAGGAGAGACATGCAATAAATGTCAAGCAGCAAATGCAAATGGTCAAGGCCACACAGGGATTCACAGGGTTTTAGAGGTTCAAAGGATGAAGCAAGCTCATCTGACTGGGAGAAACTGGCACCACTTCATGGAGGAACGGGCATGGGAAACAGACAGGGAAGTGTGGGTAACATGCTAAGAGGGCAAGGTGAGGAGGCAAAGGAGCAAAGTGAACCTTCGAAACCGTAAATTCGAGGATGGACGTGGCAGGGCCGGGAGATGGTTGCATGACAAGGTAGGCTGGGGTGACGAGGCCCACGGCCAACCTCATCTGCTAACAGTAGCTCTGAACGCGTGGGAGCCACATTGGGGGAAAATAAAAGTAGTACTAAGTGTACAGAATGAGGGAAAAACTGGACTCAGAGAGTCCTACAAGGAGGGTGAAATAGCCAAAGGAGGCTGAACTGCGTTCTGAAGATTAGTTCTACAGGCCTCAGCCACAGAATGAACGTAAGGAAAGGAGAAGATGGTAAGCATGGCCAAGATTTCTAGGCTGACCAACAACAACAAGGTGGTATTATTAACTTCAAAAGAAATTCAGAAGGAGAACATGGTGTTGGGGAAAAGTTCAGCATTCATTTGTTCAACATTTACTAAATACCTACTGGGTATTGGGCACTGTCTTAGCTGACAGGGATACCAGGAAACTAGCCCAGCCAGGTTTTAAGAAGATACATGGTGGGGAGGGGCACATGGGGGCAGGGGACAAGATGAGACATAAGTTGACAAAAAAATAGATATAATTTCAGATATACCCTATGAAAAAATAAAGCAGGACAATGGCAGGATGGATTAGGCAATGTTGAGTATTTTAGGGAAGGCCTCGGAGATTAAAGATAGCCACAAATTCCATCAAGTCCCCATCGAGAGATGGAGTTTATTGTCCCTCCTCCTGAATCTGGGCTGACCCTGTGACCACTGTCAACCATGAAAAGAGGAAAAACTGAAGTAAAATTAAAGCATTTATTTGGGGTTTAGAATTGCAATTTGGGGAACAACCCAAATTGTGGCCCACTGCAGGGAAAAAGCGGTTTTTATAAGAAAAAGGAGGAAGTATAAGATACCTAACATCAGTTGTTTACCAAGAATTATAATTGGAAGATATTACAATTTATAATTGTTTTCTAGGTATGTCAGTTGCTAGGAAAGTCCCTTTTGCAGAGTGTCCGATTTTTGTTAAAAACACAGACACATCGTCAAGGTGCTCAGTCATATGCCCTTGCCCAGTTCAACAGTGGAATGCAATTCCTCTTTCAAAAATGGGATGAGGGGCCCCTGGGTGGCTCAGTCGTTAAGCATCTGCCTTCGGCTCAGGTCACAATCCCAGGGTCCTGGGATCAAGCCCCACATCGGGCTCCCTGCTCAGCGGGAAGCCTGCTTCTCCCTCTCCCACTCCCCCTGCTTGTGTTCCCTCTCTCACTGTG
This sequence comes from Halichoerus grypus, assembly GCF_964656455.1. Lineage (NCBI taxonomy): Eukaryota > Metazoa > Chordata > Mammalia > Carnivora > Phocidae > Halichoerus > Halichoerus grypus. Next base: position 97,830,838 of record NC_135716.1, on the reverse strand, counting down.
TCTCTCTCTGTCAAATAAATAAATAAAATCTTAAAAAAAAAAAACGGATGAAATTTCCGTCACCATCTTCTTACAAGCAAAGGTTTTACATAGGTTCACAATATTTAGCCAAAATATTGTGGTAGAAGCGATGCTGTGTTGGTTCTGGGCCTGGCTTGGCCTGTATGAGGTTTAGCTGCTTCTACTTTGGAATGCCTGCTCTTTGCTCTCAGCTGCCATGCTGTGAGAAGGCCTGGCCACACGGAGAGGCCATGTGCAGAGGGCACACTAAGCTCCCAGCTGGCAGCCAACATCAACAGCCGGCCATGTGAATGAGCCATCCTGGCAGTCCCAGGTCAATCCCATGGTAACAGACATGCGACCCAGCCAACATCATGTGGAATAAAAGAACTATGCAGATGAGTCCAATCAAGATCCGTAAGCCCACAGAATCATGAAATATAATAAAATGGTTGCTTAAAGCCTCTAAACTTGGAGGTGGTTTGTCACACAGCAGTAGATAACCACAACATTTACGCAGACAAATGATAAGAAGCAAACCTTAAGAAGACTTGGGAAAAGAACATCCAAAGAGTAGATACAGCAAGCATAAAGATCAGAGCGGGGAGAAAATTTGAAGCATTCAAAGAACAGCAGGAAGGTCAAGATGACGTAGTAACCCTACACTCCAAAGCACTCCTAGGGCTCCTACATCCGATCAAAATGAAGTAACAGGGGCCAGGTGTACCCTCTTGCCCGAACAACCGAAACCTCTGCACAAAGTCTAGGGGACAACAGCTTTCAAGACACTGGACACCAGGCAAGCAAGTATAATGGTCTCTGAAAAATGGAAAACACACACAGACAGCCCTTCCATTGCCCCAGCTTACGGCCTTAACAGTTTCCAGGCCATGGGCACAGGAAGAGGGAACTCAGGCAGAGCCCAGAGAGCCCCTGTGGAAACAGAGCTGAGAATCTGGGGAGACTGAGGCAAGAGAAAGCTGCAGAGAGACAGAACTCCAGACATCTGCAGAGGGTCCCTGCAATATAAAAGGATATCTGGTCTTCGACCCCAGTTCCTTCAAATACCATAGGAATTTCCTGAGTGACAGCAGTGTCTTTTGTGATGAGATGCTACTGACGTGACTCTGCTGGGCCCCAAGGTAGCTTTGGGTTGGGGATGGTCATGAGAAAGACCAGGCACATGATTAGGTTGGAACTTTCAACCATCAAACCTCAGGGGAAGGAAGTAAGGAAAGTGGTCACCAAGTTCAATCACTCAGCCAATGATGTAATCAGTCATGCCCACATACTGAAACCCCAGTAAAAACTCTGGACACTGAGGCTCAGAGAAGCTGGTTGGTGACACATGGATGTGCCAGGAAAGTGACATGCCTGGATTCTATGAAGAAAGGACACAGAAACTCCACATCTTCCTCCACAGACTGCCCTTGTGTGTCTCTTCATTTGGTTGATCCCAATCTATATCCTAATAAAACTAAGTATAGTGCTTTCAGGGAGTTCTTCCAGTAAGTCATTCCAGTGAATTATCCAACCTGACAGAGTTGTGGGATCCCCCTAATCTATAGCCAGTCGGTCACTAGTGCAGATGGACCCCAAGACGTGTGTCATGGAAGCAGTTCTACATAGAACTCTGCCCTTAACTTGTGAGGGTGTGCACTATTTTGGGCACACAGTGTCAGAACTGAACTGTAGGACATCCAGTCTGCGTCAGAGAATTGGTCTGAGAACACTCCCCCTTGAGTCTTCAGCAAGGTGCGGATCAGTGCACACATAGCAGGAAACTACCTCAGGCCTGAAAAAGAACCACTGAAAGGATTCAATACAAAAATAAACAGGAGTAAGGGGCGCCTGGGTGGCTCAGTCGTTAAGCGTCTGCCTTCGGCTCAGGTCATGATCCCAGGGTCCTGGGATTGAGTCCCACATCGGGCTCCCTGCTCAGCAGGGGGTCTGCTTCTCCCTCTCCCACTCCCCCTGCTTGTGTTCCCTCTCTCGCTGTGTCTCTCTCTGTCAAATAAATTAAAAAAATCTTTAAAAAAAATAAAAAATAAACAGGAGTAAAAATAATAAATTAGGACACAAACTTGTAATAAAGATAAAACCAAAAGTTAATTCTTTGAAATGACTAAAAAAAAAACTGATAAACACATAGTAACATTAAGAAAAAGAGAAGGCCCCCCAAATTAAGAATGAAACAGGATAAGGGGCGCCTGGGTGGCTCAGTCGTTAAGCGTCTGCCTTCGGTTCAGGTCATGATCCCGGGGTCCTGGGATCGAGCCCCACATCGGGCTCCCTGCTCCGCGGGAAGCCTGCTTCTCCCTCTCCCACTCCCCCTGCTTGTATTCCTTCTCTCGCTGTGTCTCTGTCAAATAAATAAATAAAATCTTTAAAAAAAAAAAAAAAGAATGAAACAGGATAAATTATTTATGACTAAAACACTTAGCAAACCAGGAAGAAAAGAAAACTTCGCCAGACAGAGTACTACAGGTGAACACTCTACTTGAAATCTTTCCCTCTGAGATCAAGAATGAGATGAGGGAAAAAGCTCTGGAAGATTTCTGGGATACTGACAGTATTCTATTTCTTTCTTTTTTTTTTAAAGATTTTATTTATTTGACAGAGAGACCAGCGAGAGAGGGAACACAAGCAGGGGGAGTGGGAGAGGGAGAAGCAGGCCTCCCGCTGAGCAGGGAGCCCGATGTGGGGCTCGATCTCCGGACCCTGGGATCATGACCTGAGCCGAAGGCAAACGCTTAACGACTGAGCCACCCAGGTGCCCCGACAGTATTCTATTTCTTAATCTAGAAGGTAGGCACATGGGTGTATGCTTTTTAATAATTTGCTAAGATGGACACTTATATTTTATATACTTTTCTGTATATATATTTCACATTTTACAGAAGTTTTTTTTTTTTTAAATGGGAAAGACTAATTGAGATATTGTTATGGTCTGAACTGTATTCCTCCAAAATTCTTATGTTGAAGTCCTATACCCCAGTTCCCCAGAATATGACTCTATTTGGAGATAGTGTCTCCAAAGAGGTAATTAAGCTATAATGAGGTCATCAGCATGGGCCCTAATCCAATATGACTACTGTCCTTATAAGAAGAAATCTGGACACAGGTCAGAGGAAAGCTGATGTGAAGACACAGGGAGAAGGCGGCCATCTACAAGCCGAGAGAGGCCTCAAAAGAAACCAACCCTGCTGACACCTTGATCTTGGATTTCCAGCCTCCAGAATCTTTTCCCTCCAGAAAAAAGAAATTTCTGTTGTTTAAGACATCAGTCTGTGGTATTTTGTTATGGCAGCCGTAGCAAACTAATACAGATTTCTTCAGACATAAAAGACTAAGAAAGTCTCCAACCCATAGACTCTTGACATATTAAAGAAGCTTAACGTCAATAAAAGGTGTGAGTAAAAGAAACAATGATGAGCAAAGGAATTGGTCAAATATATTGACAAATGAAGTCAACTACTGATAGTAAAAAAAAAAAAAAAACCCCAAAACCCCACAACTTTTTATGTTTAAAAATGTAAAAACCAAAATGCTAAGTAACAATAACGGTGGGAAAAGTATCCTAGGATCCCTGTCGCACTCTAGAGAGAAATACTGGATGACTGTATATTTTGGTGGGGGGCGGGGAGGGGAGGATGGGGAAGGAGTTCAACTAAGGAATAAAGTCTTAAGAAGACCCAAACACAAGAGAAGGCAGTTAAGACTATCGAGAGCAGAACACAAGCTAAAAAATGCAATGTGTAGAAACCAAGAGGTGTTTAATTTGAAAGAGGCATTAGTCAACTATATAAAATACTTAGAGAAGCTGAAAAAAATTAAGTCTGGGGCGGGAAAAAAAAAAACCGTTGGATTGCTTAGTCCGTTGACAGGGAGAAGCCTAATTCTAAGCAGTGAAGAACTAAGTTGATAAAGGCAGTCTCTGAACTGAGCAGAAGCTCTGAGATGGCAGCGTATGAAATCAAGGCTACAGAAAAGGCTTTTCAGAGGCAACAAGGTTTTACACTCCTTCAAAACAGAAATGAGTAAGGAGGGGTGGAAAGAAAGGTTCTAAAGCAAAAAGAAGAGAAGCTGACAAAATTCACTTTACTACCCGATATCAAGAAGACAGTGAAATGGTCCACTGGAAAGCCAGGAGTGGCACTGTGTGTCAAGAAGCTAGGATGGGGAATAGAGATCTGGGAAAACAGCTCTATAGGGAGCATTATACAAAGGGAGATGAATCAAAAACTCTTCAAGCAGCTGAGTTTTGACTAGGACTCCCACAGTCATGTTATTAAGCTACCTTACTTTCTCCAATAATGATCAGCAGATGCAGAACTTATCCAGGACTAGGAACTGAAGAAACGATGGAAGACCAGGACCTGAGGCAGAAGTGGAACCAGCCTCAAATTTAAGTCCTCCTGCCAAATCCCCTTGGTCACTGACTGAAGGCTGGAACTCCTTGAGAAATCTTACAGCTGATCTCACACTTCCTCCAAGTAAAACGGCATCTAAACCCGCCCGGGATCTTGTTAAAAACAGCTTCTGACTAAGTCTGAAGTGGGCCTGAGATTCTGCAATTCTAACAGCTCCTGGTGATGGCAGAGATGTTGGCCCACAGACCACACCCTGAGCAGCAAAGTGTTTAGGAAAAGTAACCATCCTGTGTTGGTTTAGTTTAACGGGGGCACCTGTGATTCTACTACTTGGCAGTTACTAATAAGCTCTCTCCTCTAGTTCTTACTTTTTAATCACCTTTCTCATCTATTTCAGGTTTTGACACTAATATCAAAATTATATATAATAATAGCAGTGTTTGATTACTATGTGCCAAAAACTGTTACATACATTCATTCATTCAATTCTCCAAAAACTCTCGGTAGTAGTACGGTTATCTTCATTTTACAGATTAGGAAAACAAGTAAACTGAGTGGAGAGCTACCAAGAAAGACTGAGATCTCCAAGGAAAGTCCCAGCTGAGTGGAAATCGGCACAGAAAAAAAAGTATCTGATTTCGATGAATTACACGTGTATGAGAAAGTCAAGACTAACGAGTCAAATTCCGTATTAACCTAGAAGTTGCATGGCACAAAAGTCAGGAGTTTGCAATTTGGTCCGTTCGCCTATGTGTAGTTGGCTGGAGCCGGGGCTCTCAAACTTGAGAATGGGCACCGCTAACAGGTTCCCAGAGGATGACGACGCTAATCTCGGGACCACACTTTCATAACCACTGCCACGGACAAAATATGAATTGTTTTTCACCACCCACTCATAAACCTGAATCTCTAACTTTTTTACATTCAAATCAGATTTAGAGTTTCAAAAAAATTCACTCCAACCAAATCCGAGCTATTCCGCTGACGCCGTTTGCTCAAATTCTGCGTAAAGTTTTCCGAGATAACTAAAGCCCACAAAAATTCAGCGTTCGCTCGGGTCTGGCTTTGCACTTGCCTGTCCCTCTCCCTAGGCCGCTCTTTGAACCGTGTAACGCGCGACAACAGCCGCGCTGCACCCGAAGATAAGGCGGCCAGTCGCCCGCTCATCCTGGCACCCGCAGCGCCGCGAGGCCCCCCGAAACCCCGGAGAGCGCGGCCCCCGCCCCGGGCAGCGTCCGCGGCCTCCCCCGCGCCCGCCGCCCGCCCACGCCGCCCGCCGCAGCACAGACACCCGACCGCGCCGACTCACGGCCCAGTCGCCAGCCTGCGTCTGGGAAAGAAAGACACCTACCCAGCCAGCTGAAAAAGATGGCGAGCCGCCTGCCGGGGCGCTCGAGCGCTTCAGCGGGCGCGGGGCGTCTCGCGCGTCCTCATCGACTCGCTCGGCTGGCAGCCGTGCGTCCTTCCCCGGCGCGCGTCTGATTGGCCCGCCGAGGGGGCGGTGCCGGGATCTGGGGGCTTGCTTTAGGCCAGGACGTCCTTACTTTGATCAGTGGAATGGTCTACGAATGAATTCGTACAAGGAAGCCAAATATATACGAATACTAAACTTGTTTCCTTGGTATTGATTTATTTTGCAAGTCCGCATGTGTAACATTTGCAATAATTATTTAAGTAGGGTATAATGAACGACAACGGCAGTCCTGTATTTGGGGTGTGGGGGGACGAGCTACATTCTGCTTTAGTTGGAAATAATAAATTTCGTTTTGTTTTTGTCTTTAACTGCTGGCCTTGCAATTTCAGAAAACTCTCCAAAGAGGAAATGATGAGTTTTACACACTAGGAGGAAATGAGAAGTGTACACAAGAATTCTTGGCAACAAACTTAAAAGTGTGTTAAAATTTGGTGTATAAGGTACACTTGGTGTGCATGTTGCTTATTACAATTTTTTTTTAAATTAAAATACACCTGAGGGGCGCCTGGGTGGCTCAGTCATTAAGCGCCTGCCTTCGGCTCAGGTCATGATCCCAGGGTCCTGGGATCGAGCCCCACATCAGGGCTCCCTGCTCAGCGGGAAGCCTGCTTCTCCCTCTCCCACTCCCCCTGCTTGTGTTCCTTCCCTCGCTTTGTCTCTCTCTGTCAAATAAATAAATAAAATCTTTTTAAAAATTTTAAAAAGATACACCTGACATAAAGTTTACCACCTTAACCATTTTTTTGCATAACAAGTTTATTTTTTTAAAAGACATATAGACAACAAAGTAAACAATCAGATCTTCACTTCTACCCAGTATTATCTGTCCTAGAACTGTTCCATTAAGTTCCAGTCTCTAAACATCTTAAATTTCAATAATCGTCCTCTTCCTCAGAGTCCATGACTTTTCTTCTGTTGAATTTAACTGTGGTTTTCTTTTCTGTTTGTTGCCTTACTTTTTCAAGGATTTCTATTAAACCTTGTTCTGATACCTTCCCACTTAGTTGTCCATATCTTGCCATCTGTATGAGGTAATTCTCTACTGCTTTAGTTTTTTCGGGCTTTACAAGTGCTAAGTTACTTAAACGGGCCCGGGCTGACTGATCCAGGACTTGGGCTAGGATACTGTTTCTCATTTCAGCTTCCCTGTGCTTTGCTTCCTGTTGTGCTGCATCGCCAGGATCCCCACGCTTCGCCTGCAGTTCGGCCAGCCTCTCCTTCCTCAGAGCCTCCAGCTCCTCCTCCGCCCTGGTGCCGCAGTCCCGGGTCGAGCCGCCGCGACCACGCTCCGAGGGCTCTCCCGCAGCGCCCCGGCGCGCGCACGACCCTCCCCACTGCGCCCACCTTAACCCTTTTTAAGTATACAGTTCAGGGCCATCCACAGCATATTGTGCCACCATCACCACCATCCATCTCCAGAACTCCTTCATCCTGCAAAACTGAAACTCTACCCATGTAAACAACAATTCATCGTTCCGGCCCTCCGCCCTTCCCTGGCCCCTGGCAACCACCATTCTATTTTTTATCTCTATGAATTTGACCACACGAGGTACTTAAGTATTTGTCTTTTTGTGGCTGGCTTATTTCACTGGGTGTAATGTTCTCAAGTCTCATCCCTGTTGTATCTTGTCAAAATTTCTTTCCTTTTTAAAGGCTGAATAATATTTCGGGACGCCTGGGTGGCTCAGTTGGTTAAGCGACTGCCTTCGGCTCAGGTCATGATCCTGGAGTCCTGGGATCGAGCCCCGCATCGGGCTCCCTGCTGAGCAGGGAGTCTGCTTCTCCCTCTGACCCTCCCCTCTCTTGTGTGCGCGCTCTCTCTCACTCATTCTCTCTCTCTCAAATAAATAAAATCTTAAAAATAAATAAATAAATAAAGGCTGAATAATATTTCATTGTATTGTGTACCACAGTTTGTTTATCCATCGATCTGTTGATGGACTTCTCACCTTTTGGCTATTGTAATGTTGCTATGAACGTGAGTGTGCAAATGTCTCTTCAAACTCTGCTTTCAGTTTTTTGGGGTATGTATCCAGAAGTGGGATTGCTGGGTCATATGGTACTTCTATTTTTAATTTTTTGAAAACCACCATACTGTTTTCTACAGTGGCTGAACCATTTTTTTTTATATGATTAGCAACAGTTTAATGAAGCCGTAGCATTTACAGGATTCTCAAATGGAAACAATATAAAGCCTGTGATAAAAATTAGTAAAAGATGCAAGGTAGAACACCTTTTAATACTGATACAATGGCGACAAAAAAAAAAATACTGATACAATGGCAATAGCAGCTTTACAAGTATTTATAGGATTTCTATAGCATTTTATTCTTTTTTTTTTTTTTTTTAAGATTTTATTTATTTGAGAGAGAGAGAATGAGAGAGAAAGAACACATGAGAGGGGATAGGGTCAGAGGGCGAAGCAGACTCCCTGCCAAGCAGGGAGCCCGATGCGGGACTCGATCCAGGGACTCCAGGATCATGACCTGAGCCGAAGGCAGTCGCTTAACCAACTGAGCCATCCAGGCGCCCCAGCATTTCTTTATTCTATAGCATTTTTTATGAACCATTATTCCACAAGAGTGATGAAATCATCACATCATTTAAATTTAATTGAGACGTACAAGATAGTTTATTAATATTACAAACATTATAAGTGCCCCATAAAATATTGTTACAGATACTCAAATGTTTTATTCTCAGTGACCATTCCCTTTATTCTTGCATAATATAAATGTAGCTAGCAGGTTTAAAAAAAAAAAAACAAAACTAGAATCATATGTTTCTTAACTTCATTATCTGTTTAATTTTCATTCATAAATGTGTTGTAAACATAAATGTGGGTCTCATAAGAACAAAACATCATTCCCAGGTCTGTTTTCCAGTCTGGTGACTTCCCACAATACTCTATTTGGTATCTCAAAGCAGTATTTCTACATTTCATGGCATCTCAAAGCAAAATAGGTATTTCTGAGAAGTTACTAAAATATCTTTTTTAGCCTATGCTAACCAGGGGATATTTCAAGGATATCATCTATGTAGCTGCTTCCTGTCAGGCTCAAAATTTCAGTCAAGATCAAAACCCCTTGTTTCCTATCTATGAGGCTCTGCTATCCTTATTCTTGGAATTGCGGTGGAGGTTATCAGCTTCAAAGCTAATCCTGTGCCTTCAGTCACATTCACCCTAATGACAGGTCCCCTTCCTTCGTGATACTTAATACATTAGTGATGGTGATCTTGGCTGAAGCTATAGTATGTCCACTGCTAAGTACATATATCTGACAAACCGGGGGGTTCCCAGAAATACTTGGCAATTTTGTAGGAGTCTGACTTATATAGGGTTGCCAAATAAAACACAGAATGCCCAGTTAAACTTGAATTTCAGATAAACACTGAATATTTTTTTTAGTATAACTATGTCCCATGCAATATTTGGGACATAATTATATGAAAAGAAACCATTCATTGTTTAATGGGACATATTTATACTTAAAAGTTATTTGTTATTTATCTGAAATACAAATTTGATTGAGTGTCATGTATTTATAATTGCTAAATCTGGCAACCCTGGACTGGCAGGGAAGAACCTGTGTTTTTGCACACAGGTGTGCATTATTCCTGTTACTGACTCAACAGGCTATTGAGGACAGGGAATTAGATCTCACAGTGAACCTGCTATGGACTTCAGAGAATCCTTCAGGGCCTTGTGGAAAATAAAAGGTTCATGTTGAGGTCCTCGTGAAATTTACATTTAGCTGGATGAATGTGGACAACAGATATCAAAGTAAGGAATATCTCAGACTTCAGTGAGCCAGATATAATCACCTACGTAAGATGTTAGAAATGATACATTCTAGGGGCACCTGGGTGGCTCAGTCTTTAAGCATCTGCCTTCGGTTCAGGTCATGATCTCGGGGTCCTGGGATCGAGCCCTGCATCAGGCTCCCTGTTCCGCGGGGAGACTGCTTCTCCCTCTCCCACTCCCCCTGCTTGTGTTCCCTTTCTCGCTGTGTCTCTCTCTGTCAAATAAATAAATAAATAAAATCTTAAAAAAAAAAAGAAATGATACATTCTAAGTTTTAAGGTTACTTTGGACATTTTGCTTCAAATCCTTTTGGAAAATAACTGGGTTTGGATGGTGGATGGTCTAACCTCTTGATTGTTTATAGTGAACAGAAATCAAATCTAGAGGGTCTTTTTTACTGATCAAGTTTGTAGCACTTAATGCATTAGCTTTACAGGATGAAATACTTTTTTTTTTTTAAGGATTTTATTTATTTATTTGAGAGAGAGTGAATGAGAGAGAGCATGAGAGGGAAGAGAGTCAGAGGGAGAAGCAGACTCCCCGCTGAGCAGGGAGCCCAATGTGGGACTCGATCCCGGGACTCCAGGATCATGACCTGAGCCGAAGGCAGTCGCTTAACCAACTGAGCCACCCAGGTGCCCTGAAATACTTTTTTAAAAAAGATTTTATTTATTTATTTGACAGAGAGAGAGAGAGAGTGAGAGCACAAGCAGGGGGAGAAGCAGGCTTCCCCGCTGAGCAGGGAGCCCGACGTAAGGCTTGATCCCGGGACTCTAGGATCATGACCTGAGCCAAAGGCAGATGCTTAAGCGACTGAGCCACCCAGCCGCCCCAAACTACTTTTCTTTTTAATTACCCAAGAATATTCAAGATGAATGGGCACCAGGTTCTTTTCATTTTTTTTAAGATTTATTTATTTATTTTTAGAGCGAGCGAGAAAGCGTGGGGAGTAGCAGGAGAGAATCTTTCAAGCAGACTCTCCGCTGAGCAGGGGGCCTGAACCAGTGCTCGATCCCACAACCCATGAGATCATGACCTGAGCCGAAACCAAGAGTCAGACACTTAACCAACTGAGCCACCCAGGCGCCCCACCAGGTTATTTTCTTAATGTCATAACTATACCTGTTGAGTAAAAATTAGCTCTCTAATTAAATTTGAACAACCTTTCCAACCTAAATTGGGTAATTCCAGGATAAATATCACTTTGGGGATTGCATTTTTTCATCTGTTCTCTTACTGATCCTGCAAACTAAAAAATGTCCAAATACCACTTAATATCACAGTATGAGTGGGTTCCAAACATACTTTAATTCTTCAAATGGAATTATATATAATTATTTATACAAACCCTACTACATTAAAAAAAGATTGGGATGATTTTATCTGAGTATTTTGTGGACCATCACATGCAGTCAGGCAGAGCTGACGTCGGTTTTGTTCAACAAAGCTGCAATGGCAGTCTGAGTTGGACTGCTAGGCTGACCGTGCTGAAACTTTCTCCTCAAGGCCCAGGTCATTACTGGAGTCAGCCTAGTAGCTCCTGTTTCCATATTTTCTTTATTGGTAAGTGCGGTTCCACCTGTGCTCCTCTCTACATTGACTTTTCTAAGTAGTTCCCGCAGACCTATCTGGCTTTTTACCAGGAGTAATTAAGACATGCGTAAGTTGAGCTGGTAACACTTTGAAGTTGCGTTTCAGGATAATACACTGCAGGTCAGAGACGGTAACTAGTGAATTCTGTGCCTCTGGTGATGATATAGATTTCTTCATCAAAACCGTGTGTTCTTTCATTTCAGTGAGATCTTTAACTGTTGTCTGCGTGGGTCCATCTTTTTTTAATGGTCCAGCCTGAAGCGCCTTAGTACAATCAGAATTTCTGAGCAGCCAAGGTGATGGAGGTACCGGCAGAGAGGAGGCGGAGGGAGTAGAGGCAGAGATGGATGAGGAGGAAGGTGGGTGGCTGGCTGTGGCAGTATGGGAGGAAGTACAGCTTGGGATTCTCCAGGGATGGTTAGAACATAGGCAGGCACATGGCTAAATTGACCACTTGTGTGACACATTTGACCACGGCTTGGACAAGGACGAGTTTTCCAAGATGGTCTTCAGTGCCTCCTAGAGTTTGCAGAATTCACTTTCCAAAATGCAAAACTGTTGTTTTAGACCGTGAAGTTCTTGGTGGCCATAATGGTATGGAGAGATGATGTCTTTCAAGACTTCCTAAACTCTGGGCCATGCAGTTCTGGCACCAGCTCTATACAGACCACACTCTCTGTGTCCTAAGTTTTCTGTAACTTTGATATTGGCAGATTTGAAGTTCCAGTTTGATCTCAGCCAGCTTCTGCTAAGGGGTGTTGTCTGTGGAAGGAATAACCACTCTTTCTGGTGACGGTGGCAGAGGGGGAGGTGTAATTAGCTTGAACTGAAGTGGGAGGCTTCTCTTTTTTTGAATAATCTTTTCACTTCAGCGTTTAGCTTTTTTCTTCATTGTTTGAACTTGGGCATTATTTCAGTCCAAGAGCCTGGAGATTAGATGGAGGTAGGGTAGTGGCCTGTCCCTTGCCATTGTGGCTACCCCATTTTACATTGCCACCAGTAGTACACAAGAGTTTCAATTTCTCCACATCCTCGCCACTACATATTATCTTGTGTTTTTGATAACGGCCACCCTGATGGGTATGATGTGGTATCTCATTGTGGTTTTCATTTTCATTTCCCTAATGATGAGTAGTGTTAAGCATCTTTTCATGTGCTTATTGGTCATTTGTCTATCTTCTTTGGAGAATGTCTATTCAAATACTTTGCCCATTTTTTAATCTGGTTGGTTTTTTGGTTGTTTTTGTGCTGTAGTTCTTATATATTCTGGATATTAATCCTTTATCCCATATATGATTTGCAAATATTTTCTCCCATTTCGTGGGTTGTATTTTCTCTCTGTTGATTATGTCATTTGGCTTATTACAATTAAAAAAAATTTTTAAATAAAATTTAAATCAGACATCTGACACTTCTGTGGGGAGGAGCTAAGAATTCCTGCACCCCCTCATCCCTACTCTCCTTCCCCATACCCCCACTGAGAAGGGTTCAGAGAATGTAGATACTTCAGTTCTCTTACTTTCTCTTCCACATGAACCTCCAAGAATCTGTTCACCTCCATGGAGAAGACAGTGTGGAGGCATGGGAAAAAGAACATATGCAACCAGATATTTATTACAGTAAGTAATATAATTTCTAGTGCTTATTATTATCTAATGCACTGCAAAATGAATTCCATACCCCATATATAGGAGGATCTTAAAGTTCTCTCCTTGAAGGTAGAATAATTTTATGAACTTTTTGTTTTTACCATGAAGTTGAGCTGGTTTGTTTCAAGAAATGCTTTTTTCCTAGTTTTAAACTTAACACTCATGACCTGCTGTCATATCTGCAATGTATGAAATTAAGCATGAAAGTAAACTGAAGAGGAGACCGTGGCATACTTTTAGCAGAATTCCCCTCTGCAAAGGTAGGAAAACTGTGTATCTACTGAATATACACAACTACAACTAATGAGATTTCTTTTTTTTTTTTAAGATTTTATTTATTTATTTGACAGAGAGATAGATAGCGAGAGCAGGAACACAAGCAGGGGGAGTGGGAGAGGGAGAAGCAGGCTTCCTGCGGAGCAGGGAGCCCAATGCGGGGCTCGATCCCAGGACCCCGGGATCATGACCTGAGCGGAAGGCAGGCGCTTAATGACTGAGCCACCCAGGCGCCCCGGGGAATGATTTCATTTCTTTCTAAAGCACTCAGTTCAACATCTTTGTTGTCTAATTTACAATTTATATATTTTGCTGGACTTTTATTAATCAACTTTCACAATATATCCAGGATGGAAAGTTCTTTAGATCTTGAATAAGACAGGAGACACATAAAAGTCAGGCAGTTGCCCAAGTGTTAAAAAGTAAGTTTGTAGAGGGCCTCAGGCCCCCAGCCTTACCTCACCACAGTGCCCCATTGCCTTGCCTCCACGGGGCCAGGCCCCTGCCCACGGTGCGTGCCTCCCCCTGCATGGGACCCTGCAGCAACCCACGCCTGAGGCTTCCTGGGTCGGAGTCGTCCTCCCAGCCCCCCAAGAGGAGGAAGAGAGATACCTGCGGCATGACAAGCCCCCCTACACCTACTTGGCCATGATTGCCTTGGTGATCCAGGCCGCACCCTCCCGCAGGCTGAAGCTGGCCCAGATCATCCGTCAGGTCCAGGCCGCATTCCCCTTCTTCAAGGAAGACTACGAGGGCTGGAAGGATTCCATCCGCCACAACCTCTCCTCCAACCGATGCTTCCGCAAGGTGTCTAAAGATCCAGCGAAGCCCCAGGCCAAGGGCAACTTCTGGGCAGTCGACGTGAGCCTGATCCCGGCCGAGACGCTGCGGCTGCAGAACACGGTCCTGTGCCGGCGCTGGCAGAGCGGGGGCGTGCGCGGAGACTTCGCCAAGGACCTGGGTCCCTACGTGTTGCAAGGCTGGCCCTACCGGCCGCCCAGTCCCCAGCCGCCGCCCAGTCCCCAGCCGCCACCCAGTGAGGGCTTCAGCATAAAGCCTTTGTTAGGGGACCCCAGGGAGGGGGCACCACGAAGCAGCCCAGGTCCGGCAGGCTCTGGGCACATTGGGCAGAAGGTGATGCCCACTCCACCCCTGCCCTCTGAGAGGCCTCTGTGGCCCCTCTGCCCCCTTCCCGGGCCCAGGAGAGCAGATGCGGAGACTTCCCAGGGCGGAACCAGCAGGCCCTCGCCCCTCTCCCCTGAGCACAGAGCCTGGCCCCTCCACTTACTGCAGGGTTCTCCAGATCCTGGGGGACTGTCCAGTGGGAGTCACAGGGCCTCACTTTGGGGGCAGCTGCCCACCTCTTACTTGCCCATCTACACTCCCAATGTGGTAATGCCCTTAGCTCCACTACCACCCACATCCTGTCCCCAGTGCCCACCTTCAACCAGCTCAGCCTATTGGGGGGTGGCCCCTGAAACTCATGGCCCACCAGGGCTGCTCCAGGATCTAGATGCCCTCTTCCAGGGGGTGCCACCCAACAAGAGCACCTATGATGTGTGGGTTAGCCACTCCTGAGACCCAGCTGCCTCCACCCCAGGCTGGCTACTCTCCTGGTACACCCTGTGAAGCTCCCAGGGCAGGGGAGCTTTCCTCTCCTATCCCTTCCTGCCACCACTGGCTTGTTGGGGAACCAAGGCCAAGAGGTCCAAGAGGTGTCTGTGGCCACCGCAGCCTTGAAACACCAGGCACCAGCGGTGCTGAGAATCCACGATGTTTATTGGACTACCCCACAAAGGGCTGGGGTCTAGCTAGGCACCGCCCTGGCCCTGATGGTCAGTCATGCTTCTCCTACCCCCAGAGGCAAGACTGGAAAGAGTGGGGACTTTCCTTGCAGCAGCCCCTTCCCGATCCCACTTTCTCTTGTTGGTTTATCCTTCTTTCCATCCATCCATCCATCACCATGTGTCACTTCCCCTCCCCGGCTCCAGGCTGGGGGAGGGAGAACCTAAATGGTGGCTCCAGCCTGAAGTCCTGTCCTCCCTCATCTGCCTGGGAATGAGGTAGCAGCACCTTTTTGGGGAAAGGAAATCAAAATTCTGCTTGGTTTTGGTGATGGTAGTGGGGAAGATAACAGTAAAGAGTAGACCAAAAAAAAAAAAGTTAGTAGAAGAACTTTAAGTAATCTCTACACCCAACATGGGGCTTGAACTCACAACCCGGAGATCAAGAGTCACACACTCCACCAACTGAGCTAGCAAGGCACCCCAGTAGAAGAACTTTAGAAAGAAATTTAACAAATTGATTGGGGGGGGGGCACCTGGGTGGCTCAGTCGGTTAGGCGTCTGTCTTCGGCTCGGGTCATGATCCCAGGGTCCTAGGATCGTGTCCCACATTGGGCTCCTTGCTCGGCAGGAAGCCTGCTTCTCCCTCTGCCTGACACTCTCCCTCCTTGTGCTCTCTTTCTCTCTCTCTGACAAATAAATAAAAATCTTAAAAAAAAAAAATTGATTGTGGGGTTCACCCACTGGACCACACCACCAAGTAAACTGGAAAAAATAACACTCTAAATTGAAAGTCACAGACACTGAGGAACAGGAATATTTTTAGGTGTCAAGAGGTCTTTATTGAAATAATAGCACAGTTACACTTCTAATGTCCTTTCCACTTGTATACAATAGATTAAAAACGCTTGCTACATACAGTGCACAGACAGTTCAATAATTAGAACCAACTCAACCGCATCTGAAATAAATAAAATAGCCTATTTAATAATTTAAAGTAAAATTACTGTACAATATGAAAATAAAGATACATAAATGTTAGGATCTACAATGCCATAGAAATAAAATCATTATTCTGAATTACACAAAACAGTGCAAGAAACAAATCCAAATAAGCTTTTGGAGTGCAAAGTTTAAATTTTTCCATTTTAAATTATCATGCAGACATAGCATTTCAAACCACGCTATAGTCTATGGCAAAGTTTTTAATTTTAAGAGGAAAAATGCTAGCCAGTAAATTTACTGTACCATCAAGTGTTGCATCATGTAACGTTGCCGCTCTGCTTCTACAGTACAGTTTAGAAGGGAGGTATCTTGTTGCATTCAAAAAATTGAAATTAACAAGTTTCTGAAGCAAACATATTTACCTTTTAAGCCTGAAACAAAATAATGTGACATAATAGTAATTATATCCCTGGGTTTAAGAGAAAAGAAAAGGCCAATACCACATCATGAACTAAGAAGCAGTTTTCCATCCATATTTAAACTCCATAATGATCCTTAGTGAAAATAACCATGTAACTTTTGAGAGACATATAAAATTCTGACCTCTAGCTGACAAGTGATATAATATCATGGGAGTGTGAGAAAAGTAATTTCTGAACACGTATGTTTAATCTGTGTAGAACTTGGCTGCATTACATGTAATAATATGCTTATAGTTCAATTTCAATGTGTATATAAAACTGTTATTTAGGCAAAGACCAAGGAATGCATTTAATACTAAACCGTAAACACATCGTCCACCTTGACTTGGAGTGCACACTGACAACATAAGAGCTCTTCTGCAGACTTTGGCAACAAGACTACATATAGCAGGTCACAGCAGCACGAGCTCACATGGAAGACTGAAAGCACTGCAGAATAACACCACCCAACAGTTCCTATCAAAGGGATACATGGTAATAAGGGGCCTCCTCGTGCTAAGCCACTTTTCCGATCAGTCTATGTTCTTCAAATTTGTAATTTTCACAACTCAGTAGTCTGAAGTCTCTGTGCTTTCACTGCATAGATTGACACTGGGTGTACTCTATCCATTGTAAGTCCAGAGAGTTACAGTTCTGTCTGCAGAGGACGACAGGAAGGAAAGGTCCTGGGTGTGCCATCTGCACTGAATCACTTTGTCCTTGTGCTCCCCCACCACCATGATAGGAAGCTGTTTAGTGAGATCCCCTAAATGGAAAAGAGAGACACTGATTTACGATACAAAATAAGTGTATGCATAGATTTCACAGACTTCCTGGTAACTTGAAGGCATTATAGTATACAAAGTCCTAAACTACATAAATACATTTAAAGGTTTAAACAGGGATAAGTCCTTGAATACCTATGTTAAGTAGTATTCGGTAAAATATACACAGCAACATTGGACATAGCTGCCATTCTCTCCTTTAAACTCTCTCAACTTGACTTCTCCCTGACTTTGGTGCCACTATACCTTGGTCTCCTTTGCTGGTTTGCTGCTCCTTTCCCAGGAGGCAGCCTTCAGATTTCCTGTTCCCTTTACACCCACTTCCTATGAAATTCCATCTAGTACCATGGTACCATGGCCATTTGTGTACTTATGACTCACACATTTCACCTCCAACCTTGACTTCTCACCTGAGCTCCAGACTAGTATCCAAACAGCTATTTGACATCTCACTTGATTGCCTGATAGTCATCTTAATTTGTTTAAACCGAACTCTTCATTTTCTTGCCCAAACCTGTTCCTCCTCCTACCAATTAATGGCACCATCTGGTTGCTCATGCCAAAAGCCTAGGAATCAGCATTCCTCTCACTCCCTAAATTTAATCTAAACAAATTAAAATTATATCCTAAATTCAGTCACTCCTTATCACCTCCACCTCTACCACCCTAGTCCAAGCTACCATCATCCCTCACCTGAACTATTCCAATAGCCTGATAGTTACACTTATATTCACACTTATAATCCATTCTCCCTACATAACTCAAAACTATCTTTTAAACAGATATCAACAGATATCAGATCAGATCACTCCCTGTTTTTAATATTCCAAAGGATTCCCATTATGCTTTTTAAAAATGTCTATAAAACCCTGCCTCTGATTTATTCTTGTCTCTCTCTCCCCTGGTTTTCTAAGTCCCAGACACATTGGCTTCTTGCAGTGTCATGAACATGCTGAATTCACTCCTACCTCAGCATGTCCTGGCCTGGCTTGTGCCTTATCATTCAAGTCTCTGCGCAAATGTCACTTCCCTAAAGAGACCTACTCGAGCCTACCTAAAATAGCCTTCTCCATCCACACAGTCACTCTCTCCCACCTCACTAATTTTTTAATAGCACTTACCAATACCTGAAATTACATCATTTATTGTTTACTTTTTATTTACCTCCAAAATGTAAGCTCCATCAAGGAGGAAGTTACCTGTCTTATTCATCTTTCTGTCTGTCCCTAGTTGATAGAAAATAAATATTTGCTTACTAAGTATTTAAAAATAAAACTAGATGCTGAAGACATAATTACACCAATTATACACTAAGTATCTTAAAGTAAAAGCT
The DNA here is from genome assembly GCF_964656455.1 of Halichoerus grypus. NCBI lineage: Eukaryota > Metazoa > Chordata > Mammalia > Carnivora > Phocidae > Halichoerus > Halichoerus grypus. Next base: position 97,812,360 of record NC_135716.1, on the reverse strand, counting down.
AATAGGAGTACATAATGCATATTTTAACATCTACCATCCCTAAACTCAAAATGATTTAGTGTAATAAATGCTGATTCTTTCAAATGTTTTAAAATTACTTAATAAAATAAGGCCATTCACACTTGATTTGTTTAATAATTTGCTATAATTCACATCAATACAGTACCAGTAATTTGTTCAGTAAATAGTATAAAACTAAAATCTGAAAAATGTTAAAGTTGATTACACCAGATTAACAACAACAAAAAGATCCAAATAGCCATAAAAATCCAAGAGAGCACAGGCAGTAATTTCTCTGACACTGGCAGTAGCAATAGTTTTCCAGGTATGTCTTCTAAGGCAAAGGAAACAAAAATAAACTACTGGGACTACATCAAAATAAAAAGCTTCTGCACAGCAAAGGAAACAATCAACAAAACAAAAAGACAACCTATGGAATGGGAGAAGATATTTGCAAATGACATATCTGATAAAGGGTTAATATCTAAAATACATAAAGAACTTACACAACTGAACACCAAAAAACCAAATAATCCAATTAAAAATGGGCAGATGACATGAACAGATATGCCTCCAAAGACGACATTCAGATAGCCAACAGACACATGAAAAGATGCTCAACATCATTAACCATCAGGGAAATGCAAATCAGAACCACAATGAGGTATCACCTCACATCTTTCAGAATGGTAAATAAAAAACACAAGAAACAAAGGGGTGTTGGTAAGGATTTGGAGAAAAAGGAAAGGAACCCTTGTGCACTGTTGGTGGGAATGCAAACTGGTACAGTCACTGTGGAAAACAGTATGGAGGTTCCTCAAAAAATTAAGAATAGGATTACCATATGATCCAGTAATTCCATTACTGGGTATTTACCCAAAGAATACAAAAACACTAATCCAAAAAGATATATGCACCCTTATGTTTATTTTAGCATTATTTACAATAGCCATGATATGGAAGCAACCCAAATATCCATCAATAGATGAATATATAAATAAGATGTGGTATACACACCATACACACAAACAATGGAATATTAACACATATACACAATGGAATATTACTCAGCCTTACAAAAGAATGAAATCTTGCCATTTGCAACAACATGGACGGATGGTGTAATGCTAAGTGAAATAAATCAGTGACAGAAGGACAAGTACCATATGATTTCACTCGTATGTGGAATTTAAGAAACAAAGAAAAAGAGACAAACAAAAAAAACCAGACTCTATAACTATAGAGAACACACAGATGGTTACCAGAGGGGAGGTGGGGCAGGGGGGATGGGTGAAATAGGTGAAGGAGATTCAGAATACAATTATCTTGATGAGCACCAGGTGATATATAGAATTGTTGAATCACTATATTGTATACCTGAAACTAATATAACACTGTACATTAAATATACTGGAATTTTAATAATAAATTTTAAAAAAGTTATATATGGATTAAAAGAGAGATCGCAAATAGAATAGGAAAGACTACAAACAAGGGAAGAGGTCAATCTCCCTCACCTTGTAGGTCTGTCACCTTTATTTTCATATCATAGGATCCTGTTAGCAAGTAGTGAGCTCCAGGAGAGAATCGAACAGAGCGAACATCACTGGAATGAGGGTGATAACTTTGTACCATTCTTCCTCCTCTTATGTCATACAACATGCAGCTAGAATCTTCTTGTCCTGTGGCTAAGAGACGGCCACTGGGATCTACAGCCACAGATGCCACTGCACTACCTGTATAGAAGAAAGAATAAAAGTTTCATATGGAAAAATCAATACAGCTAAACTACAACAGCTAACTATGTTCACTGAACCAAACACTAAAAATTTAATGTAGCTTATCAAAACTGTTAAGGAAAATTTCAAATTAACATTCAACCAATAAACACTTGCATCCTTTTTAGAGACAAAGTATGAGAAATGAGAAAGTCTGTGTTTTTGTCACGTGGGGGGAACCCCCTGGGACACCATTACTTATAGTGCAATAGATGAGCCACTTTTCCTAAGGCAGTGCTATCAGTGCGGGCTAAGTGTCCAGAATAGTCCCATAACAAGCTTAGAGTCTAGTTAGGGGAACAAGAAATTAAACAACAAAATATGTTTTAGGACACAGTGTAGGAAATGTCTCTAAGCAATACAGCAATAACTGCCAGGAGAAACTAGATGAAAATAAGCACTGAGTCCACATTTTGCAGCCCTAAATCTAGACCATGCATTTTCACTGGGGGCAATAATGCCCACCCAGGGGGTGCAAAATGGTTCTCAGGAGATGAAAAAATCTTAAATAGTTTGTAGCTCCAAAGCTTAACCCCACCCAATAAAATCTATTCCTAGTATTTAATGTCTCTGGTTAGGAAAAAATTTATTTAGTTTTTCTCCTTGCATGTGGGGGGGAGCAATAATGAAAATAAAATAAAATGAAATGAAAATAAAATAATAAAAATAAAATAAAATAAAAATTAACCTAGGAGCAATCAGAAGGCACTGAAGTACTGCAAGGTATGATGGGCTCTGGCTGTTGTGTGGACCATGGACTGAAGGGGGCAAAAGTGGGAATGCAGTGTACAGAAAGGAAGCTCTTGCAGTGGTTAAGCTGAGAGATGGTGGTGTTTTATCCCAGAGTGGTGGCAATAAAAATGGAAAGTAGTAGAGGGATTTAAGATAAATTTTGGAGGCTAAAACAACACAATTTGCTTATGAATTGTTTATTGGAGGAAAGGAGAGAAAGAAGGATCCAGGGAGACTCTTTTAGCCATGAACAATGGGTGGTAGCACCACTTAGGTGAGGAGGTCTGAGGTAGTTTTGTTTGAGAAGAGAAGTCATGATTCAACGGTTTAAGACATGTTAAGTTTGACATATCCTCTAAGATATTCAAAAGGACATGTCAAGTAGGTGGATTAGAAATATGAGGCTGGCATGTAGAAGAGGTTTGGGCTAGAGATAAAAATTTAAGATCTGTCAGCACAGGAATTACACTTAAAGCTGGAGGAATAGAATGTACTCATGTAGAAAGGAAGGAGACAAAGACACACAGGCAATCAGACAACAAAAAGAAAGAAAAGGCATCCAAATCGGTAAGGAAGACGTAAAACTTTCACTATTTGTAGATGACCTATACGTGTGTGTGTGTGTGTGTGTGTGTGTATATATATATATATATATATATATATATATATAAAGAGAGAGAGAGAAAACCTGAAAGACTCTGAAAAACTGCTAGAATAAACGGATTTAGTAAAGTCATAGGATACAATATCAATGTACAGAAGTCTGTTGCATTTTATACACCAATAATGAAGCAGAGGAAAGAGAAATTAAGAAAACAATCCCACTTACAACTGCACCAAAAATAATAAGATACCTAGGAATAAACCTAACCAAAGAGGCGAAAGAGGTCTGCTCTGAAAACTATAAAACACTGATGAAAGAAACTGAAGACGACACAAAGAAATGGAAAGACATTCCATGCTCATGGATTGGAAGAATATTGTTAAAATGCCTACACTACCCAGAGCAATCTACACATTTAATGCAATCACCATCAAAATACCAATAGCATTTTTCACAGAACTAAAACAAACAATTCTAAAATTTGTATGGAACCAAAAAAGATCCCAAATAGCCAAAGCAATCTTGAAAAAGAAAAGCAAAGCTGGTGGCATCACAATTCTGGACTTCAAGCTCTATTACAAAGCTGTCATCATCAAAACATTATGGTACTGGCATAAAAATAGGCACATAGATCAATAGAACAGAAAAGAAAACCCAGAAATGAACCCACAACTATATGGTCAATTAATCTTTGACATAGCAGGAAAGAATATCCAATGGGAAAAAGAGAGTCTCCTCAACAAATGGTGTTGGGAAAACTGGACAGCCACCTGCAGAAGAATGAAATTGGATCAGATTTTTATACCATACACAAAAATAAATTCAAAATCGATTAAAGACCTAAATGTGAGACCTGAAACCATAAAAATACTAGAAGAAAACACAGGCAGTAACTTCTTTGACATTGGCCAAAGCAGCTTTTTTCTAGATATGTCTCCTGAAGCAAGGGAAGCAAAAGCAAAAATAAACTACTGGGACTACATCAAAATAAAAAGCATCTGTACAGGGAAGAAAACAATCAACAGAACTAAAAGGCAACCCACAGGATGGGAGAAGACATTTGCAAATCACATTATCTGATAAAGGATTAGCATCCAAAATCTATAAAGCACTTATTCAACTCAACACCAAAAAACCAAATAATCCAATTAAAAATGGGCAGAGACATGAACAGACATTTCTCCAAATAAGTCATACAGATGGCCAACAGACACACAAAAAGATGTTCATCATCAATTACCATCAGGGAAATGTAAATAATGAGATATCACCTCGCACCTTTCAGAATGGCTAAAAGCAACAACACAAGAAACAGTATAAAGGTTCCTCAAAAAGTTAAAGAAAGATAAACCTACCCTACAATGCAGCAATTGCATTACTAGGTATTTACCCAAAGAATGCAAAAACAATCAAAGGGATACATTCATATAAGATGATACGTTTATAGCAGTATTATTTACAATAGCCAAATTATGGAAGTATCCATTGGACTTCCAATTATGGAAGGTGTCCATCAACTGATGAATGGATAAAGAAAATGTGTGTATGTGTGTGTATATATATATAATACATGTGTATTAAATATATATATATGCACACATTTTCTTTAACCATTGATCAATGGATACACACACACACACACACACACAGGCAGAAAAGGGAGTCTAAAATAAAATAAATGGCAGGATACTGAAACACTCTTAAATACCAGTGTTTTAAAAAGGTGATACAACACAAAGAGCAGTATCCTCAGTTTACATGGAAAAATTCAAGGTATATTGTTAAGTTTAAAATGTGAGGCATGTATTATATGTGGGGGGGAGCAATAATGAAAATAAAATAAAATGAAATGAAAATAAAATAATAAAAATAAAATAAAATAAAAATTAACCTAGGAGCAATCAGAAGGCACTGAAGTACTGCAAGGTATGATGGGCTCTGGCTGTGTGTTAAGTTTAAAATGTGAGGCATGTATTAAATGTGGGGGGGAGCAATAATGAAAATAAAATAAAATGAAATGAAAATAAAATAATAAAAATAAAATAAAATAAAAATTAACCTAGGAGCAATCAGAAGGCACTGAAGTACTGCAAGGTATGATGGGCTCTGGCTGTTGTGTGGACCATGGACTGAAGGGGGCAAAAGTGGGAATGCAGTGTATGTATGCATTTGAGGCAAAACTGAGGAGTATGCATTTGAGGCAAAACTGAGGCAAAACTGAGGCAAAACTGAGGCAAAACTGATGTATGTATGCATTTGAGGCAAAACTGAGGCAAAACTGAGGAGCTACAAACTATTTAAGATTTTTTCATCTCCTGAGAACCATTTTGCACCCCCTGGGTGGGCATTATTGCCCCCAGTGAAAATGCATGGTCTAGATTTAGGGCTGCAAAATGTGGACTCAGTGCTTATTTTCATCTAGTTTCTCCTGGCAGTTATTGCTGTATTGCTTAGAGACATTTCCTTATTATTGCTGTATTGCTTAGAGACATTTCATTATTGCTCCCCCCTCACACCATTTCTGTGTGCATGTATACATATGTTTAAAGAAGACAGAAGATTATGATATATACAAACTTCTTGTTTATATACTTACAGATTATGTATAGAGGAATAAATAAGAAACTGGTCCCTTAGGGAGACACCAAGGAATAGGAGTAGGAAGAAAATGATTTTGTTTAATTTCAATTTCTGCAGTATGTATTTAAAAAAAAAAAAAAGACTTTTTTTTTTTTTTAAAGGTCTGAGTTCTAAAATAGCCCTGCTAACATGTTGTGATGAGCACTGGGTATTATAGGCAACTAATGAATCATTGAACACTACATCAAAAACTAATGATGTACTATATGTTGGTTAACTGAACATAATAATAAAAAAAAGGAAAAAAACAAAATAGCCCTGTTAACATAATAATTAGGGCATGACACTTTATCTCCCTGGGCTTCAGTCTCCTGAGCTGAATTTTATTTATACAAAGAGAGTAACAGATGGAAGTATTTTGAAAGAACTTAAGGTAATCAATGAAATACCAAGTATTTACTTTACTATTTGTTCCTGTTTTTTTAACATATGTGTTGCAGGGGAGAGGAAGTAGATAAGTACATTTTACAAAGTTTCTTTCTCATATAAATTCATTTAAATTTCAAAAACCTACCAGTCCCATGGAATGTTGTGCCAACAACACGAACACAGCTTGGTACCCGAAGATCCCAAAACCTAACAGTCTTATCTTGGGAACCAGATGCAATCATCCAGCCACTCCAGGTATAAAGTGCTAAAATATGGCCTATAAAAGATCATATACTCAGTTACTACTGTGAAACAAACAGTACTTTTCCTTAACACATTCAAAGGTAGATACTCCTCATTATTGGGCATGTGATGATCTAGTTAATCAAATACACTGACTGGTAGAGATTTTCCACATGTATCAAATATATTGGCAATTTTACTTATTTTATTTTTAAGATTTTATTTATTTCTTTGTGAGAGAGAGAGCACACAGGGAGAGTGAGAGAGAGCAGCACACTCCCCTCCCCACTGAGCAGAGAGCCTGATGTGGGGCTCGATCCCAGGACCCTGAGATCATGACCTGAGCTGAAGGCAGACACTTAACCGACTGAGCCACCCAGGCACCCCTATATGGGCAATTTTCAAAAAATTAAATTCAGTAAAATCCACAACATGAAAACCATACTAAAGAATCTGTTTTGTGATTCAGTATTTCAGGATATCATAATTAGTACTGAAAAAATATTATCATTTTAAATTATAGCAAATTATGGCAAAGCACAGGCTTGTGTGGTTATTAGAACACTGGCTTTGCAAGAGACAGACCTGAGGTCATATCTCAGTTCTGCCATGTTTAGTTGTAAGATACTGCTCAGGTCTTGCCTTTTCAAGTTTTGTTTATTTCATGTGTAAGAAAGAGATAAAACTTCGTGACTTATAAGGTTGTTGTGAGGATTAAATTAAGGAATTATCTGTATAAGCAAAGGATTTAGCACACCAGGGAAATGTTATTTATCATTACTGTGTTGTTATCCAAAGTTCCCAATTTAAATTTTTAAAATAAAAATTTCCTGTCTTGAAGAAGTCCCTTTTGATAAAATATACTCCATTAATGAAAATGCAGAGGGAGAAAAAGCACAGCTTGAACAAAAAGAAAAGTAGCATCTAAGACTATTGCATACCGGTATGTCCACTCAGAGCATGCAGGCCCTGTCCTCTTTGACAATCAGTTGTATAAATGTTACAGTCCCCTGCTCCAGCACTTATCAAAATAGCTCCACCACTTTCTGGGCCTTCCATAAATGCCAAGTCTCTAATTGTCCCATCATGCATACTAAATTCCAGATCCGGTCCTGAAACAACAATAAGAATTAAAAAAAAAAGATGCTGCTCAACTTACTGTGATAATTTGAGATTGCTAAACTGTCTCAAAACTAAGCAAGAATAATGGTAGAGAGGTGTGGTTTATATTTTCATTTAGGGATTAATACTATAATCAATTTCACTTTACTGAGCAAAGAACTTTAAGGGTTTTTTTGGTTTTTTTATTTTTTAAGATTTTTTATTTATTCACTTGAGAGAGACAGAGCAAGCGAGAGCATGAGCTGGGGGGAGAAGCAGGCTCCCCAGCTGAGCAGGGAGCCTGACTTGGAACTCGATCCCAAGACTTCGGGATCATGACCTGAGCCGAAGATAGACACTTAACCAACTGAGCCACCCAGGCACCCCAGCAAAGAACTTTAAGAAATCAAAATACTGATTCAGTTATCATCATACCTAAAACAGAGCTATACATAGTTATCTTCTAATGAAATGAAAGAGAAGACAGGTACACTCTGTAACATATTCATTAATGCACTGTTAGTAGTTAAACTACTAACAATAATTTTTTTAAGATATTATTTATTTATTTTATTTGAGAGAGAGCGAGCAAGCGAGCACAAGCAGGTGGAGTGGCAGAGGAAGAGGGAGAAGCAGACTCCCCACTGAGCAGGGAACCCGATGCGGGGCTCGATCTCAGGACCCTGAGATCATGACCTGAGCCAAAGGCCGAGGCTTAACCAACTGAGCCACCCAGGGGTCCCTGATAACAATAGTTTTCTAATTATTAGACAACAACTATAAGAACTTACTAAAGAAGGGCGCCTGGGTGGCTCAGTCGTTAAGCGTCTGCCTTCGGCTCAGGTCATGATCCCAGGGTCCTGGGATCGAGTCCCACATCGGGCTCCCTGCTCGACAGGAAGCCTGCTTCTCCCTCTCCCACTCCCCCTGCTTGTGTTCCTGCTCTCACTATCTCTCTCTCTGTCAAATAAATAAATAAATAAATAAAATCTTTAAAAAAAAAAAAAGAACTTACTAAAGAAGAATCATGCCTTATGAAGGCAACTAAGCAATTATAATATTAAAAAAAAACTCTCCTTAAGGCTATATTCTTAGATTATATTGAAAATAATACAGAGATATATCAAAGATACAACACAGGGAAAACATTAAGAATACACTGGTAAGCTACTGCTTACATACTTGGGACCTACCTGTTGCATTACAAGTCTCTGCATTGAAGGGCAACACTTTGACATATTTGTCATTTGATCCTGTTGCTAATAACTGCCCACAAGGACTCCAGGCCACACAGTAAATGGATCCTTTATGATGTTTATTCCTTTTAAAACGTACCACTGGCTGCTTAGGGATGTCATGTGCACTAAAAAGAAAAATTACAGAAAGACATTTCAATTTCTTGCTTGCTAAAGTTAATGAAGTTCTATATTATATTTTTGAGGGAGGGAGCAAAAAAGTATCAGACAACATGTCAATAACAATTTTCAAAATCTTGGAAGAAATAAATTTAAAGCATATTTAAAATCCAAAAGTAAAACTATGAACTATTATTAGACTAACCTAACTCCTATTTCAGACCACATAGGAAATAAGATTATTTTTTAAAAAGTCTCCATTTCACATATTTTTCCTGGATTTTAACTCAGAAACACAGAAGAATGAAAAAAGAGTTACTAATGCTTCCAAATTCAGAAAGTTCAAAAAACATTAAACATATAATATGAGCAACTGGGGCGCCTGGGTGGCTCAGTCGTTAAGCATCTGCCTTCAGCTCAGGTCATGATCCCAGGGTCCTGGGATCGAGCCCCGCATCGGGCTCCCTGCTCGGCGGGAAGCCTGCTTCTCCCTCTCCCACTCCCCCTTGCTTGTGTTCCCTCTCTCACTGTCTCTCTCTCTCTCTGTCAAATAAATAAAATCTTTAAAAAAAAAAAAATATGAGCAATTGATTGGGGCTGAGGGAAGGCAAGGGATCCATAAAAAATAAAAGAAGCAAGAACTCTTTCTGGAGTTTCAAATCTGGCAAGGGTTGATGTCATGACTATCCACACACAGTAAGGCAGGTATAAGTGTTCTGGTCCAGTACAAAGTACTAGGTCTTAAAGGACAGGAAGAATTTTTACAGAAAAAGATGATGGCAGGAGAATAGCTCCAGTGAAGATAAAATATTGTAGGGAAAGTGCCAGCTGAATGTGCAGTATGGGAAACAGTCTGTGGGGCGAGCAGGGAGAAGCCCAAGGCGTTCTGGAGACTGAGCGGGATGGACACTGTAGTAGGTGAGGAGCTGCAGGCATGGCTGTGGAACGTCCTGAATAACCATGCTTCTCGAGGGTGTGGCTTTTAATGGAAGTCAGACATTGGTTTAGTGGAGTAAGAGCATCTTACCTGCACTTTAAAACACAGACTAATATTAGGATACTAAAGAAATTATTAGATATGATAACATCAAATCTATGTAAGAAAATGTACATGTTTTTGGAGATTCATCCTAAAGGGTGAAGTGACATATCTAGGATTTTACCTTAAAATACCTTAGCAAACAAACAAAAAGGATGAAGCAAATGGGACAAAAATCTTGACAATTACTTCATTTCACTGTACTAATCTCTACTTTTGTGTATGTTTGAAGTTTCATAATTAAAAACAGAAAAAAAAGACTGATAAATAGCCAATACCTAGAAGGTGCTTAATACTGATCTAGAAAATAGATCAGATCAAAAGATTCTTTCTAGTTGCATATCTAATTCATGACCTAATCAAAACATTTTATGACAAAAATTTCTAAAATTAGTCAATGAGGGGCGCCTGGGTGGCTCAGTCGTTAAGCGTCTGCCTTCGGCTCAGGTCATGATCTCAGGGTCCTGGGATCGAGCCCTGCATTGGGCTCCCTGCTCAGTGGGAAGCCTGCTTCTCCCTGTCCCACTCCCCCTGCTTGTGTTCCCTCTCTCGCTGTGTCTCTCTCTGTCAAATAAATAAACAAAAATCTTTTTAAAAATAAATAAATAAAATTAGTCAATGATTCTTATATTTCTTAAGCATTGAAAATAAAAATTTTAAAGCTTAATAAAAAGAAATAAAAATTAAACCCTACTGAATGGCAATTCTGAAAAAGGAACCAATATAGCTAAATTAAAAACTAAAGCAAGAATGATAGTACAAACCACCTACCCTTACCTTGGATCAATTACTTCTGGATAGGCACATACTCTCAGAGTTTTTGAATTTGAACCTACAGCATATAAACCACCACTCGGATGAAAAGCCACTGCTCTAACAGCTTGTGTGTCTTCTAGGGTATTAATACAAACAAATTGTTTTTTTGATTTGTCATCCTGTGGAAAGAATAAATATGAAAGTCATCTTATGAAAAAAATGAATTTGAAAGAATTCATCTTTAGCCCATTTTAAATTCATTTGAACAGCATTATTCACTTTATCACTTTATGTTCACTACCTATAATCACATATTATTTTAAATGACAAATCCAAATTAACCCAAATTTTTCCTTTTTTGCTGCCCATTGCTGAACTAAGTTCAGAAAGCTCATAACCACTGAAGTTTTTCTTTGCTTACTATGACAAAACATAAGACTATGCATTCTCATATAAAGTTATCTTTAACTATCAAGAAAAAAACAGCCCACATATATATTTTTTATAAAATTAACATAATATCAGGGCTCCTGGGTGGCTATCGTTAAGTGTCTGCCTTCGGCTCGGGTCATGATCCCAGGGTGCTGGGATCGAGCCCCGCATCGGGCTCCCTGCTTGGCGGGAAGCCTGCTTCTCCCTCTCCCACTCCCCCTGCTTGTGTTCCCTCTCTCGCTGTGTCTCTGTCAAATAAATAAAATCTTTAAAAAATAAAATAAAATAAAAAATAAAATAAAATTAACATAATATCATTTGTGTTTCTAAAAGTAGGAAGTATAAAAGACTATTACTCAATCCACTTCCACTTGGGTGGGGGTGGGGGAGGATAGTTTACCATTATCTCCAGCAATGAATACTTTAATATTTCAAACTGAAATTGTAAAATACTCCTTTAAAATTATAAAAATGATTTTAATCACATTTAATTTGAACCTCATTTTTATTTTAAACTGTCAACTTATCTGTCCTCTTCTGAGGAAGGCAAGCTGAAGCAATGCTATATAAAAGCTCTGATGACTCCTGCTATTAATATCATTTGAAACTACCCTGCTACCCTGACCACAATGGACTGGACCTGGAACAGGGACAGCTAGATTGGGTGTAGTCAACAGACCTAACTAAATCCTGCCCTTCGGAAGTATGGATGTCAACTACACACACAAAGGCAAGTCACTTCAGCTCTAGGACCCATAGTGACTATATCAATGAAGAGATTATGCCTCTCCCTACACAAACTTTTATGTATTCATGCAATAAATACATCCTCATGGGGGAATAAGGGGAAAACCTGATAGGTCATACCATGTCTGTCTTACATAATTGAATTAAATTCTTTTATTATTCATTTGAATTTATTTGATTAGAAATGCTACATTTTCCATTAACCTGCATACAAGAAATGTGACTGCCAAATGAACAGCAATGGTAGATAAGAGAAAAAGAGAGGGAAATGACTAACTGATTAAATGGCCTATAGCACACTAATGATAATTACTAAGGGTTGCTTTAGAACAGATGTGGCAGAGCCACCAATTAACTTTATTTGCTCTTCTTTAGTGTGTTTAAATATTTTAAGAAACTTGTTCTATTTTTAAAATAGATTTCACATATGGGGCGCCTGGGTGGCTCAGTTGGTTAAGCGACTGCCTTCGGCTCAGGTCATGATCCTGGAGTCCCTGGATCGAGTCCCGCATCGGGCTCCCTGCTCGGCAGGGAGTCTGCTTCGTCCTCTGACCCTATCCCCTCTCATGTGTTCTCTCTCTCTCATTCTCTCTCTCTCAAATAAATAAATAAAATCTTTAAAAAAAAATAGATTTCACATAAAAATCTACATTCCTATAATTTCCTGAAAACCAAAAGAACTGGAAATACTAGATAAGCATATTTCTTTGTGCAAGGGACAAATATTCTCATGTGCTTATCACGTAAGTCAATTTTATTCATTTATGTTACCTGTTTGGCCCCATAAACATCTGAAATAATGGTTTTGTCTATGAGGTTAAAATTTGAGCTAAAGAAAATAAGACAGAATGAAGCTATATAGTAGTTGAGAGAAGGATGTCTGGTTCCAAAGCAAAAACAGCTGCATTGAAGAGAAGCCCAAAAGAAATACCAATAATATCTGAACAAATTAACCGTAGGGACCAGAGAGTAGTGCACAGCCCCAACTCATGAGCCAAGATTGCTCCTCGGCCATTAAAATGAATACTTTCAAATATTTTCTGAGGCAACTTAACCAGTGAAAGCTCAACTACCTCGAGACAAATAACATCATCAACAATAACGATTATTTCTAAAAATGGTTCTATGAATTGAGAATTTCTTAGCAATATCTCCAGGTATATATAAAAATAATAATGAAAATTTCTTCCCCAAAGTATTACCTCTTCCCCTCTTGACCTTGATAGATTCCCTGAAGAATCTCCAAGAGGTGGATTAATGACCGAATGTTCTGATGAGCTGTATGAATAGAAATTCAAATAAAGTTTACTCTGAATATAAAAACAGAAACTAAATTGATCTTTTCAATCTCTAATACTTATTTTTTTGGCAAATGACCCACACTGACCCCAAAGTAACTCTCTGAAGCCATTTATTCAGAGGCTCTGGGACTCAGTGACACCAAGCATAGTTGAAAGGAGGGAGTGAGAAAGTGGAAAGGAGATTAAAAATTTTATAGTGAGATGTGAAGTAGCTTTCCCCCGTGGAGTTCTAGAATCCTGGATGCTATGCTTAAATGTTAACCCAGGCAGGAACTTGGATCGCTCTTTAGGAAAATTACCTGACCCAAGAGAAAAGACTAACAGAAACTGACAGTTGAGAGTCTTCAATAAAACAATGTTTCCCCTTAATCACTTTTTGTCATGGAGACAGATCCATCATATACATAGCCTTCCTCCCAGTCAGCTTTTTTTTTTCTTTATGCCTCACTCTTTACAGATAGTCAAAGATTTCCAGATACTTGAAGAAAGCCTCCTAGATAAAAGCCAGAAACTAAAACAAACAGAAAAAGTGGGTGCCTGGGTGGCTCAGTTGGTAAAGTGTCTGACTTCGGATCACGTCATGATCTCAAGGTCCTGGGATCAAGCCTCAAGTCAGGCTCTGCACTCAGTGGGGAGTCTGCTTCTTCCTCTGTCCCTCCCCCTGCTTGTGCACGAGCTCTCTCTCTCTAATAAATTAAATCTTAAAAAGAAAATAAAACAACAGAAAAAGGAATTTGGTTTGTATCTCCCTGATAAGTGATATTGAGTATTTCTTCATGTGTCTGTTGGCCATCTGTATGTCTTTGGAAATATGTGTATGTATGTCTTCTGCTCATTTTTTAATTGGATTGTTTTTGGGGTGTTGAATTTTGTAAGTGAATTTTATATATTTTGGATACTAACCCTTTATCAGATATGTTATTTACAAATATCTTCTTCAATTCCAAAGGTTACTTTTTAGTTTTGCTGATTGTTTCCTTCACTGTACAGAAGCTTTTCATTTTGATGAAGTCCCAATGGTTTATTTTTGCTTTCAACATGTTTCCCTTGCCTCAGGAGACATATCTAGTAAGAAGTTGCTACAGCAAATATCCAAAGAGTTTGCTGCCTGTGTTCTCCTCTAGGATTTTAATGGTTTCTTATCTCACATTTAGGTCTTTAATCCATTTTGAATTTATTTTTGTGTATGGTACAAGAAACTGGTCCAGTTTCATTCTTTTGCATGTTGTTGTCCAATTTTCCCAACACCATTTGTTAAAGAGACTATCCTTTTCCCATTGGTTATTCTTTCCTGCTTTGTCAGAGATTAATTGACTATATAGTTGTGGGTTCATTTCTGGGTTTTCTATTCTGTTCTCTTGATCTATGTGTCTATTTTTATGTCAGTACCATGCTGTTTTGATCACTATAGCTTTGTGATATAACAAATCAAAACTACAATGAGATATCACCTCACATCTGTCAGAATGGCTAAAAGCAACAACACAAGAAACAACAGGTGTTGGCAAGGATGTGGAGAAAGGGGAACCCTCTTGCACTGTTGGTGGGAATGCAAACTGGTGCAGCCACTCTGGAAAACAGTATGAAGATTCCCTCAAGAAGTTAAAGATAGAACTACCCTATAACCCAGCAATTGCACTACTAGATATTTATCCAAAGAATGCAAAACACTAATTCAAAGGGATACATGCATATAAAATGATATGTTTATAGCAGCATTATTTACAATAGCCAAATTATGGAAGCAGCCCAGGTGTCCAGTGCTTGAAGAATGGATAAAGAAAATGTGGTATACACAACGGAATATTATTCAGCAATAAAGAAGAATAAAATCTTGCCATTTGCAATAATGTAGATGGAGCCAGAAAGTATTATGCTAAGTGAAATAAGTCAGAAAAAGACAAATACCATATGATTTCACTCATATGTGGAATTTAAGAAACAAAACAAACAAGTAAAGGGAAAAAAGAGAGAGGTAAACCAAGAAACAAACTCTAACTACAGAGAACAAACTGATGGTTACCAGAGGGGAAGTGGGTAGGGGGAAGGGATAAATAGGTGATGGGGATTAAGGAGTGCACTTGCTATGATGAGCCCTGGGTGTTGCATGTTAAGTGTTGAATCACTAAACTGTACAACTGAAACTAATATTATACTGTATGTTAACTAACTGGAATTTAAATAAAAACTTAAAAAAAAACAGAAAAAGGAATTTGGAAGGAGGGAGGAAACAAAACCTACAAAAACATAATTTAAATTCTTAGAGATGTAAGAGGAAATAATAAATCCAGGAAACAAGAATGAGACCTAAAAAAAAATTTTTTTAAGGAAAATTTGAGAATAAGAGCTTAGAAAATAACAATATGGTAGAAAACAACCAATAGAAAATGGAGGTGAGGAAATTGCTAAATAAAAAATATTTTCGCAATTTCCCAGAACTTAAGTTTCTAGCCTAAAAGGACCCATTAGTACCCAGAAGAATGGAAGGAAAATAGACTTATTCTGATATATATCATCATGAAATTTTTAGAACATCAGGGAAGAGAAAGTCCTAAAAAATGCCAGATGGAAAAAGCAACAGTCTTCATACAAAGGATCAGGTCACAACAGCGTCAGACTTCTTAACAAGAACACTGAAACATGTAGCAATACCTTTGAAACCCCAAGGAATGATTTCCATCCTAGACCTCTATACTCAGCTATACTAACAAATAAAATGGGAAATATTTAGACATGCAAGGTCTCAGAAACTTTACCTCTAATGTGCCCATTTTTAGGAAACTACATGAGATCCTGAAAACATGTAATCCAATACAGAGAAGAGGCAAAGGAAATTCCCAGGAAGAGGGTGAAGGGAAGTCTCAGGACTCTCAGGCCTGAATAAGATGGCCCAGAGGTAATGAATATAAAGTGAAGCAAGAGTGATCCTGGAGGATGTCTCCCAGGGGGGATAAATGGAAAAGAGACAACTATCTGATACTTTGTACTACAATGAGAGAAGTTTTAGGATTTTACAGTTTTGTCAAGCAATCAACAGAGAGTTTAGTGAGAGGTACTAAGAAAATTAAGTAGGTGCACACATACAAAGACACAAAAAAATGAGGCAATTAATGTCTCCATGAAAAATAAAAGTTGTATGAAAAGAAAACATAATCATATTATATTACATGACTCAGATGTAAATAACATTTACATGGCCATGGTAATGTTAACACTGATTACTGATTTTATTTTACTTTTAAAGATTTTATTTATTTGGCAGAGAGAGACACAGCGAGAGAGGGAACACAAGCAGGAGGAGTGGGAGAGGGAGAAGCAGGCTTCCCGCGGAGCAGGGAGTCTGATGTGGGGCTCAATCCCAGGACCCTGAGATCATGACCTGAGCTGAAGGCAGACGCTTAATGACTGAGCCACCCAATTGATATATTGGAAAGAAAGAGTAGACAAAGTGAATGTAATGTGGGTGAGGAGTATGGTAGCTAAATCTAACTGGCAGGGAAGCAACAGATAATAAAAATAGTAACAGAAGCACGTTATTCAGAAATATGGAGATATGTAGCACAAGAAACAGCTAGCTGGGTTGAAAATAGCAGCCTACCAGAAATAGAAATCATAGACAAAGATGGATAAGATAGCCTCAAAGTGTTGTCTTTTTAAAACATGTACGTATGTTACTTTAATTTAAAAAAAAAAATCAGGGGCGCCTGTGTGGCTCAGTTGGTTAAGCGGCTGCCTTCAGCTCGGGTCATGATCCCAGGGTCCTGCGATCGAGCCCCACATAGGGGGCCTTGCTCAGCGGGGAGCCTGCTTCTCCCCTGCCTGCCGTTCCCCCTACTTGTGCTTGCTCTCTGTCTCTCTCTCTCATTGTCAAATAAATAAAATTTTTAAAAAATAAATAAAAATAAAAATCAATTTTAAAATTTGAGTTCTAGTTTGCGGAGTACAAAAATACAGTTACAGAAACTGTAATAAGGAAGTAAATATTAGATAAACTTGTTCTTAAATATAAAACCAGAATTTTTGATACAAAATTTATAAGGCCAATCTAATTTCTGTAAGCATCCGAAGGCCAAATTATACACTCTCAAAGGTGTCTGATGTTAAGAATAGATGAAGAAGGGACACCTCGGTGGCTCAGTCGGTTTAGCGTCTGCCTTCGGCTCAGGTCATGGTCCCAGGGTCCTGGGATAGAGTCCCGCATTGGGCTCCCTGCTCAGCGGGAAGCCTGCTTCTCCCTCTGCCTGCTGCTTCCCTGCTTGTGCTCTGATAAATGAATAAATCTTAAAAAAAAAAAAAAAAAGAAGAGATGAAGGAACTCATATGTGGAATTTAAGAAACAAAACAAATGAGCAAAGGGGAAAAAAGAGACAAACCAAGAAACAGACTCTTACCTATAGGGAACTAATGGTTACCAGAGAGGAGGTGGGTAGCAAGGGGAAGGGTGAACACGTGATGGGGATGAAGGAGTGCACTTGTGAGGATGAGCACTGGGTGATTAAAAACTTAAAAAAAAAAAAGAATAGATGAAGAACATACTCCTTAACTATTCCTACTGCATAAATTAACACTTGTTTACTAAGGATAGCAAGATAAAAAATCTTCCCTGATTAGTGAAAACATAAATATGCAAGATGTCTTTAATTGCGGTAACTGCCAGAGCTGCCAAGATGGTTTTGCTGCAACCATCCCAACATGTTATAAAACATCTTCTGCCCTCGGGACGCCTGGGTGGCTCAGTCGGTTGAGCGGCTGCCTTCGGCTCGGGTCATGATCCCAGGGTCCTGGGATCGAGTCCCACATTGGGCTCCTTGCTAGGCAGGGAGCCGGCTTCTCCCTCTGCCTGCCTCTCCCCCTGCTTGTGTTCTGTCTCTCTCTCTGACAAATGAATAAATAAAATCTTTAAAAAAAAAAAAAAAAAAATCTTCTGCCCTCAAAGTCTGTGAATTAAAATATTATTGGTTGAAAGGTATCAATGGCAAGAAGAAAGAAAATCAGGGAGAAGATAAAACTGTAAGATCTCTGAGTAAAATGACTTATAAAAAAAGAATCGTCTTAGTGTTAGTGAGAAAGCAAAAATAAAAATAGGAGAACAAAGACTCCTAAGAAATTTAGAAGTTAGTAGAAGAGAATACGGATAAAGACAGATTAGAAAATGATTTGGTGTGTAATGAGCTCCAAAAACTTTTATTTGTAAGGCTCCAAAGAGAAGTTCAACTTTCTAGGTTTCCAATCATTAATAGGACGTTATTATTTCCAGGTTTTACAAATTAAAGTACTTACATTTGGTTTCCACAAGAAGGTGATTCCTCAAGAAAAGGTATGTGATTTGTTGATCCAGGATTACGCGGGGTGCTTGTGTGAATATTTGAAGCATCAGGTGTTAATCTCTGACTAGAGTCTTGGGGTGGTGTAGCAAAACTAGTTAGAGAAGAATTATTAGATCCATTGCTTTTGCTCCCGTTACATTGCTGATTGAGCGCTGACACCTCATTACCAAGGCTATCCATTCCAATATTTAATTCACCAAGCTTTTGAATGGACCTATAAAATAAAACAATGCAATTACATTAAAATGAAAACTTAATCACATTCTTAATATATAGAAGAGGGAGCACCTGAGTGGCACAGTCAGTTAAGCATCTGCCTTCGGCTCAGGTCATGATCCCAGGGTCCTGGGATCGAGCCCCACATTGGGCTCCCTGCTCCGCGGGAAGCCTGCTTCTCCCTCTCCCACTCCCCCTGCTTGTGTTCCCTCTCTCGCTGTGTCTCTCTCTGTCAAGTAAATAATAAAAATCTTAAAAAAAAAAAAACAGTCCTGGTACTGGCTCAGATATATAAAACTAAGGGCCTAGAAAAAAAGGGTTGAATAAAAGTATTATATTAAAGGGTTAGAAAAAAACAGGTAAGAGACAAGAACAACAGAGAATTTATATGAAATTTACAAAAGCTAAATAACAATAATTTGAATTTTATTTATAATTGTCTTTAAAGGAAGGACAAACCATCTTGAACAGTTTAACTTTTTTTTCTGAGGAAGTACATCCCTTACCACTATTAGGATCACAGAACCTTCCCACTTTATCTTCTGATTTAATGCTAGCTAATCTGCTTGCACTGAAAAATAAATGGTGAGGAAATCCAACTGCAACCATGGCCTTTATGGATATGAAGAAGACATCTAAGAACCAGAAATGGCAGTTCATCAAAATAGGATAATTCTGATAAGCCACTGACTTATCAGAGGTGGTAAGAAAATGATCCTCAAATGCAATGTTCAGAAGCGTATTTAGACTCTTTAGATTACCACTATAACCATTCCTTGTGTGAAAGTTTGAAGACAGAATCAATTTCAGGCTGGCTTGCACAACCCTCAGAGTATCAAGCAGATTACTTCCAGTATTATTGAATCAAGTAAAGAACTGACAGTCACTACTACATTGCCTAATCATAATTACAATAATAACCTACATTTATGGTACATTTCCTGTATGCCAGGAATTATTCTAAGTAATTTTTTATATATTAACTCATTTAATCTTCTAACAACCTTTTGCTCATTTAAATATACATATTCTAGTTTATTGATTTTTAAAAAGACACATTATTATCTATCTATACACATACACACATACCTCCTATAATTAAAAACAATATAAGTGCATACTGTCTTGGCAGAAATTTTAAGAAAATAATTTTAATATATTGAATTCTAAAGAATCTGAAAGTTAAGGACCCAAAATAACAAAAACAATAGTGAACACTTAACATAGTGCTTACTATATGCCAGGTGCTATTCTAAGCACTTTGCATAGATTAACTCATTTAATCTTCATGGATATTCTGTGAAATAGATGAAGAAACAAGCAAAAAGAAGCTAAGTAACTAGGACCCCTAGGATCTCAGCAACCCTGGGATAGCTGGATCCACCTGGCTATCTGCTTCCAGCTGTGAGCTGAACCACCACACTTCTGCTCTCGTTGCTTAGAAGTGAAAAAAGGTTTAAAGGGAGGAAGAACAAAATTAAAAATTAGATGAACACTCAGAATGCTGTGGAAGGAAGATATTCCGTAACTCCCCATTACTTGAAACACGTAAAATGCTCTAAAATATCAAACTATATGTGGAAAGTAGCAGTCACTGCATGCTTTCAATAGCTTTGAAATAATTTTTTTTATTATGTTATGTTAGTCACCATACATTACATCATGACTTTTTGATGTAGTGTTCCTGATTCATTGTTTGTGTATAACACCCAGTGCTCCATGCAATACATGCCCTCCTTAATACTTTATATTTTAAAAAGTGACTGAAAGACATACCTATTAAGGAATTGTTCTGTAAGATTTTGCTGCTGATCAGGACCATCTTCCTGATTCACACCTCCCTCAAGCAGCATTTGTTGGTATATCTGTCGTTGTTGCTCCTTCTGTTCTAAATGCTGTTGATAGCGTAATCTTTGCCTATAATATTCTTGAAATTGTTCTGTTGAATCTCGAAGCTTAAAAATATTAGAGAAAGTAATATATTTGAGCAGACTATGATTAAATATATGTCCCTACCCAACAGTAACTTCTATAAACACTGGATGAAATATACAAGTAGCTATATTTAACAATTAGAAAACACTTAATACATTGCTCTTTGAAAAATAATATAGTATCCATGAGTTTTTATAGTCAAGTAGATGAGTTAATTTGCTTTATTCTAAACAAGAGACTGACCAAAATGAATGGTCATCCTGGATCTTTGACAAACTCAAAATAAAAATACAAATTAAAGCAGTCACAAGGGGTCATGGAATTAGATCTGTACTGCTTGAAAAAAAATACTGAAAGACTACATTAGTATTTAATAAACACAATACTGACTTTGTCCAACACTTAATTTGAGCATGTAAATGGTTTAATAGGTTACTCTAGAGAAAAACTTTAAAAATTTCCCTCAAAAACAATACTTTAATAATTCAGGTTTCAAATGGCCTTTCACAAGAAAGTGGAATAAAATGGATAGTAAACTTAATCTCAACATTTCTACTTTGTTCTTCTAAAAGAACCATATAGCACCCAAACTTACAGGACTTAGGTATTTAGTAAATTCCAATATTGGCAAAGAAAGACTCCCCTGCCAACCTGGAGTCCAGTCATATTACATGGATCATATGAACTGGGGTTACCCTGGAACAAGTCAATCATCTCTAAAATTGGCCCACACTGATAATAAGCTTAATGAAGAGTCTTATACAGCTAACTAAAGCTAAAACAGTCTCCCCTTTTCCAGGAAGTAGTAACAATCCTCCTCTACTTCATAACTTACAGCAATAACTCTGAGACAAAATTATCTATATATCCTTTTAAATTTTTTATTGTTGGTAAAATAGAAAATTCATCATTTCAACCATTTTTATGTGTACAATTCAGTGGCATTAATTATACTCACAACATTGTGCAATAATCACCAATATCTATTTCCAAAATTCTTCATCAACCTACAGAGAAACTCTGTAACCATTAAGCAATAATTTCCCATTTCTTCCTCCACCAAGTTCCTGGTAACCTCTATTCTACTTTATGATTTTGCCAATTTCAGATATCTGATATAAGTGGAATTATATAGTATTTGTCCTTTTCTGTCTGGCTTATTTCACTTAGCATGATGTCTTCAAAGTTCATCCATGTTGTAGCATATGTCAGCATTTCATTCCTTTTTGTGGTTGAATAATATTCCATTGAATGGATATGTCACTTTGGTTTATCCATTAATCTGTGGATGGACACTTGGGTTATATCTACATTTTGACTACCATGAATAATGCTGCTATGAACATGGATGTAAAGATATCTGTTTGAGTCCTGCTTTCAATGCTTTAGAGTGGATTAGTGGAATTGCTGGGGTATATGGTAATTCAATATTCAGCTATATTTAAGCTATGTTTTAGCTATATTTAATCCTATATTTAAGGTACCACCAATCCAAAGTGCACCATTTTACATTCAAATCAACAACGTATGAGGGTTCAAATTCTCCACTTCTCCACCAACACATTATTTTCCTTTTTTTTTTTTTTAAGATTTTATTTATTTATTTGACAGAGAGAGACACAGCGAGAGAGGGAACACAAGCAGGGAGAGTGGGAGAGGGCGAGGGAGAAGCAGGCTTCCCGCTGAGCAGGGAGCCCAATGCGGGGCTCGATCCCAGGACCCTGGGATCATGATCTGAGCTGAAGGCAGGCGCTTAATGACTGAGCTACCCAGGCGCCCCAAATGGAATTGTTTTCTTAATTTCCTGTTCAGATTGTTCAATGCTGGTAGTGTAGAAGCCCACACTGACTTTTATGTGTTGTTCTTGTACACTGTAACTTTGCTGAACTTGTTTGTAAACTCTAGTAGCTTTCTTATGAATTCCTTGGGATTTTCTATAAATAGAACTATGTCATCTATAAATAAAGATTAGCTTTACTTCCTTTCCAATCTGGATGGCTTTATTTCTTTTTTCTGTCTAATCACCCTAGCTAGAACTTCCAGTAAATGTTGAAGAGCAGTGGTAAAAACAGGCATCCTTGTCTTTGTTCCTGATTTTAGGGGGAAAGCTTTTAGTTTTTCACCACTGAATATGACATTAGCTTGGGGTTTTCATAAATGAACTTTACTGTGCTGAGGAAATTCCATTTTCTTAGTTTTCTGAGAGCTTTTATCATGAAAGAGTGTTTGATTTTGTCAAATGCCTTTTCTGCATCAACTGAGATGGCCAGATGTTTTTCTGTTCTTCATTCTATTAATGTGATAATATTACACTGATTTTTTTTTTTAATGTTGGACCAACCTTGCATTCTGGGATAAATCCACTTGGTCAGGGTACATAATCCTTTTAATATGCTGATGAATTTGTTTGCTAGTATTTTGTTAAAGGATTTTTGCTTCTATTTATGAAAAATATTGGTCTGTAGATTTCCTTTAAGATTTTATTTTGAGAAAGAGAGAGAGAGCATGCACATGGGGGGAGGAGCAGAAGGAGAAAGAGAATCTCAAGCAGACTCCATGCAGAGTGCACAGCCCAACATGGGGCTTGATCCTACAACCCTAAGATCATGACCTGAGCTGAAATCAAGAGTTGGATGCTCAACTGACTGAGCCACCCAGGTGCCCTGGTCTGTAGTTTTCTTTTCATGTAATGTCTACATCTGGACTTGATATTAGGGTAATGCTGGCCTCAGAATAAGTTAGGAAGTATTCCTTCCTCTTACACACTTTTGGAAGATTTTGAGAAGGACTGATGTTAACCCTTCCTCAATGGTTGGTAGAACTCACCCATAAAGCTATCTGATCCTAGATTTTTCTTTGCTGGAAGCTTTTTGATTACTGATTCGGTATAGGTCTGTTGAAATTTTCTTTCTTTTTGAGTCTTTTTTTAAGTTTTTTTTTTTTTTTTTTATTCATTTGAGACAGAGAGATACAGAGAGAGAGCGCATGAGCAGGGGGAGGTGCAGAGGGAGAGGGAGAAGCAGACTCTCCACTGAGCAGGGAGCCCGATGTGGGACTCGATACCAGGACCCTGGGATCATGATCTGAGCCGAAGGCAGAGGCTTAACCACCTCAGCCACCCAGGCACCCTTCTTGAGTCATTTAGGTAATTTGTGATTTCTAGGAATTTGTCCATTTCAACATGGCTATCTAATTTGTTGGCTTACAATTGGTCATAGTATTCTCTTATAATCCACTTTATTATTGTAAATAATATGTATTACAATACATATTATAATACAAAAAAATGTATTATCCATTTCTGATTTTACTTATTTGTGTGTGCCTCTCTCTCTCTCTTTTCTTGGTCTAACTAAGCACTTGTCAATTTTGCTGATCTTTTCAAAGAACCAACTTGTGGTTTTACTGATTTTCTCTACTGTTTTCCTCTTCTCTATTTTTCTCCCCTCTAATCTTTATTACGTTCTTCCTTCTGATATAATTTGTTCTTCTTGTTCCAGTTCCTCAAGGTATAAAGTTAGGTTATTGATTTGAGATCTTTCTTCTTTTTTAATGTAGTCATTTACAGCTATACACTTCCCCTGAGCACTGCTTTTGCTGTATCTCATAAGTTTGGAATGTTGTATGCTTTGGTATGTTGTGTTCATTTTTATTAGTCTCTAGTCTCTAGGTATTTTCTAATTTCCCTTTTGATTTCTTTGACCCATCAGTTAAGAGTGCGTCAATTTTTACAAATTTGTGAATTTTCCAATTTTCCCTCTGTTATTAATTTCTAGCTTCATTCCATTGTAGTCAGAGAAGATATTTCATATGATTTCAATCTTTTAAAATTTATTATTTGTTTTGGGTCCTAACATACACTCTATCCTGAAGAATGCTACATGTGCACTTGAGAAGAATGTGTATTCTGCTAGTGTTGGACTGTTCTTTTTTTCTTGTATCACTTTATATATTTGCATTCACATATTGTTAGTATTCACATATTCATAAACTTACCAACACTTGGAATACTAACACAGACCTGAGGTGTCTAAGAAAACAACTTCCTGTATAAAGACTGATACAGGCACCTCTGGGTGAAAAAAAGGTGCATCCTCCAAAGCAATAATATTGTTGTTCTATAGATGTCTGTTGGGTCTAGTTGGTTTATAGTATTGTTCAAGTACTCTGTATGCTTATTGACCTTCTGTTTAGATGTTCTACCCATTAAGTGGGGTATTGAAGTCTCCAACTATTATATCTCCCTTCAACTCTGCCAATGTTTGCTTCATAGATTTTGGGGTTCTGTTGTTTGGTGCATATTCATATGTATTTTTAATAGTAATTTTTCTACTTCATTCTTAATATTTAGTTGAAGACAAAAAAATTTATTGAACTTATTAAAACTACCTCTTCACTTCTTCTAAGTGGCATACCATATAAGAAAATTTATACTCTCCTTTATAATACAATTTCTTTTCCAAATCACCACAGAAAAATAATTTGGAATTCTAAAAACTTGGATTAAAGTATTTTATATTATAAATGTCATAATTTCCTGTTCATTAAATCTAATTAGTAAGATATGTCTTAAAAATACAAGCTATCCACATTTAATGTGAGTTTAATTACTTGAGTCCTGAAATATGTAAGATTAATGTAAACTGTTGTATTTTAGATTGTTAATAAATTCACCTGTTAAAAATGCTCCAAAATACATGACAACTAAAAATACCATATATCTTTAAGGAAAAAGGGAGAAAATAACTTAATAAGAAAGTCTAGATATTCTCTCACCTACTTCCAAATATTGGAAAATTCCTTTTATATTCTATCCAAGCAAATACTTTTATTTCTTCCACAGAGAATAATTCTAAAAGACACTAGGTATATTAAATATTACCTCATTTTTTTCTTGCTTAGCTGGTCCTGGATTCTGTGTTCCATTTGCAGGCTCTTTTTCTGAAACTGAACTCTGGCCCAGGATTTCACTGCTAATAGGCCGCTGTGCCTCAACGGGTGTATCACTTCTTCCAGAAAGGTGCAAAAAACAAACAGGAAGAGGTAGGGGTGAAGGAAAATATATTCTAGTTAGAGAAATTTTAATTAACACAATGAATACTTAATCTAAATGTTTATCAAATGTGCAAAAATAGATTTTTAAATCTTCTTTTCTTCTCTTAAGGGTACTATGTAAGAGTTTTTTTTTTTTTTTTTTAATAGAATGTGCTTATAACAGAAGTACACTGGATTATTAAGCAAGGAGGGTAGCGGCTCCAGTCTAAAACAAGGTGTGTGGTCTTGCGAAAATCACTTACATTCTCTGTGGCTCAGCTTCATCTATAAATTGAACTGAATAATAAGCTGGATGACCTAATGCCTGAATTCTCTTCATGTACCTTAATCTGTGACTTTCTTATCCAAACATTAATTTTTCCCCTCCAATGTTTCAACAAAATTTTAAGAACTGTTAAGATTTTATTAAAAGACTGTCTTTGGCTTATTTGCACTTAACATAAAAGCTAAATATACATCTTTCCAAAATTTTTAATGTATACTAATTAGTAAACTTAATATCTTATGTCAGGTTGTTCCTAATATTCTTCTAAACACTAGCAATTTCTACTTTTCATAGTTACTTTGTTCAAAATTTTTAATGACTAACATCACCCAAAGATGATGAATACCACAGACATTTACCTATTGGCATAAGGCACCATGGGAACAGGTACAAAAGTAAAATGATCTTTGCCTTGAAGGAATCTGATTATGAGATGGCTTCATAATGGCCTCTCCAGGTAGAAGTATGTAAGACATAACAAATTACAGGTCTAGGGTTCAGGAAGCAGAGCTAGTCATCCTCACAAAGACACCATTGGATAGAAGCTTTCTAACCTATAAATATATCAACTTACATAATCACACATGAACCCAGAGGAGGAAGTAGAAAGTCTCGGGAAAAGTTTTTGGCTACCAGTCAGTGCTGTAACCTGCTAATGACCATAAGAGGTCCCATTTTATGTCCACAAGACAGATTTTCTAAGAGTTATTAACTGTATAGAGATAGAATAAAATGACCTTTATAATGAATTTTGCAATTTATATAGCATTTCCACATGCATTATCTCATTTAACTTGCACAGTAACTTATGAAATAGATTGTAACTCCCATTTCACAGATGAGGAACAAAGTGATTTTCCTAAAATTACATAGTGGGTAAATAAAACTAGGATTTGAATCCAGATCTTCAGGCTCCAAATCCAATGCTGACCCATTCCTAAGAATTTTTCTATTTCTGCCATTTAATTTTGAGACTGTTACACTGAGTAGCCAAAGCTTATATATTTCAACTGATTTTTCTTCCTTTTTGAGTTTATGTTTGAGTGAAAAGCTGTCTTTACAAAACACTACATACTCTCTTATAAACCTTTCTTTTGTGTTTTATCTTTTTTTTTTTAATAAAGATTTTATTTATTTATTTATTTGAGAGAGAGAGAGAGAAACAGCATGAGAGGGGATAGGGTCAGAGGGAGAAGCAGGCTCCCCGCCGAGCCGGGAGCCTGATGCGGGACTCGATCCCAGGACTCCGGGATCACGACCTGAGCCGAAGGCAGTCGCTTAACCAACTGAGCCACCCAGGCGCCCAATCTTTTGTGTGTTATCTTCTTATTCACCACAGTAACTCAATCACTATACCCAGGATGCAGCATGGTGCTAGCACAGAGTAGACACTCAAATATTTTTAAACAAATATTGACGTCAAACATGAATTACCACAAATAAGAGGTTTCTTCATGTGGCATCTTCAACATAATTTATCTAATTAAGCTTCCCAATAATTTTAAATTACACCTCAAATATTTTTTAAAAACAAGGTTAACTCTTTCCAAAGTAAATTTTTACACTTTATCCACAGCACAGTAGCCCTCCCATAGCATGTTATTAGCAGCCCTTTTGACATATTGTCCTTACCAGGAGTATGACACTCAGAAGGGGAGAAATTTATATTTACAAAGCATCATTCACATACTTGCCACTCTGCTAGGAGCTTTATCTCAGTTTGCAAGTCAATACCCTATTTTATAGAGGAGGTCATTTAGGCTCAGAGAGATTAAGGACGGGTCTCAAGGTCATACAACTACTAAATGGCAAAGCTATTGTTCAAACCCAAGTCTGATTCCAAAGATCATGTTCTATTCATTATTCCACACTGCTTGGCCTCATAAGTCTTCCAATTTCACAAGCATGACAGATGTTTTCTGGGTTACTGCTACTGCTCAGCTAATAACACATGTATTACTCACTTTCTGATACGTCATTTTTTACCTCTGTTTATTCTGTAATCTAGTAACTTACACTCCACTTCTTTTTTTTTTTTAAAGATTTTGTTTATTTATTTGACAGAGAGAGATACACAGCGAGAGAGAGAACACAAGCAGGGGGAGTGGGAGAGGGAGAAGCAGGCTTCCCACAGAGCAGGGAGCCCGATGCGGGGCTCGATCCCAGGACTCTGGGATCATGACCTGAGCCGAAGGCAGACGCTTAACGACTGAGCCACCCAGGCGCCACCTACACTCCACTTCTTTACATCTTTATCCAGTCAGTCCTCAAATTTCTAACTACTTTCTTTACATAGGGAAGAGCACATGTAGAGTCAGATCTAGTTGGATTTTTGTGTGTCTCTTTTCCACACAATCCCACTGGTGTACAAGTCCAAACATGTCATTCATTATACTGAGCAAGAAGTTCTGATCATCTTGTGTACTCAGAAGAATATCAGCAGTTCACCCAGAACTGAAGTTCAACATTCCAAACAATGAAAATTTTCTTTAAAGAGATTGGAAAGTCCAGGGTAAGTTTAAGATAGTCTCTACCAATGCTCAAGACTTTCTATTCCTTTAGGATTTAGATAATAGGAAGCTCCTATATTAAGTTATACTCATCCATTTTCATGACTAGGTATCATCTTTATCTTTCAATTAGAGCAATAAGATGCCTTAAGAAGTCACCTGAGGCTTTAGGAAGTCCCCTCACTTAACATCCTAAAATGCTCCCTTCTCTTTAAGGAACATTAAACAAGATATCACAACCCCCTCCTCTGCAATCTCATAGCAACTTAACAGAAAATGATCTCAGGGCTGTGAGATCAAGCCCCACGTTGGGCTCTGTGCTGGGTGTGGAGCCTGCTTAGGATTCTCTCTCTCTCCCTTTCCCTCTGCCCCTCCCCATCCTTCTCTCTCTAAAAAAATTTTAAAAATAAAGGAACTTGAACATTAAACACACACACACACACAAACACACAATCTCACACTTGTGAATATTTTTTTTTTCTTTAAGATTTTTTTTTAATTTATTTATTTGACAGAGAGAGAGCACAAGTAGGCAGAGCGGCAGGCAGAGGGAAAGGGAGAAGCAGGCTCTCTGCTGAGCAGGGAGCCCAATGCAGGGCTCCATCCCAGGACCCTGGGATCATGACCTGAGCTGAAGGCAGCCACCCAACTGACTGAGCCACCCAGGTGCCCCTCACACTTGTGAATATTTTCTAATTTTTATGAGCAAATACTTACCGTTCAGGGGATTCTTCGTAAATACTGTGACATTCTGTATTCTCAAGCATGAGACTTCTACTGAGGTTTTGCACACCTGGATAATGGAAGTTAGCAAAGGAGTGTGACATTGGAGAAGTTTTGTTTCCAAGGTCTGAGATTCTCTTATCATGACTGGTTAGTCCACAAGTGAGGCCATCTAAAGCAGGATTCAGAGATCGGGTCATATAGGCATCAGCTGATTGAGGCCTTCTCATTGGAGATGATGGATAGGGAGAAAGTTTGCTGATAAGAGGAGTCAAAAGATCAGCATATGCAGCTTTTGTAGGTTTCAGAAGTTTGTCAACATGAATATTAAGCATTTTCTGTTCAAAAGCACAAGAGAAGACAGAAGATGGGAGATTCTGAAGCCATGACAATAAACTCAGATCCAAGTCATCACAACCATTACCACACAAAAGGTCAATGCCAAGAAGTACTTCACTTTCTGTAATTTCTTCTCCAGTTGCTTTACTTTGACAAAATTCTACACAGCATTCATAAAGTAGACCCTTCATTACAAGCTGAAATAAACGATTGTTACTTGCTTTAAAACCTGCCTCACTTAGCTTCCTATCAGCAGGAATGAATTCTGCAACCATGACACAAGCCTCTTCAAAACAGTGAACTCGTGCAGTGCTGGGATTCCAGTCCTTAAATTCAGCATGATTGGTCAGACGAGGCAAAGTCAAAAGCAAACAGAGCTTGCTATAATCATCTTTAGAAGGACAGTACTCTTCTAGGGCATGCAAACATTGCACAGCTTCTTGCATGGTAAATTCCAGCTGTAAGAAAAATTTAAGTGATCACTATAAAGAGAGATGCTGTGAGATAAAAAAAACAAGAGTATTTTATTCAAATACAAAGATACTTTACAAACTTTCATAAACTATTCAACTGCAAAAGGATAAACTCTAGTGTCACAGAATACTCACATAACTTGCAAGATATTTAATAACAACTTTCAAGTCAAGAATCAAAATGTTTTTCACTATTGAAATAAAAATATTAAATAATTTGGTTAATTAGTGACTTAAACTCCTCCTATAAAAATAGTGTTCTAGTTCAGGCTTCAGACTATCATTCTCAAAGGCATAATTTTTTTTTTTAAAGAATTTACTTATTTATTTGACAGAGAGAGACACAGTGAGAGAGGGAACACAAGCAGGGGGAGTGGGAGAGGGAGAAGCAGGCTTCCCGCAGAGCAGGGAGCACGATGCGGGGCTCGATCCCAGGACCCCGGGACCACGACCCGAGCCGAGGGCAGACGCTTAACGACTGAACCACCCAGGCGCCCCTCAAATGCATAATTTTTTAAAGTCAAGAATAATTGAGTTCTCCAGAAATGAAAACTGAAGCATGCCAATATTCAATTGTTTATATAGCTTGCTATCACTCCAGCTTACCCAAAAAGCAAAAGAGCCATTCTCAAACTTGCCATAAGAGAAATTTGTGTGGAGAAAGAAAGCAAATTAAAAGAAAAAAAGAACATTTACAGTTCATTTACTACAAAAACAGAATGAAGATAGAATAAAGGAAGCTTAGCTGAGAGACAGATTACAATAATTTGTATACTGAATATTTTCTTAGAACCATAAGCTTTTAATGATGTAAGGAATCTTAGAGCTTATGTATCCACCTTTCTTCATCTTACATATGGAAAAAGGTAGCAGATTTAACTGAAGTAATGTAGTTGGTTAGTGACAAAGACAAAATAAAAATTAGGTCCTCTGACTTACATTCCAGAGTTCTTTCCACATTTAAACATCATTATCTGGCAAACATTTCTCTATTATACATGAAAGTCTTCATCGTAATATCTTTTGAGTTTATTTCAATGAACACTTACTGGCACTTAATAAGTTTCCTTGGTTTGGATGAAACAACACTATTATTAAAACTTTAAAAATAACTTTCTAACCAAAAAACCTTTCATGGGGCACCTGGGTGGCTCAGTCAGTTAAGCGTCTGACTTTGGCTCAGGTCCTGATCTCAGGGTCCTGGAATCGAGCTCAGTGAAGAGTCTGCTTCTCCCTCTCGCTCTCCCTCTGCCCCTCCCTGTGCTCGTGCTCACTCTCTCTCAAATAAATAAACAAAATCTTCTAAAAAAAAAAAAAGAAAGAAAGAAATGTTTAAAAAAATCCTTCGTATCATTAAATTTAAATTGTCATAAAGGCATGAAGATTTTATCAAAAACCACCTCTGTTGTGCTGAGCACTGGATATTGTATGTAAGTTATGAATCACTGGATTCTGTACCTGAAACTAATATTACACTGTATGTTAACTAACTGGAATTTAATAAAAACTTGGAGGGAAAAAAAACATCTCTGGATCAATGTAAATACTGAAAAAAAAACAGAAAAAGAAAGTAAACATAATCCACTTCTGTAATAAGAAAAAAGGAACAACGTAGCATCATCTTTAAGTCAAACATCTATTGCAACCTAAATCACCTTAAACAAGAGAAGAGCACACACCCGCCAACCAGCCAGCCCATTCATTTATCATCTTTGTCTAAATCTTGGAAGCATTACAGATTGAAAGTACTACAGCTGCAAAAGAGTAAATCTTACCCCATCCTACCTCATAAAAACTTTGAAAATTCATGATACTAATCTTTTGTTTTAGTGAATAAAATACTTATGACTGAAACAAGACTATGGCGCAAACCTTCAGGAATAAAAATCTTACATGCTGGGGCTCATCTTCTGCTGACATTGCATTGTTAACACACAAAGCTTCTAAAAACTTCTGCTTCAGGATAATATAACGAAACCTGTGAAAAATAAAATATGAAACATTAAAATTAAAAAGCTGAGTTACAGCAATGTCAAAGATTGGAAATGAAACCCAAGTCCCCAGAGCAACAGAGGCCACATATGTTCAAAAGGACTAATTATTCCTTTAAAATTATATATATTTTTAAAGGTTTTACTTATTTATTTGACAGAGCAAGAGAGCAAAAGCAGGGGGAGCAGGAAAAGGAGAGGGAGAAGCAGGCTTCCCACTGAGCAGGGAGCCTGACGCGGGGCTCGATCCCAGGACCCTGGGCTCGTGACCTGAGCCGAAGGCAGATGCTTAACCAACTGAGCCACCCAAGTGCTCCTAAAATAATATTTTTTAAAAAATTAATTTTCCAATGTCTCATAAATCAAATGCACTTAAAGTTACTATAACTACCTTTGCTTTCAAAAAATTCTTAAAAGCTTATCACACTGAAGCCACAATTAAAATAATTTCAGTAGTAAGTAAATACAATTTAATACTCAAAGGATTTCTATTTCCAATCTTAATTCTGAACAAAAATCAAGTTTTATGGAAGAGGTCAAATATTATCTAATATGAAATCAAAGTCCTTTACATTCAAAATGCTTTGTTTTATGTTTTATTATGTTTTATTATTTTGTATTTTATTTAAAATATGTCTTTTTTTTCTTTGAATATGAGAATGGTCTAATAAAAAGCAGGCTGAAAGAATGTAAGAAATGAACATTTCTGAAAAGTCATAAAATAACCATAAACTTTGAATCTTTTTTTTTTGTAAGGAGGCTCCAGCATGGAGCCCAACACGAGGCTTGAACTCACAACTCTGAGATCAAGACCTGAGCTGAGATCAGGAGTTGGATGCTTAACCGACTGAGCCACCCAGGCGTCCCTAAACCTTAAAACTTTTTCACAGAGATGTTCCAGGGAGAGGAGTCTACTTGACTTCCCTAAGAATTAAAAAATGTTGGATGCCTTAAGCACCTTAAAGAAAAATTATTTCTAAGGACTGAAAGAAAATAATAATGAACCCCAGTCATTCTTTCAACCACTGTTATGGTAGCAAACTGTGTCCAATAAAACAAAATCCTTGCCTTCAAAAAGAGAGTCATCTAATAAATTGTATGAAATATGTACACTGTTTTGGCAAGGTCTCAAAGGAATGTGAAACCAATTCTATCAGAAGGGGTGGGAAGTATAAGGAAAGTCTTATAAGAATTTTCTCTTGGAAGATGATCAGGTGTGTGCTATGTAAAGGCAGGAGATGGTGAAAGGAATACTATTCCAGATGAATGAAGAATGTATAAAGCAAACAGTTATCAAATAGCACCAGTGGTATGAATGGAAGATCAAAAACAATATAAGACTGTACTTCCATTAATGGTGGAATAACTTGTATCTGGCTAACTTTTCTACAGATAACAATAATAAACCCTAGGTAAAATTAAAAAAAAAAAAAAGTATTTGAAAGCAATGAAGAACAACAAAAAGCTGGCACAACTAGAGGGAAGTCAATCCTTGGGGAAAAAAAAGAACCTTTGGGGTGAGATTCAAGGGTATAAGGTCTTCCAGTCAACACAATGTGAGCTAAAACTCAAGTAGAAAGTTGCAGTTTCACTTTCTTGAAAAGTCAGCAAAAACGGCTGGTACTGCAAGAGTAGCTGAAAAGCAGGGAGACATCCAAAAAAGAAGGAAGTCATAAGGAAAAATACACCAAAATCTATTATATAAACTCAGCCCAAATCTTTGGCTGTCCCTGAAACTGTGAAGATGCAAAGGAGACTCCAAGGAGCCCAGGGAAAAACACATAGAAGCCTAATTAACTGAACAAAGATCTCAGCTGGCATCCACTAAGTGAGAGCATAACCAAGTTAACTACCTGCATGAATAAAAGCCAACACTTTTCAAAGGAAGATAACAGAATCCAGAGTCTCAGCAATGAATCCATGATGTGCAGAATACATTTTAAAAATGACTAGATATATTAAAAAAAAATAAAAGTGACTCATAGTTAAGAAAAAGGCAATCAATAGAAGTTGAGCCTAAAATGACCTAGAAGTTGGAATTAGCAAACAAAGACTATTAGCAAACAATAGCTACTATAAATATTTTCAAGGACTTAAAGGGAAACATAGTCACAATGAGTAAACAGATGGAAATATCTCAGCAGAAAAATGATAAAGAAAAGGAAATTCTGAAACTGAAAGGTACAATTATCTGAAATGAAAAATGCATTGCTTATGAGCAGACTGCTAATAGCAGAAAAAGGCATCAGTGAACGCTGAAGATAAATCAGTAGAAATAGTCCAGACTGAAGAATATACAGAAAAAAAAAAGTTTTAAAAAAAGGAACAGAACCTCAGTCCTGTGGGACAATATTAATCATCTAATACTGTGTAGAGTCCCAGGAGGAAAAGAGAAAAGGGCAGAAAAAATATTTGAAGTAATGGCCAAAAGCTTGCCAAATTTGATGAAAAATACAGACTTACAGATTCAAAAAGTTCAACAAACCCTAAGCAGGAAAAATACAAAGAAACCATACTTGAGCACATCATAATCAAACTGCTGAAAGCCAATGATAAAATCTTGTTGCCAGAGTCAGGAGTTGGAAGGGTGGACAGGTGAAGTGGGTCCAAAGGTACAAACTTCCAGTTTTAAAGTAAGTCATGGGGATGTAATGTATAGGATGGTGACTATGGTTTTAATAATACTGTATTGTACATCTTAAAGTTGCTAAGAGAGACATTAAAAATCTTCCTCACAAGAAAGAAAAGTTTTTGTAAATATGTATGGGGATGAATGTTAACTAGACTGTGATGATCATTTCACAATATATACAAATCCAATCACTGTATTGTACACCTGAAACTAATATAATGTTATTTATATGTTAAATACACCTCAAAAAAAAAAACCAAGAAAAATCTTAAAGGCAGCCAAAAAAAAAAAAAAAACAAAGAAAAAGAAAAAAGAAACATAAAGAGAATCAGGATACAAATACAGCTAAGTGTTCATCAGAAATAATGGAGGCCAGGAGAAAATGGAATGACATCTTTAAATCTTCACACTATTAAAAAAAAAAATCTTCATACTATTATGAAGAAACAACTGTTGTAGATATGGTCCTTGTGGCTTTTTGTATAGACACTGTCAAAAAAGGTAGGTTTATATATAAGATTTTCAACCAATTGAAGTACATTCAACTTGTCCGCTAGAAATGCTCCAACTCAATTGGATTGAGTATACTATTTTCTAGGAAAATTAACAGTCTTGTTTTTAAATTTGTGTTTATTGTTTTGTTTTGCTAAGCTTCTAACCAATGATAAGACATTAAAAACTTCAGAAGAAATCTTACCTTTTTTTGTCAAATTTTTCCATACATTCTAGAGGCTGAATGAACTGAAGAACTTCATCCCATTGACCATCAAGGATTAGCTGCCTACATAAAGAAAAAAACCCATGCATGTTACCAAATTTGGGTTATACTAATTAAAAGCAGAATAAATATGACAGCATTAAAACTTTAGTCTGAAGTCTGTGATGAGGTTAACATTTTACTTGGTTTCTCAACCACTATTATTAAATTTTTCACAACTTACTTGTAACAACATATTCTATATGAGAAGAATTTGTGATCTGCAACCACTTCTCATTCTAATATATGTTTTTTTCACCTACATAAAAACATTGGGCTAAGTCTAAAAGTTCCTTTATTTTCCTATTCATCTTACAGTTTTAAAGCTCTTCTGTATTATTTAGGGGCCAGTGTGTGGGTATGTTCCAGACTCACTAAATCAGTGGTTCTCAATTGGGGCAATTCTGCCCCCAAGAAATCTAGTAATGTTTGGAGACATTTTGGGTTGTCACATTGGGAGGTGCTACTGGCATCAACTGAGTACAGGTGGGAGATGCTGCTAAACATCCTATAATGCACAGGACAACATGCACACCCCACAGGACAAAGAATTATCTGGCCCAAAATGTTACTAGTGCTGAGGTTGAGAAATCCTGCTCTAAACTGTGATTTCTACATCTCTGAGGCATTTGACACTAAAATTTATACTCTGAAAATAAAAACAGCAAGGAATGAGGACAGATTTCATCCTACTCTAGTGGTCTATGGGAACTTCCAAAAGTTTTAAGGCATTCTTATTGCTGCTCTTTTATAATAGCAATTGCCCCACTTTTGGCTTTTAGAACAGTAAAATTTTAAAAGGGATGGACAGGGGGCGCCTGGGTGGCTCAGCCGTTAAGCGTCTGCCTTCGGCTCAGGTCGTGATCTCAGGGTCCTGGGATCGAGCCCCGCATCGGGCTCCCTGCTCAGCGGGAAGCCTGCTTCTCCCTCTCCCACTCCCCCTGCTTGCATTCCCTCTCTCGCTGTGTCTCTCTCTGTCAAATAAATAAATAAAATCTTTAAAAAAAAAAAAAAAAAAAAAAAAAAAAAGGGATGGACAGGAGGATCTATATTGAATTGCCAACTTTTGAGTCTGCA
The DNA here is from genome assembly GCF_964656455.1 of Halichoerus grypus. Taxonomy (NCBI): domain Eukaryota; kingdom Metazoa; phylum Chordata; class Mammalia; order Carnivora; family Phocidae; genus Halichoerus; species Halichoerus grypus. Next base: position 97,775,963 of record NC_135716.1, on the reverse strand, counting down.
AATAAGGAATATTAATAAAAAGCAATCATAATCATTTTATAAAGAGGTATTTTAATATTTAAAAAGTAGGAAGGACAAATTTCAAAGGTTAGTCCTTTAAGATGAATATATTTAGTTTAAAAACTTACTCTTCTACAATTCTTTGCATTTCAGACCAGTAAAACTTCATCAGAAACCCAACAGGTTCGAGGGCGGATATTTGAGAGCCACTGCTAAATTCCAGGAGTAGCAATGCTTGAAAGAGGGCCAAAAGAATATGGCCTCAGTACTGGTTCTGGACGATTATCCATTGACTAAGCTCCCCAGGGCTAAATGACAGTCGTAACACCAAATACAGGGAAGTTCAAGGAGTTTAAATAAATTCTCTTATTAAAGCTTTTTTTTTTTTAAGTTCCTTTTTCATGACTTGGGAATGCTTCATCTTTTAGGCTTTCCAAGTCACAAAATGCCACATGTCCAAGAATCTGTACTCTTTGTCAAGGATTTTCAGTATCACATAAGCAGAGAATACATTTCTGTCTGGAAATTTGGGTTTTTCTTTTTCCATCTAATTCAAGTTAGGATATATTTAGCTTCCCATTTTGGCAAATATGTTAATTCCCTTTTGCTCTGCAATTCCAAGAATCTTGTTCTTTTTTTTTTTTTTTTTTTTTTAAGATTTTATTTATTTATTTGAGAGAGAGAGAATGAGAGAGAGAGCGAGTACATGAGAGGGGGGAGGGTCAGAGGAGAAGCAGACTCCCTGCCGAGCAGGGAGCCCGATGCGGGACTCGATCCAGGGACTCCAGGACCATGACCTGAGCCGAAGGCAGTCGCTTAACCAACTGAGCCACCCAGGCGCCCCCCAAGAATCTTGTTCTAAGGAAATAATCCAAGATATAGAAAAAGCCATTTGTATAAAAGATGCTCAATAGAGCATTTATTTAAGATAAACTGGAAATAATTTGTCTAAAAATAGGGGAACCATAAGGAAATTGATTAAACTGAAAATTTTTATAGTATAAATTCGTAATAACACAGAGAATCCTTATGATGTTAATGGATAAAAAAGGATACTAAATTATAAATGCAATAGAATTGCTGGGGTTTTTTTAAATATGCACAGAAAATTATTAGTATGAAGTGTGTCTGTGTGGTGGGTGATTTTTCTTCCTTATTTTTGTATATTTTCTATAATGAATAGGTTTATATTCATTTCTATGGCAAAAAAAATGGTACTGCAGAAATTATCTTTCCAGAGTCCCCGATTTCTTACTCAAGTATTTTTTGTGATGATATCACAACCACAGTGGAGTTGTGATTCTGGATTTTTTTTTTTATGGACCTCTGGATCTTAATACTGAAAACATTCTATAGAGAACATTATTTTGTAAATGTTCCATTATAAAAACAAACATTATTTTTGAAAATTATACTTATAGGGGCTCCTGGGTGGCTAAGTTGATTGTCTGCCTTTGGCTCAGGTCGTGATCCCTGGGTCCCAGGATCAAGTCCCACATCGGCCTCCCTGCTCAACGGGGAGCCTGCTTCTCCCTCTCCTCCCCGTTGTGCTCTCTTGCTATCTCTGTCGTTATCTCTCGATAAAATCTTTAAAAAAAGTGAATTAGAAAAATTATACTTATATAGCCGTCTCATGATTACAAATATATCCTTGTAATACACATATTACCTTATTAATACTTAACACTTCTTTGAAAGAGCTACAAACCTCATAATACTAATGAAATCATACCTCAGAAAAAGCATATCATCTGAAAATAGGCCATTTATGACTCCACTTTCCTTCTCAAGGGCCAACATACTAATGTGAAGCTTCTTTGAATTCAAGAAGTCTAAAATTAGCTTAATGATTTCAACCTCTTTTACATTCACTGTTTCTTCAGCCGTCATGTTGATAGCCTAAATATTAAACAGAACAAAAACAAAAATTAGTCCTACTGTTTTATTTCTAAGTGTTATTAACTGTCTGGAAACTACACATTAGAGATTTCATGGAAATATTTAGTACAGGTATTTTGAAGTGAAATTAATATTTATCAAAATCAGTCATTTTTTAAGGTGTAATAAAGGTTATAGCTATAATTTTTTTAAGTCATTATCTTTGAAAGATACACAGTGGAATAATACAGATTAAATGATACAAAGTCTGTGATTTGCTTCATAATAATACAAGAGGGGACTGGAAGGAGGTAAAGAGGAAACAAGAATAATCATGACTATTGAAGTGGGGTAATGGGTAAATAAAAGTTCATATATTTATATTTGCTATGGTTTGAACATTTGTGTCCTCCCAAAATTAAACTGTTGAAATCCTAATCTCCAAATTGATGTTATTAGGATGTGGAACATTTGGGAGGTGATTAGATCATGAGGGCTCTGCCTTGGTGGGATTAGTGTCCTTCAAGAGGCCCCAGAAAGCTAGCTCAACCCTTCCACCTTGTAAAGATGCAATGAGAAGACAGCAGTCTGCAACCAGAGAGAGAGAGACCTCATCAGAACCTGACCATGCTAACACTCTGATCTTAGATTTCCAGCTTCCAAAGCTGTGAGCAATAAATTTCTGCTATTTATAAGCCACCCGGTCTATGGTATTCTGTTCCAGCAACCAAAATGGACTGAGACAGTATTATTCTGTCTATTCTTACACATTTTTAAAATTTGCCATAATAAAGAGTATTTTAAAAAGTCACTAATAACCAAACCATGTTTAGCTAGGTTCTAAATACCTTGCTCTAGGTATACACTCATTCAATAAGCACTTACTGCTTTTTCTCTGTGATAGGCACTGTTCTATACTTAGGAGACACTGGCCTTGTCCTTAAGAAGCTTATAGTCTAGCAGCAACATGTAAAATGTTAAACCTTGTACTTTGGAGTCAAACAAAGTAAGGCTGGTTAAAAAGTGCAACTTTAAGTCATATTGGTACTATCAACCTAAACGTGAAACAAAGATACTTCAACTCTATAATCTCTTCTTTTACCTATAAGTGTGCAGTGATACAACTAAGCACATAGGTTATGAATTCATAAAGATTTAGAACTAGAAGGAATTCTGAAGACCATTTCACAGATGAGGCCACACAAGTTAAAGGGCCTAAGTTGTTGTAATTTTCAAATGTCAAGGCTCAGAGCAATACAAAAGACTACCATGCTAACAGGATTAGCTACAAAGACATATCATCGGATCAGACTGTAAGCATATCTTTCTCACAAGACCAACTAACTTTAATGAAGCTCACAGAAACAAACACATACATGTATGCAAACATGTTAATTTTTTTCCAATTTATTATTTTGTCAATCAACTTCTTCATAATGAGAAGTGTAAATGTCTAGCATACTAGAATGTTCCTATCAGATGAGTACATTTTCTCTCTTAGGCAGAGAAGGTGGTAGGGTAAACAAGGGACAGAACATGGGGAGATAATTATATGATTCAAATATTTAATGACATCAGACTAAGCTAATCTCCTACATCCATCCAACAATAAGAATATGCCTGCCTCAAGAAACAAATCACCAATCTCCCTCTCAACAGGGCAGCTACCCCAGTTCCGCATGCTTTGGGTTTCTCTTTGCTTTCTTCTGAGCTGACCATCCTCCTGTTCATAGACTTTGTTCAAAAGAGGATACACTAAAATTAATGATATTTCTACTCACTAAATTCTAATTACATTTCAGAACTGCCTCCCTGAGATTACTCCTAAAGCACGATGAGTGATTTCAGAATTTCTCAAATCTTCATGTAATTTTTACTAGCAAAAGAATGGCTTTAACTAATTATCAGAAAAATAACTGCCCCCTCCATCTCTAAGTTCTTAGAGGGCACTTCACTTATATCACTATGTACCAACCATACAACCTAGTGCAGAGCCGAGATGCAATTTTCTAACGTTGTTCAATATACCCAATGATCCTGAACATTTTATAGGCCTCCATTTATTAAATATTCAGTCTAAATATGGAGTAACTCTGGAGTTACTATGAATCTATGGCAATAGTCCCACTTTAAATCGTAACTACAAGTTTAATGCTCCCATCATTTCTGATTATTAAAGCCTAAGAGAAGAAATACATTCTTACAAATACATATTTTACACTGACTTTACATTTAAATTTTGAATAGATACAGAAAATGTATCCTAATTAACCTAGAATTGGTCAGGGATTTTAAAACACAAGCTTTAATTCTAGACTGTGAAATTCCTAGTAGAAAAGTATAGTATTTTGAGGCGCCTGGGTGGCTTAGTCGTTAAGCGTCTGCCTTCCGGCTCAGGTCATGATCCCAGGTTCCTGGGTTCGAGCCCCGCATCTGGCTCCCTGCTCAGCGGGAAACCTGCTTCTCCCTCTCCCACTCCCCCTGCTTGTGTTCCCTCTCTTGCTGTGTCTCTCTCTGTCAAATAAATAAATAAAATCTTTATAAAAAAAAATAAAGTATTTTAACCACCCAACCCAGAATTTTAATTCTTATAAAATTCACTCTTGTTAGATATAAAACAAAACACAGATAAAGAGGCGCCAGGGTGGCTCAGTCAGGTAAGTGGCTGCCTTCAGCTCAGGTCATGATCTCAGAGTCCTGGGATCCTAGGATCCAGACCCATGTCAGCGGTGCACCACTTAGCAGGGAGTCTGCTGGTCCCTGTCCCTCTGCCCTTCCCCCACTCATGCTCTCTCTCAAATAAAATCTTTAAAAAACAAACTAAAACAAACAAACATAGGTACATGCTTGATGACTGTATCTTATTCTTTTCTAACCACCCTGTGTTACTGAAACATTTGTAGAGGCTCCCCAAATCCTAGCTATATAATTTAGAAATTAAGTACATTATAAATAGAAGTTTTAAAGATAACATAACATATAAAAACAGAATTCATATACATCTTTAATCTCAAACTATTAATCCCCACAAAGCTAGCATTTTTCTCTAATTCAGAAGAGTAGAACTCAGTAATAAATGCTTCATGGGACGCCTGGGTGGCTCAGTTGGTTAAGCGTCTGCCTTCAGCTCAGGTCCTGATCCCAGAGTCCTGGGATTGAGTCCCGCATCAGGGCTCCTTGCTCGGCAGGAAGCCTGCTTATCCCTCTGCCTGCCACTCCCCCTGCTTGTGCTCTCTCTCTCTGAGAAATAAATAAAAATCTAAAAAATAATAATAGGGCGCCTGGGTGGCTCAGTTGGTTAAGCGACTGCCTTCGGCTCAGGTCATGATCCTGGAGTCCCCGGATCGAGTCCCGCATCGGGCTCCCTGCTCAGCAGGGAGTCTGCTTCTCCCTCTGACCCTCCCCCCTCTCATGTGCTCTCTCTCGCTCTCTCTCTCTCTCAAATAAATAAATAAAATCTTTAAAAAAAAAAAATAATAAAATAAAATAAAAAAAAAATAAAAAATAATAATAATAAATCTTCATCCCCCGTCCTCAGAGGAGATATAAAACAGAGTTAACTAGCTTAGAAACAACTAAAATTATCTTTTAAAATGAGATGCACAGTATGTTAAGTGTTCAACAAATGTTAGTTGAATTAACTTAAGATGCAAAAATTAATGAAGAAATGTCTCTAAAAAGGTACAGAGTAAATTATTTTCTTTCCTACTATTCTAAAAGCCATTCAAAAGGATAGGGGGTGCCTGGGTAGCTCAGTGGATAGAGGGTCCAACTCTTGGTTTTGGCTCAGGTCCTGATCTCATGGGATTCCTTGCTCAGCAGGGAGTCTGCTTCTCCCTCTCCCTCTCCCTCTGCCCCTCCCCACCACTTGTACTCGCAAGCACACTCTCTCTCAAATAAATAAAATCTTAAAAAATAACAGAAAAAAAAAAAGGAAAGAAAAAAGAAAAGGATAAAGCTCTAGCCCTTTATTTAGCCAAAGTCAGCTCTGACAATATCTTAGGTAGACATACCAGCCCATGGTACATGTGAACAATTACTCACCAGGCAGAATTTATGTAGGGCCAACAATAAAGTGTATTCTACTGAAAACAGAAAACTAAATGAAAAAAAAAAAACAGAAGGTTTCAGTATTTCCATAATAAATGACAAATTTACCTATTTAAAAAAAATCACAAAAATATCTCTATGGATTTTCCTTTTAGAGATAAGGTTTTGCTTGTATCTAGCTCTGGACTAGGTGAAATAAGGAAATAAGTTTTCTTTAATAATGAGTACATCTGGACACCAGTTGGAAGGTAGTTACAACATAGAAGAATATATTAAGGGGCAAGAAAATAAAATTATTTTTAGAAATCTAAGATTAAAGGTAAAATGTTAACAAGAAAAAAAATAATATTGACAGAAATAAATTGACTTTTTTTTTTTTAACATTTTATTTATTTGACAGAGAGAGACACAGCAAGAGAGGGAACACAAGCAGGGGGAGTGGGAGAGGGAGAAGCAGGCTTCCCGCGGAGCAGGGAGCCCGATGCGGGGCTTGATCCCAGGACCCTGGGATCATGACCTGAGCCGAAGGCAGACCCTTAATGACTGAGCCACCCAGGCGCCCCAAAATATATTGACTTCTATATATATTTCTATACATGGATATGGAAAAAGTTTCATGAAAAAAGATCAGTGGTAACTTTCTAATCAAATATAAATAGATATGATTTAAATATTCCTTTGCAATGAGAAACATTTGAAGTGTTCTTTACTCACTTAGAATACAGATTAGGAAGGAAGAAAAATGCACAAAGCTAAGAATGATTCACAGGTATGAGATTAAGGGAATCAAGGTACAGCCATTATAAATTTTAAAGTCAAGAAAAGCGCTTAAGAAAGTCTCCATTAATCTCTAACTCCATCCCACACAATAAAAATGACTCTCTTTAATCTTCCAAGTATTACAGAGTGCCTAACAATGAATAACACTGCCTTACCATTCCTGTTTACAGGCAAAAATGCAGATAAGGAATTGAAGTACTATGAAGCCTTTTAATGTAATACCAAACTGGGACATAAGACTACTGCACCTTTTCCTTTAAAAAAATGGAGAAATGGGGGTGCCTGGGTGGCAGTGGGTTGAGCATCTGCCTTTGGCTCAGGTCATGATCTCAGGGTCCTGGGATGGAGCCCTGGTAGGTTAGGCTTCCTGCTCAGCGGGGAGTTTGCTTTTCCCTCTCCCTCTGCTCCTCCCCCCCACTCATGCTCTCTCTCTCTGATAAAAATCTTTTTAAAAAATGGAGAAATAAATTTGCTATCTATCTTTTTAATAACATAGCATTCTAAAAATTTGTTAGTTAACTGTAAATGTCTGGCCTTTGGAATTATAAATGTGATGTTGCAAGTCACTTAATCTCTACGGGCTTCAATTTCTTCATACATAAAACAAGAGGGTTAATTTGGGTAATTTCTATGATTTCAAGTTTTATAATTTGCTTTAAGTCACATTTCAATAACAGCAAGTATACATAAATTCTTGGGAAAAAGTCTGGGATAATCAGAAATCTCTCATCTATAAGGTCAGTTTAATAAAAGGAAAGAAAATAGATTTGTTTTAAATCATATAAGCAAATAAAAGAAAAGTCCTTCTAACTGCAAAACTCTGTCATGTCTGCTAATTAGCTAAGGTTTGTGACATGGATGTAGCAAGTGTCCCTTCTTACTGTTAACAGCTGTTCTCCATTCATCAATTATTCTAATTTACCTTCTGGAACTGTGAATAATTTTGGCCTGAAGAACAAATTATCTTTAAAGCAGGTACAGCTTAATATAGCTATAAAAAGAAAAGAATTCAATTAACATACACTAAATGTTGTGTATATGCATAAAATATCTTTTGGAAAAAAAACAAAAAATTGACAAAAATGATTGTCTCAAAGGAAAACTGGATAATTAAAATAGGAATGGGAAGAAGACTTTCGAGGATATATCCTTTTGTACCTTTTGAATTTTGTACCATGCACAAATATTACCTATTCAAAAAATTTTAAAATAATAATATGAAACATAAGTAATTAATTTCCCATTGCAAATTACTTGAAAATTCTAACTGCAAGTAACTGGAAGGAATTAGTAATATAATGAATATAATATATTCATTATATACATAAAAAAGTAATATTTGAGAATGATTTGTAATTTTTTTTTATAACACAAGACCTCTTCTCAGATCTGATTCAAATATTATTTCAATCTTTCTTTATGAGATTAAAGTAATTGTGTTCTTTCCATATTCAAACCCACAAAAATTTTAAAAGCACATTTAATTGCTGAAGAACTAAAAATTTACAAGATAAAACTATTTTTGACTCAGACTATGTAATTAAGTCCCATAACCCAGGGGTGGCTGGGTGGCTCAGTTGGTTAAGCGTCTGACTTTGGTTCAGGTCATGATCTTAGGGTCCTGGAATGGAGCCCCACGTAGGGCTTCGTGCTCAGCAGAGAGTCTGCTTCTCCCTCTTCCTCTGTCCCTCCCCCTGCCCATGCTCCCTCTCTCTCTCAAATAAATATTAAAAAAAAAAAGTCCCATAACCCAGAAAATGTAAGGAAAAAAAATTGTCAAATTTGGCACTAAAAATGTAAACTATAAACCTTCCATTTCTAATAGAAGTTGCCATAAACAAGTTAAAAGACACAGGAAAGGGGCGCCTTGCTGGCTCAGTCGGTTAGGCTCTTGATTTCAGCTCAGGTCTTAGGCTAAGGTCATGGTCTCAGGGTTTTGGGATTGATTCCTGCCGGCAGGCTCTGCACACAGTAGGGAGTCTGCTTGAGATTCTCTCTCTCCCTCTGCCCACCCCCACTCTCTCTCTCTCTCAAGTAAATAAATAAATCTTAAAAAAAAAAAAAAAGACAAAGGACAAAATAGAAATAAACATAACACACATAAAGTTAAATGATTACCACTGAGAACATATAAATAGCATCTTCAAATCAATACTTCCCAAAATTCCAGTTGAACAATGAGCAAAGACTATAAAGAGACAATTCACAGAACTATAAAAGACCAATAAATTTATGAAAAGATGTTCAACGTCACTAGTGATATTAAAATAAGATACCAATTATGGCCTACTAGTTTTGCAAAAAAGACCTGATATCTAGTGCTGGCAAGAGCGTGAGTAAATGCCCTTTCACATATTGTGTTAAGAATGTAAATTTGGGGGCACCTAGGTGGCCCAGTCGGTTAAGCATCTGCCCTCAGCTGGGGTCATGATCCCAGAGTCCTGAGATCAAGCCCCTGCTCAGCGGGGAGTCTGCTTCTCCCTCTGCCCCTCACCCCCCTCGTGCTCTCTTGTCTCTCTATCAAATAAATGAAATCTTAAAAAAAAAAAAAGAAAAAAGGATGTTAATTGGGACAAACTGGAAGAGAATCTGACAGCATGAAATTTTTATCTATGAAAATTTTAAATATTTATACTCTGACTTACCAATTCAATTCTACTTCTAGAAACCTATCCTTAAAAAGTACTTGCAAATATACACAAAGGTACATATACAATGATGTTCCTTGAAGATCTGCTTGTAATAGAGAAAAATTAGAAATGAACTGAGCTCTCATCAATAGAATTGTTAAATTATGGTAAATTCATTAATATAGAATACGAATGCATCCTCGCAATACAAAGGCACTTCACAGAACAATATAGCTATCAATAAATATCTGAATGGATAAATATAAATAGGTCCACTTAATTTTTTTAAAGGGAAGATATGATATGCGTGTCTAAATCAATAACAAAGAAAGGTCTAGTGGGATACATATCAAACTGTTAAGAATGGTTACCTCTGAAGATAAGGAATTGGATGCAGGGCATAAAACTAGGAAGAGAAAGGGGCTGAAGGGAGACTGTTTTATTGTTTATCATTTGTATTATCAGAAATGGTTTACATTGGGCGCCTGGGTGGCTCAGTCATTGGGCATCTGCCTTCGGCTCAGGTCACAATCCCGGGGTCCTGGGATCGAGCCCTGCATCAGGCTCCCTGCTCCGCGGGAAGCCTGCTTCTCCCTCTCCCACTCCCCCTGCTTGTGTTCCCTCTCTCGCTGTGTCTCTTTCTGTCAAATAAATAAATAAAATCTTAAAAAAAAAAAATGGTTTACAAACATTCACATATTACCTGTATGTTTACACACATATTTCTTGTATGAATACAATTTTTTAATTTTAAAAAGAAAAAAACTATGAAAAATTACAGGATTAGATCTGAAAGGTTCTCTTCTATATCAACGTACCAACTAGAATAGAATCCCAAAGATAAGATTAACTGCTATATTTACAATGCAAAAACTATTGGGTACTATTCTAAGATCTTTACTCGTATTGTTTAAGTGATCCTTATAGCAATCTTATGAGATAGGCAGTTTCATTCCTATTTTACAGATGAAGACACTTGGTTTTGTAAGTTTAAGAAATTAACCCAGTATCTGGGGCGCCTGCTGGCTGAGTCAGAAGAGCATGCAACCCTTGATCTCAGGGTTGTGAGTTCAAGCCCCACATCTACATTGGGTGTGGAGATTAAATAAATAAACTAAAAAAATTAACCCAGTATTTACATTAAGACTAAACATGTATTTCACAAGCAGCTAAATACTTCAGAAGTGTGTCAGGACATACATCCTGGTATCAACATCCATGTCGACACCCATCAGGAAATCTTTAAAAAGTACCAGAGGGTGGGATGCCTGGGTGGCTCAGTTGCTTAAGCATCTGCCTTTGGCTCAGGTCATGATCCCCCAGATCATGATCCCAGAGGGATCGAAGCCTGTTTCTCCCTCTGCCTGCCTCTCCCCCTGGCTTGTGCTCTCTCTCTCTGACAAATAAATAAATAAAATCTGTAAAAAAAAATTTTTTAAATAAATAAAAATAAAAAGTACCGGAGGGCACCTATTTAACAGGGTAGCAAACAAAGGGGAGACAATTTATATAGAGAATCTTGAGCAGGCTCCATACCCAGCAGGGCTTGATCTCACAACCCTGAGATCATGACCTGAGCCAAAATCATGAGTTGGATGCTTAACCGACTGAACCACCCAGGCGCCCCTAAGACAATAAGAATTTCAGATTGAAAAACAAAATGTGTAGAGAATTTTTATTCTTAAATAATATACTTATAGCTCACTTGCTTAAAACGTGGTTCAGCAGATCTCTTTAAGACCTATCAGACCTTTGCTGTGTTCTCTGGTCTCACACTGAACAGCTTCCAGTCAGAAAACTCAGACTGTGTCACTGATCTCAAGAGAAACCTGGCAGGTAAGTATGGACAGACCAAAACAAGTCCATTCTTTAAAACAATTCAAAATGGGAATCCCACTTACTAGTGAGCAACAGTGCCACCACTTGTTATACAATTATTTGACATTAGGCAGAGCTAAGAACTCCAGGTCTCCTGACTTGTAGTCAAAAGCTTTAGGTGTTAATCATACAAAGAATTAAAGGATTTTTTTTTTTTAAAGGAAAGGAAGTTCTGTCAAATGCTACAATGTGGATGAATTGTTTATTTATTTATTTATATGAGAGAGAGAGAGAGAGAGGGCAGGGCGGGAGGTAGGGAGAAGTAGGCTCCCCGACCAGCAGGGAGTCAGATGTGGGGCTCAATCCCAGGATCATGACCTGAGCTGAAGGCAGACGCTTAACTGACTGAGCCACCTAGGCGCCCAGAATCAAAGGATTTTTAAAATATTTTTATTCCTTAAATCATCACAGCAGCTCATGATGAAAATTCAAATGTATATTAAGCAGAGTTTCAACCCATACATATGTAAATAAGAAATGTAGAAAGTCTATAATCTTAATATTTATAATAAAAATTAATTCTAAACTCTAAGCACAAATTAATGCTATATCAACTAAGGTCAAAGTAAAATACTCATAATTTCATACAGTATTCCTTATTTATTTTTGCGTGTGTTTTACTTTATGGTAAAAAAGATGTTTTATCTAAGAACACAATTTCACCTTTTATTATATAATGAGACCTACAGTATAGTTTTCTATCACACCTAAAACCAAGGTAAAAAAAAAAAGTATGCTTTGTAAAACAGATTAAAAATGTCCTTCATGTTCTTGTTTTATTCCCACACATACTTTATTAATTTTCAGAGGGAAAAAGCAGAACTTAAGGTATTTGCATATATTTCAAAAATTGAACTATATAAAAAATGGCTTTAAGTCAGTAGGTCAACATTCAGAAACATATAAGGAAATGTACCAAACCAAGAGTCACAAAAACTTGAAAATGTACCCAAAAAGCCAAAATTATACAAGCATTAACTACTGAATTAAGTGCAATAGAATATATACTATATAATTACCTATTAAAGTGTTCTATCCTTAGCTTTCCCCTTAGCTTTTATATATTTATCACATATTTCTTTTATGAATTGGAAGGTACATTAGTCCACTCTCCTATTTAGTACAGAATATCCAAATACTTACCTCTAACAGATGGGTCTGCCAACCTATTCATAAATGCCCCTTAATGACAGAAAAAATTTTATACGCCCCCCCCACAAGGCACCTGTGAAAGGCAGTCTCTAAATGGTCCACCAATAAGCCTACTAGTGTTTACAACCTCTTGTACTCACTGGCCCTTGAATATGGGCTGGATTTAGTGACTCACTTCTATACAAAAACATAGCAAAAGTGTTGAGATGTCACTCAACATGAGTCCTGAGTGTAGGCATGTGCCCTTTCTCTCAGAGTGCTCACTCTGGGCGAAGCCAGCTGCCATGTCATGAAGCAACCTTGTGGAAAGATCCAAGTGGCAAAGAACCACTCAACTGCCAGCAAGGAATGAAAGCCCTCAGTCCAACAGCCCACAGGAACAGAGGCCCAAGTCACTGAGTTTGGATGGAGATCATCCCTGATTTGTATCTTCAGATGAGATACTTGCTGCCTCTTGACTGCAACCTTAAGAGAGACCTTAAATCAGAGGCACTCAGCAGGGCTGTGCCCAGATTCCTGTCCCGCAGAAACAGTGAGACAAATATTTGTTGTTTAAGCCACTATGTTTTGGAAAAGGTAATTTATTACACAGCAATAGGTAATACAGGACTCCTATAATTTTTTCACGAGGAGAAAAATTTTGCTCGTCTTTTTTTTTTTTTTTAAAGAGGGGAGGGGCAGGGGGAGAAAGAGAATCTTAAGAAGGCTCCATGCCCAGTATAGAGCCTGATGCAGGGCTAGATTTCACAACCCAGAGATCATGACCTGAGCTGAAATCAAGAGTTGGATGCTTAACCCATTGAGCCACCCAGGCACCCCAAAACTTTGCTTTCCTAATACTGAATTGAAATCTACTTTCTTGTGATTTTTATCTAGTTATGTCTTCAGAGTCAGCATGAAACAAGTTTGTTATGTTTAAAACTTTCACACATTTGACTCTGACAATAATCATGTTTATATTCTTATTTTCTTCACCCATTCTTCACACAACTTACAGATCCCCTACTATTCTAGTCCTTCTCCTCTGAACTTGTGTTCATCTCCCTCTTTAAACATCCAAAATAGAATACTCCAGGTATGGTCAGGTCCAGTAACTGTATATACTGAAATTAACACTTCCCATGATGTGGGCACTATACAATAAACACACCCAAAAACCTAAAGTTGCTTTACATCATCATCTATCCATCAGATACTGCTTTTGCACTTCCCAGAATTTCATTTCTAAAGCTTCTCTTAAAGTTGGAAAGAAAACCAACCCAACTCAATTTCCAGGCTTTCAAAATAACATTAAAAAAAAAAAGGCTAAACCAAAAATGGACATTAGGGCTCCAATTTTAGTTTAGTTCTATTAAGTTTTCTCAAATAGTATTCCATTTTCTTTTTCAATACATCAACAAAAATCACAAAACATGATACTTAGCCATAGAAATCTGTTCATTTCATAGAATTCATTATTTGAATCAAATGTATCAAATAGTATAAAATGTTTATATCCTTTTTCATGTAGAACTTTCTCTATAAAATAGGGTGTTGATTTGTAAAACAAGATAAAGGTCCAGGCAGAATGGCAAGCATGTGAATAGTGCTTAATAAATATAAACTTCTTCCCTTCAGAGTTCATACCCATGGTAAAAGCAGTATGTCAAAAGGGCTGCTAATAACATGCTAAGGGAGAGCTACCGTGCTGTGGATAAAATATACTGTTTTAAAATATTCTAGGTATAATCTTAAAATATTGGGAAGCTTGAGTAAATCAATTATGTTGAGGATGCCACATGAAGAGACTCCTACTTGTAGTAATGCTTGTTTCAAGTATTTGTTTAAAAATATTTGAGTATTAGGGCACGTTGGTGGTTCAGTTGGTTAAGCGTCCAACTCTTGATTTCGGCTCAGGTCATGATCTCAGGGTTGTGAGATAGAGGCTGGCGCCCAGCGTGGAGACTGCTTAAGATTCTTTCTCTACCTTTCCTGCTGCCCTCCCCACCAAATAAAAATTTAAAAATATATATTTGAGTATCTACTCTGTGCTAGCACCATGCTGCATCCCAGAGATACAATGGCTGAGTTACTGGTGAACAAAAAGATGAAACACAAAAGAAAGGTTTATAAGGGAGTGTGTGGCATTTTGTAAGGATAGCTTTTCACCCAAACAGAAACAAACTCAAAACAAAAAGGAAGAAAAATCAGTTGAAATATATAAGCTTTGGCTATTCACTGTAAAGGTCTCAATATTACATGGAAAAAAAAGTATCCTTAGGCATGGGCCAGCACTGCATTTGGAGTCTGAAGACCTGGATTCAAGTCTTCTATATAAAGGTAATATGCATAAGATATAAAGAACACCATAAAAGAATTACAAATAAAATGCCATGGAAGTTCAGAGGAGTAATGGGGTTTCCTGCTAAGAATGAGTTTGAGGGATTTTTAATATCCTAATATGCAGAAACAGTAAAGGAAAAGGTACTAACATTTATTGTGCATTTACTATGCCAGGCCCTTTAATACTCCTATACAGTATTTACAAAATTCCTACAACTCTATAATTTCATTTCACAGATGATTACACTAATGTTCAGAGATGCTAGGTACTTGTCTAAGGTCACACACCAAAAAGTGCAGAAGCAAGAAAGGTATGACAGGGTCGATAGGACTAAAACCCTTGAACTTTCCACTATAACATTCTGACATTTACAGGGGGAAAAACAAGAGGGGATAATCAGGATAATGAGTCTAATGTCAAAGTTTTAGAAATTGGAATTCAACTTATTTCCTGTGCTATGTAGTGATTTGCCATTCATTAGCTGAGTGAGTCTAAGGCAATGCTTCTTAAATTTTTCTCTATAAGGGCAGAAAAAACTGAACATGTCCCCAGGAGCCCTTAAGCATGAAATTTCTTTGAAGTCTTTGAATTTTACCTTATAAATTAGTGTGATTACATTCTCCATGTCATCGTTTGGTGCTCTAATATAAAAACAGTATTTTTTATCCAAGTTTTCAAGTGAAATTGATAACCACTCCTTAAGTGAGTGCCATGTTATGTGACCACAGATTTATCTCTTGGCACACTGCAGCTTATCTCTAACAGTATAAATACTATTTGAAAAGCATAGATAAAAGGGGATAAACTATTTGAATTTTCAAGAAGCAATAATCCACACTGAGGATTTTTTTTTTAAGATTTTATTTATTTATTTGACAGAGAAAGAGAGAGCACAAGGAGGGAGAGAGGCAGAGGTTGAGAAGCAGACTCCCCGCTGAGCAGGGAGCGGGATGGGATGGGATGGAGGCTCGATCCCAGGACCCTGAGGTCATGACCTGAGCGGAAAGAAGGCAGCCGCTTAACCGACTGAGCCACCCAGACACCCCCACACTGAGGATTTCTTAATACCAAATGAAACTCAAGTCGGAGTATCCATAGCCTTATTTTCTTTTTTTTTTCTTTTTTTTTTTTAAGATTTTATTTATTTATTTGAGAGAGAGAGAATGAGAGGGGGGAGGGCCAGAGGGAGAAGCCGACTTCCTGCTGAGCAGGGAGCCCGATGCGGGACTCGATCCTGGGACTCCAGGATCATGACCTGAGCCGAAGGCAGTTGCTTAACCAACTGAGCCACCCAGGCGCCCCATAGCCTTATTTTCTAAATTTGAGAACATCTTACTGAAAGCAGGAAAGCAATTCTTGCACACATATGGAAGGAAACACCCTATTTTCATGTCAGCACGGTAATAAAGAACTTCCATCATTAGGATGCACCTTAATAGTTCCTGTGAGCCCTGTAAGGCCATTTAAGAAATAAGGTCCTGGACCTCAAAATGCTAAGGAGATCATGCAGAGGATTTTAATTATCCTTGCCAATGCTCCACTCTATTAAAAGGTAATCAACAGATGCCTTAAATTTTTTCCAAAGTGCTTTCACATAGATTATTTTGTTCAACTTAAGAGCCCATTCCAGACTAAAATAATAGTAGGTATTATTACCATTTTACAGATTAGATATTAGACTCAACAGTAGGATAAGTAGTAATGTAATCAATAGCAAAATATATTGTAATCAATAGCAAAATGAAACTTAAATCCAGGCAATCTGATTTCCAGCTTACTGATCTACTAAGGAAAACTGCATCTTTTCATACTTATTTTGAAGTGTTTCTCAAACTGCAGTGTGTGTATATATATATCAACCATTATCACATGTTGTCCAGTAACTGATAAACTCAAATTCACAAACAGAAAAAGAGGCTGAACACAATTGTATAACTATCCTAAGTTAGGATAACACCCCTGTTCTCTTATGATATATTCCTAATACTGGCTTTAAAGGAGAGAGAAAAGAATTAGGAAGTAGGAGGGAGAGATAAACATGTTAAAATCCCTTCACAAAAAATTACATACTTATAATGACATCAAGTTCGAGTCTTGTTTTTTTTTTTTACCTGACAATATACAGTTAATGGTTTAATTGCTTGTCGTTTCCCTCACTGTATAATAATTTTTCTTTCCTGTGTGGAAGCAATCTACTCCCTAAAACCTAAGGTAAAATTGTTCATTGTATCTTCCTCCTAAATGAGACCTCTAGAATATGCCATATAAAGGAAAATGGGTTCTTAGGCGTTTCTCCTTGCTAGTAAAAATTCAATGTAACCCATGCCAATACTGGAGACAAAAATAAAATAAAACAAAATTCTACATGGATTTACTGTGAAAAAAAGGTTTGTAGCATATTTAAAGCCTACATGTTAATTTCTGTGCCATTAACTTCTTGATGCATTCTGTGAAGTCTACAACAAAGGGAGGGAAATAAGTGTTAGATCACAACCTATGAATCTGGGTGGAACAAAGACCTCTCCTTTCATTATGCAGAGAACCAAGTTGCCAAAAACGCTCCGCTCAGATACCATGCGTGGTTACTGACTGCACGTCTGGGTATAGAGAAGAAAAAAAATCAAATGCTGGTCAAATGCTGCCCCTGCCTACTCCTGCCCTCGCTCCTTTTGCCCAAGGCCATGCCCCAGAGCTTGAGCCCCAATCTCTTTCTCCCCAGTACACCGGACCGGCTGAACCCTATGAGTTCTACAGCCTCCCGCGTCTTCTACGCAGGCGCTCCCCCGCCCCAGCAAAGCCGGGTTCCAAACCCAGTCGCTACCCCTCTCCCTGCCCCCGCCCAGACCCCCAAAGGCTGCTCCCACAGACCACTGACGTAAGATAAGGCCAAAGCCGGCCCCGCGGAGCTGCCCCACGCCGCGGCTCGGCTCCCAGCCCCGAAGCTTCCTCCCCTCCTCCCGGCCAAGGCGTGCCCAGACAGGGACGCGAGCTCGCCCCTCAGTTCTCGCACGGGCTCGGCAGCGGGGCGACGAAGGAAGAATCCGCGCGGCCAGCCCCCCACCCGCCTCTCAGCAGCAGCGAGGTGGACACCAACCCTGTGCTCGCTCCCCGCTCGGGGGCCGACAAGCGCCAGGGCGAGGGGCGTCGCTCTGCCCCAGAGCCCGGCTGGCAGACAGGGGAAGGTGTGGTTCAGGAGCGGCGGCCTCCGAACAGGGGCGGGCAGGCAGTTCCCAGGTCCTCATCCGGCCGCGCCGGGGCCTCACCCACGACCCCGGTCCCCACCCGGACGGCACCGAAGCCTGCCCGAGACCCTTCTCCCGGGCCGCAAACGCCGCCCGAGGGGCCAAGGGCTGCCTGGATCGGAGCCCCGTCAGGTGGTGACAGGTGGCGACCGGTGACCATGGCAACCCGAGGTGCGGCGCGGCCGACCCCGCCTCCGCCTCCCGGAGTCACTCACCTGAAGGTTCCGGGACGAGTCCAGAGAAGCGGCTGAGGAGAAAGCGGCTGAGAGGCCGGCGGACGGGGCCCCGACACGGCCGGCTCCGGGCTGGTGCTGGAGCGCTAGGGCGGAGTTCTGTGTCTGTGCTTGGCGTCGGTCCTCCCTCCTGCCGCCCGCGCGTCAATCCATCAGACAGTCAGTCCGTCCTTCCCCGCGTCTACCCCTCCCGGAGGACCGCTCGGCTCAGCCTGGCCGACTGCGGTTGTCAAGCGGTGCTGGAGCCGAGCTCCAGCCGCGAGCCGCAGCCAATCACTGCGCTTCTCCGAGGCGCCTCAGGACCCCGCCGAGGGGCGACCAGGCAGGTGCCTGAGCCAAAGGGAGAGTCGGCTGGGCGGGCCCAAGCTTGGAGAGGTGGGGACCCGCCTAGATGGACGGGCTCCCGGCCTGCCCTCCAAGGACCGGTTGGACTCGGAGGAAAAGCCGGCCTGGCGATTGGGTAAGGGACCAGCAGCCGGGACGCAACCCGTCGCTGGCCGGTGACCCTGCGTCCCGAAATAGCGCAGAGGCGGCCTCGGAATCGAGAAGTCATCTGCGCATTAGAATCGACTCAATATTCCTCCCCGACAATTTATCAATAAAGGCTAATGAAATAAATCTGGCCTCCTCCCCGTCTCTCTCTGCTTCTGCAGGCCCCACTTCCTCCCTGAAAACTCCAGCAGCTTATTTGCCCCATTCTTGATTTCTCCTTTTGTGATGCTGATATGCCTCCGAGCATTTTCCAGTTACTTAACACTTAACGGGTTCACAGGTTTGTTTTTTTACTACCCTTTTTAGTTGTAAGCTCCTTGACAAGAGAATCTCACTTTCCCACCCCACCCGTGCAGTAGTAGTCCACAAATAAACGTAATGCTTCACCGAGCTGAACTGAGCGTTCAGTGAGTATAACCATGTATTAGAGCTAAGAATCAAGTGATACAAACCTGTAAGAGCCTCGTCCTCATAAAGGCCAAATGCCAAGAGTGAGCTGGGCCTCCCAACTGGGGGAAAGGACGTAAAAGAGAGTGGTAATAATAAACATCAAAAACATTTCCGAACAGGCAGAATGTAATCCGATTCAGGATAAAAGAAGCGATAGTGTGAGGGGAAGGTTCTAAGAAAAATATTTACAAATTCAGGGAAAACAGTTTATGCAAAACTTCTATTGTGTAGTCCTGATTAACTCCTGGAAGAAAGTCTTCATTAAGAACTCTCTCAGTGATAAATGACAGGCAAATAAATATAAACACAATGTTATCCAGGGTCCTGATATTAAAAAAAAAAAAAAAAGACAAATTTTACAGAATGTTTAAATTGAAAAAGTGGGCAGATATATCCAGGAAATGCCAATACAGTCTTTGCCAATATGGTTCATCTGAGAATCTGCTTCTTGATCTTGATTCTCAAACAATACCAGTTGCAAGAACCAAGCATTATTTATTTAAATTTTCAACTAGATCTACAAAGAGTTATCAATCAGAGATAACCTGACAAACATTTGACCACCTATTAAGGGCAGAGTGCTACACAAAAGGAAGAACCTGATCTGGTACTAGATTTGTTTGGGCATTCATTAAGCATAAAATGAAGTGCTTTGCCTATGTTCTCACTTAAGCCTCAAAATCTCCTTAAAATGCCTGTTAACTATTCCCATCTCAGACATTAAGGAAAATAATTTGCCCAAGGTCAAACAGCTGATCTGTAGGGGAGCCAAGATTTTAACCATTATGATTCTTAAACCCTCCTTTTTGCACTCTACCTCAGTGTCTCAACTGGAAATTTTAGCTTGAAAAAAGTGGACCTTATTCTGCAAGGTAGAGGGAATAAGAAGTCTTATTCATGTTTATCCCCCCCATATCCTGTGGCATAGTGTTATATGCACCTAAATTTTCAAAAAGTAGTCATCAGAATTGTTAGAAGCAAATGCATAACCATTGTATTTCCAGAAAAAGGGGCTGGGGGATAGAGAGGAACTAGGCACTGAAATACAAGACATCTGGTACATCTTATCACTTGCTCAGTGATAAATGCATTGACTGTATATTCACTTCCTAATGTAACATCAAGTTTTACACCACAACCTTAATAGCTGTTAGCCTAGGGTATCACCTTTCCTTCTATACTCAGCCACACAGGTTAAGATTAGATCTTGTCTTTTGCTCCAGTTGCTGCAAAGCAGTGAACTGTTCAGAAAGGACAAGGCTTTCTTAGTTGAAGGATTGTCCTTAGATTCTGAGGTACTGCCTCAATCAGTCACCAAATATTTATCCAGTGCCTACCCTGGATCGGCAACTAGGTTAGGCATCATTTGAAAATGCAGGTTCTAACTTGTGGGAATGATTCATGGTGCCTTGTGACTTAAATGCCTATAGGCTAAGGTGGACCCTTTTTTAAATTTTATTTATTTATTTTTTTATTATGTTATGTTAATCACCATACATTACATCATTAGTTTTTGATGTAGTGTTAAGGTGGACCCCTTTTAATAAGATTCTCAAATCTCACTTCTAGAAGTTTTTGGTTTTCCCCAAATAGTGGAAAGGAATCTGAGCACAAGCCTAAATTAGGAAATCTTGCCTCAAGCTGTTCAAGGGAAGTTCAGCGGGGATATGAGCACTTGTTTTAAAAGCTCCACTCTCCTTATTAGAGCACATACACATAAATACACACACACCAAAGAGCTGTGTGCTTTAGAGCCAGGGCACTGCTGGCTCTGGGAGAACAAACAAAATACCACCACTGCAGCTTCTCTTTCAAACAGGCTCAAGGATTATGTAGGTAGAATACCTGGGTCTACCAGCACTCCTATCCAAACACCTAAACAAAAGCTTAAATTATAGGTCAATGGCTAAACCTAGTGAAGAAAAACACATTCTTGTTCAACATAGAAGAGACATGCTTTTTTTTTTTAAGATTTTATTTGTCAGAGAGAGAGGGAGAGACAGAGAGTAAGCACAAGCAGGGGGAGCAGCAGGCAAAGGGAGAAGCAGGCTCCCGCGTAGCAAGGAGCCCGATGCGAGACTAGATCCCAAGACCCTGGGATCATGACCTGAGCCGAAGGCAGGTGCTTAACCGACTGAGCCACCTAGGCGTCCCAGGATATACTTTTTTATATTAAGTAAATATCCTGGATGTTATATTGAAAACAAAAGTTAAAATTAAAAATATTTTGTTTTGGAAAAAAAAATTTACCCCATTTTAATGAAGTCATTGACATACTTAAAAATTCAAAAAGGGGGAAACTATAGGTTAAGAAATGTTAATAATACTTAAATCACATTAAGCATCATAATTTTGGATGGGTGTTTTAGAATAAGGTTAACAACTTTCTAGTAATAATCTTGAAACTATTTAGTAGAACTTCCTAGAAAGATCAAAGAAAAACATGAGATTCACCAAAATGAGTCTAGGTAAATGTCTTACTGTAAGTCATGTGCCCCCAAAATACTTATAAAAATCCTATTTCAGAAAAATTAAGTATAGTATTAGCATTTCTTTTAGAGTTTGGTCGGTAACTAAATAGGCTCTTTCCTACTAAATTTTCAGTTATTTATCTAAAATTGCCACACAGAGACACCTGGTTGGCTCAGCCGGTTGAGCATCCAACTCTTGATTTCGGTTCAGGTTGTGACCTCAGGGTTGTGGGATTGAGCCCCTAGTTGGGCTCTGTGCTCAGCGCTCAGCAGGGAATCTGCTTGAGGATTCTCTCCCTCTGCCCCCCCGCCACTCCTGCATGCCCCCTCACGTGCTCTCTCTCTTTCTCTCAAATAAATAAATCTTTAATAAAATAAAATAAAATAGCCACACAAAGGCAAATGACAAATGATTTATATTTCAGCATTTATTCTTCCTATTCTAAAAGAATACACCCAAGTTCAAAGCAGTTTACCAGGCTTTCTTTGTAAGTATAAATATAGTGAGCATGTGCATAGAAGACTCAATGCTACAAATTACACATGAATTGGGATTTTGTACAAAAGTTCAGGTTGAAACTCTTACCAATCTACTGGTAATATATGAGAAATTTACTTACTTTACCTCTATAACTTTAGAATTCCATTCATCCAGATACCATATACCCCAATAGTATCTGTGCTATGCCTCAAATAAAATAGGTGCTTAATAAATACTTGCTGATATATCAAAATGTTTTCTGTGATCCTATCCCATAATATAACAGTCTAGCTCACGCAGTCCATTCTCCAGGACCCAGGAAAAGCAGCAGCCTATAACAACACATTTAACACCTTGCTCACTGGTCCTCTACCTCTCAGTCTCTGTGTTAAGAAGGTAAACATAGGAACGCTAAGAAAATCAGGCCTAGAGAATTGGGAATGTTCTGGGATACAGGCAGAGTGCTTAAAACGTTCTTGATTTTCAGGCACAATGTTTGGTGTCATCAGCTCTTGGGAGCAACTATGAAGCTCCCCTGAAGATACTGGAAGTAAAACTGCCCTCTTTGAATTACCTCTGAGCTCAACATGTGAATGAATTAGAGTAGAAATATACAAAGTCACCTGAAAGCCACAAACAGACCATGCTTGGATGGATATTGTCACTGGAAGTGAAAACTCAAGCCAAGTCTCCAGTGTTAGCAAAAATGGAATCTTGAAGGTTGCTCCTCAGGAAACAATTCCCCCCCTCCCCCTCCGTGCACAGCCTCGGGGCCTGGGGAGCCATTCTTCCTGTTTCTGTATAGACTTTATCCTTCTCTTACCTGATGCTGTAGGCAATGCATTCATCTAACTCCCCTCATTCTGATTCACCTTCATATTTATGTTTTCATTTCCCACATTGTCTGCCCAGGCTAGGGAAGAATTTGCTGATCAAACCCATGCAAGTTTTACCCACGTCTGTAAATTGGCATCCATGTTCATATATTGGTCTTACAAGCTTGATTTCTAAGTCCACCCTGAAAGATGGATGTGCTCTCCATTTGCTGATGAAATCAGTTTCCAAGCCTGCAGTGATGCAAGTCAAACTCTGGACTACACAGTCACCCAATAAAGCAACTCCCTGAGGCCTCTTGGGAAGTGGCCAACTGACTCTCCAGACACCACCTCTTTCCACTGATGAGAAGCCAAATGAGCTATTGCCCCATTTAAAAATTTCTACACTTAGAATATTACAACTTTTACTTATGAAAATCAGTTTAAATACAGTAAAACCAATTTCAAAGTGAGTCATAAATTATATCAGATGTTCTGGTTCAGCATCAAATAAACATGCTAGCTAAAAAAAGGTATAATTTTTTAAAGAGAAAGTCTCACTTAAACAAGTAGGTAAGGAAGAGCTACTAGAGATTAATAGAAATTTAGACTTACCCGATGCAATGGGTAACCAAATGCAGTGGGTGACACCTTGTTTAGATTTTATTGCAAACAACCTGTGGGAGGCAGAATAACAGCCCCTCCCAAAGACTTGACATCCTAATCCTCAGAACCTGTGAATATGTTACTTTACATGGTAAGAGACTTTGCTGATGTGATTAAGTTAAGGATTTTAAAATGGGGAGGTTATTCTGGGTTATCCAGATGGGTCCAATATAATCACATGGGTCCTTAGAAGCAGAGAACCTTTCCCAGCGGGGGTCAGAGAGAGATAGGACTATGGAAGAAAGATCAGAAAGATGCAGCATTGCTAACTTGGAAGACAGAAGGGGACTAAGAGCCAAAGAATGCAGGCTCTAGATGCTGGAAAAGACAAGTAAACAGGTTCTCTCCTAGAACATCCAGAAAGGAATGTAGTACCTTGATTTTAGCATCAGTGAGGCCCATGTCAGACTTCTGACCTAAAGAACTGGTAAGATAATGACTGTTGTTTTAAATCACTAAATTTACAGTAATCTGTTACAGGAACAATAGAGAACAAATATACAAACTCAAAGATATTTTGAGACAGATTATTAGGAGATTTAAATAGAGATTGGGTATTAAATGGGGTATTGAGGAATTAATGTTAATTTTTGTTAGGGTGTGATAATAGTATTTGGGCTACCTTTCAAAACTTTTTGTTAGAGACGACATAGTGATATTTATAGTTGAAAAGATACAATGGAAGCTGGGATTTGCCTTAAAATACTGCCCCTTCCCCCCAAAAGGTGGGGGGATAGATAAGACATTAAAATTGGCAAAGGTTAGTTAATTGTTGAAGATAGGAGCTCATGATACTATTCTTTTACTGTGTATACTTGAGATTTTCATAGTAAGTTTTTTTAAGTGAATTGAATTAAGAACACCTGAACACTACAGATCAGCACTGTCCGAAATAGTTTTCTGTGACGATGAAAAAAATGTTCTGCACCTGCACTGTTCAATGCAGCAGCCACTAGCCATGGGGCTGACGAGCACCTAAAATACAGCAAGTACAACTGAGGAATTGAAGGTTTAGTTTCATTTCATTTGAATGAAGTAAATTTAAATAGTCCCATGTGGCTAGTGGCTACCATATTACACAGTGTAGCTCTAGACATTAGAAGGGAGCCATGTTACCCTATTAGAATTCAAATAAGTAAGCTCATGAATCAAGTACGTGCCCATCTGTTATTTTTTGTCTGCCCAGCCTCTCTTTCCCTTTCTTGCTACTAGTACCCAGCTCTTACCTCCTACCCTCACTCCTGGGGATCTTCTGTATTGGTAAGTGAAGTAGCTCCCTCGATCAGTTGTATGGATGGAAACCCTAGAACTGCTATCATGTTCCCTTGACACTCTGAGGTTCCTGAGAGAATAAAACCAAAATTAGGATAAAGATGGACAGTCTTGATTCTCAAGTTCTTACATCCAGTCAACCCTAAGGAATCAACTCCATTCCTACTTTCCCTTGTTTCAGTTGGATAAACCAATAAATTCCTCTTCTGCTTATGCTATTTTTGAGGCAAGTTCTATCACTTGCAACCTACAATACAAGGTCCGATAAAAAACTTTTTGCATGCCAGGATCACTAGCAAAATAGTAAGATTAATGGCACTGCTATAGACTGAATTGTAACCCCCTGAAATTAGTTATGTTGCAGCCCTAACCCAACCCTCCCTCCCATCTGACTATATTGGAAACAGGGCTTTTAAGGAGGCTATTAAGGTTAAATGAAGTCATAAGGATGGAACCCTGGTGCCCTTATAAAAAGAGGAAGAAAGGACAGAGCTCCCTCAGACAAGTACACAGGGAGAAGGCAGCTATCTACAGCCCAGGAAGAGCCCTCATCAGACCCCAACCATGTTGTCACCCTGATCTGACTTCCAGCCTCCAGAACCATGAGAAAGTAAATTTCTGTTGTTTCAGCTGCCCAGTCTGATATTTTGTTACAGCAGCCCTAGCTAAGATGGGTACCAGGATAGCTCCCCTAGTACCAATTATTACCAGTTCTTTCTTCAAGGTGAAGTACACGCTGATTAGCAAAAATATCAATATATTGAGATATTATTCCACTCGCATTCTTGACTTCAGCTTAGACTGGAGTAGTTTTTCAATTGGTTTTTCCTTTTTTTTTAAAGTAGGCTCCATGTCCAACACAGGGCCTGAACTCATGACCCTGAGATTGAGAGTCACATGCTCTACCAACTGAGCCAGCCAGGTGCCCCGGTTTTTACTTTTTTAAGTAACAAAAAGATCAGTCCAGCTATCTTGAATCTCATTATCAATTCAGGAGGATTGCAAGAATATAGAAAAAAAGTTTTTAGTGAGCTTAAGCAGCCAGAATTATATTACTAGTAATGGGAAGAAAAAGCTGATATATCATAGTCAAATTCAATTATTAATCTAATTTTTTACTTTATTCCTTGTATCAACAGATTAAGAAAGTGAAATTCTACATGCTGATTTATAGATAATGTTTATAAGCAGTACACAAAACAGTTTCACAGAGTAATATTCAGTGATCCCTTTAAATGCAGTTTTAATCCTTATTTTAAAC
The DNA here is from genome assembly GCF_964656455.1 of Halichoerus grypus. Classification (NCBI taxonomy): domain Eukaryota; kingdom Metazoa; phylum Chordata; class Mammalia; order Carnivora; family Phocidae; genus Halichoerus; species Halichoerus grypus. Next base: position 97,749,889 of record NC_135716.1, on the reverse strand, counting down.
TAAGTGCAATAATTTAATACAATAAGCTAAACACACACAAAACTTGTATATCCTGAACTACAAAAGTGGTTTCCATAGCCATATATGGTTTTAGTCAAGTACACATTTCCACAATGAACAAGTACTAACAAATACATTAATAAAACACTATCCCAAATGCTTATCCTGCCATCAGCTTTTTAAGCAATACCATTCCTACTACTGAAAGCATTTATTTCTAGAAGCTTTAATCTGACCTGGGAAAATTAGTTCTCTTAAAACTTGACAACTAGTACATTATAAGCCCAAAAGGTTTTAAATCAAAAGCCTTCCAATACGGAAGAATTCACATGAAACTTTTAGTTTAAAAAATAATCATTCTTGTAATCTAAAGAATATTAAAAAAAACAAATATCTTAGATAAACATTCCTACAAAAGACTATTTTCTTGTATCATTTTCTCCTTAAAAAAAAAAAAAGCAAACCAGTTCACTATCTTTTAATAATCTCTTAGACTACCGTAGTCTAAAAACTTTAGAATACATGAAACATGTCTTAGCAATCATAGTCGAAGGTGCCCTATAGATTTCATATATTAAACAGCTATGGTATAGCCTACAAGGGCACAAATACACCCAATACATAAATACTACTTCATCACTTAGTCAAAAGTCAGAAGGAACCGCATAGTTTGCAAGGTACTTCAACTTACATGTGGTCACTAAAACCCAGTAAGTAATTCAAGTATAGTCCTATAAGGGCAGGCAATTCAAGGCTCAAATATCATTCTAAAATTGAAGACATGAAAATAAAAGCTGAAGACTTTTTGTTTCTCCATCTTGCATATACATGGCTAGGTATTAGGACCCCAATGTGGAAAATAAACAGTTATGATATATGGTTTCCCCAGAAGATAATGAAACTTCAGAAAGTACAGAAGGTGTCAAGATCCATAGTTTGCTTCATCAAATGCTTTTCTAGCTCGTTTCAATTCTTCATTCATAGTAAGCAAGTCTTTAACCCTAGCAAACTTCCTTGGGTCCTTTCGAATCAAGAAGACGATATCTTCAACTTGTACCCGACCTTGTCTTCCAATTGACATTGCCTTGTGAGTCTATTACAAAGAAATAAATTAAATTAACTTAAAACAAATCTAATATTTTACTCTTTCAATTTGCATTTATTTAATACTGGTGAGTTTGAAGATTTTCTCTTCTAATTATTATACCTATTCATTTGTGAATTGTCTTCCTATTCATGTCCTTTGTCTCCTTTCTACTGTGTTATAGAAATGTTTCTCTTAATGGTTTATAGACATTTTTTAATACTAAGGACATTAGGGGCACCTGGGCGGCTCAGTCGTCAAGCGTCTGCCTTCGGCTCAGGTCACAATCCCAGGGTCCTGGGATCGAGCCCCACATCGGGCTCCCTGCTCGGCGGGAAGCCTGCTTCTCCCTCTCCCACTCCCCCTGCTTGTGTTCCCTCTCTCGCTGTGTCTCTCTCTGTCAAATAAATAAAATCTTTAAAGAAAAAAATACTAAGGACATTAAAACTATCAAATCTATTGATGTTTCTTTTTTGATCTATGTAGCTTTTGTCTTCATTTTTATAATTCTATAATTTCTTTGTAACTGCACATTTCATTTAAGCTTTCTGTCTCAGTAGTTGATAAATAGTGGTAGGTTTTCTTATATTCAAATAAATCTCATCTCCTATCATACATTCATCCTGTACAAAAACAAAGATTCGGGGTCCCTGGGTGGCTCAGTCAGTTAAGCATCTGCCTTTGGCTCAGGTCATGATCCCAGAGTTCTGCGACTGAGCCCCACGTTGGGCTCCCTGCTCAGCGGGGAATCTGCTTCTCCCTCTGCTCCTCCCCCTGCTCATTCTCTCTCTCTCTCTTGCTCACTCTCTCAAATAAATAAAATCTTTACAAAACAAACAAAGGTTCATCATAGCATTATTTCTAATGACTAAAAAAGGGGAATCTAAGTATTTAGTAAGGCATTAAATAAATTTGGGCACATCTAATCAATTAACATTATAAAGCCATTAAAATTATAGAGTGTTATGCAAGGACACAGAGGACAGAGTTCTACTTAAGTGAAAAAGCAGGCTCTAAGACTAAATATACTATATGATTTCAATTTAATAAAGTTTAAAAATATGTGCAAAAAACCAAGAAAATATTCACCAAAATCTCAGCATTAGAGGTCTCTAGGTGGAAGGATTACAGATTTCTATTTTCTTTTCTGCATTTTTTTTTTTTAAAGATTTTATTTATTTATTTGACAGAGAGAGGCACAGCGAGAGAGGGAACACAAGCACGGGGAGTGGGGGAGGGAGAAGCAGGCTTCCCGCGGAGCAGGGAGCCCGATGAGGGGCTCGATCCCAGGACCCTGGGATCATGACCTGAGCCGAAGGCAGACGCTTAACCGACTGAGCCACCCAGGCGCCCCTTCTGCATTTTTTTTTTTAAGATTTATTTATTTGAGAGAGAGAGAGAGGGAGAAAGCACAGAGGGACCGTGAGAGGGAGAAGCAGACTCCGCGATGAACAGAGAGCCTGATGCGGGGTTCGATCCCAGGACCCTGAGATCATGACCTGAGCCAAAGGCAGATGCCCAACTGACTGAGCCACCCAGGCACCCCTTTCCTGAACTTTTTTATACTTCCTATATTTAGTAAATATTACTTTTATAAATGTAAAAGAATTTTTAAAAATGCATACTGTCTGATGCAGGAATTTTACTTCTATTATTCCGTACTAAGGAAATAATCCATAACACAGGGTAAAAATTCATAGGAACAGAACCGAACTCAGTATTCCCAACCCTGTGAATTTATCCAAGGAGATGGGAGGAAATTTCATGAATATGGTCATTCAAAATTATCTATTCACTTAATAATCTGTAAATAACTTATACAAGAAAGAAATGGTTAAATATATTAGGAAACAATTTAAATGAATTTTACTTAACTACTAAAATAATTGTGATTATCGGGGCGCCTGGGTGGCTCAGATGGTTAAGCGTCTGCCTTTGGCTCAGGTCATGATCCCAGGATCCTGGGATCGAGCCCCACATCCGGCTCCCTGCTCAGCGGGGGGCCTGCTTCTCCTCCTCCCTCTGCTTCTCCCCCTGCTCGTATTCTCTCTCTCTCTTATCTGTCTCGAATGAATAAAAAAAAAAAATCCTTTAAAATAATTGTGATTAGAATATAGGAAGTATGTACTGTAAAATTTTGAGTAAAAAATGCATACCATGATTACCACTATGTAAGCATTGTATACATTTTTTTTTAAGATTTTATTTACTTGGGGCGCCTGGGTGGCTCAACCGTTAAGCATCTGCCTTTAGCTCAGGTCATGATCCCAGGGTCCTGGGATCGAGCCCCGCATCGGGCTCCCTGCTCAGCAGGAAGCCTGCTTGTCCCTCTCCCACTCCCCCTGCTTGTGTTCCCTCTCTCGCTGTGTCTCTCTCTGTCAAATAAATAAATAAAATCTTAAAAAAAAAAAAAAAAGATTGTATTTACTTATTTGAGAAAGAGCATGAGAGGAGAGAGGGAGAAGCAAAGCAGGGAGCCCAATGTGGGGCTCGATCCCAGGACCCTGAGATCATCACCTGAGTTGAAGGGAAAGGCTTAAGCGACTGAGCCACCCAGGCGCCCCAGCATTGTATACATTTAAATAAATACTGGAAGGGGGAAACTTACATTAGATGATGGGATTATGGTTACCATTTTTAAATTTTACTCAAGGATCTTATAATTATGTCCTTATAAATAAAATTCAGGAAAGGGTAGACTATTGTATGTGTACACATGTACATGTGTGTATGTTTACATATCTATGTATCTTTAATGATAAATAGTAATCAGTAACTTCCACAAAAAGGCACTCAAATGGATAATCTTATTTCAAAAGGATGGCATAGTTCTAGTCTTAACCAAAAGTTAGAATTTCAAATCTATTACTCAATTAACTAAGACCAATTACAAAAAAATCTTACCATTTCAGTGATGAACTCTATGACAAGGTCTTCAAGAATATCCACTGACTCAGTATAAGGATTCTGGTCATCCCCAAACCCATACATCATACATCGCACTGTAAAAGAACAATCGTTTTTGTTTACTTGAACAAATTTAACAATTTTACCAATACTTTTTTCAAATTAGAAATGGACTAAGATAGAGAAGATACTTGTATAAACGTATTTACATTGTGTCTACAAGCACGGACTTAAGTGTAAAAGATTTTAACCACAATCTCATAACCAACTGTTCCTAACTGTCCTTCCCTAGTAGGAACTCCTGTTCCCTCCCAGCTACTGAACCCTGACATCAATATTCTTTCCCTAACCTCTATTACCTATTTACCCACAACCCTGGAACAACCTGAAGTAGGAAACGCCATGGCAGTGACAGGATGAGTAGCAATGGCTCAGCCCTTACTGGGAGTGTTCTGTGCGTATATGGTCTGGGGTTAGGGGAGGGCAGTGGTGCACTGGAAAAGAGAAGGCAAAATCCTTTCTGATACTAACAGAGGGAAAAGGACATGAGAGAAATTGCTCCAATTACTTCTTATATGAAGAACAAGGTAATCAAATGGAGAAAGCAAACTATGTAGAATCTTGGTATTTCATTCCCTAGATCAATGAATGCACTGCTAACAAAGTCCTTTCAGGCTTCATCTGAAAGAACCATAGAAAATGCAGAAGAGAAAAAAAACTCTAATACAGAGTAATAAAAATAAAACTCATTTAATCCTCACAACAATCCTTTGAAGTAGATACTATTATTATCCCTATTCCATTTAGGTAAGAAAACTGAGGCACTGAGCTAAGTGATTTACCCAAGGTCACACAGATAGTAAGAGATGGAGTCCACGTTTGAACGCAGGTGATCTGGCTCCAGAGTCTATATTCCTATCCTCAACAGTATTACACTTCTTGGTAGTTTAAGGCAGATGGGATCCATATGGATTATCATCCTATAGGCTATAAACCCCCAGTTAGTCTATGGACAGGCTTTGAGAAACCCTTGAACCCTTCTGAAATTATATGTAAAAATTTTATATATTATTTGTGTGTGTGCACTGTTCTGCAAAGAATAATCAACTCTTATCAGATTCTGAAAGGGGTATATAAATGTTAAAAAAAAAAAAAAAACCTATCATAGGTTGGAAATATTTTGTATCTGAGTGGTGGTTATAAGTATATGTAAATACATAAAATTCATTAAGCTGTTCATTTAAGACTAGTACAATTTAAGTACAGTAAAAACAAAACAAAACAAAAAACCCTAGAACACTTCTAAAGGAAGAAATGAGTACATTAAGAATAATTCCTATTTAGGAGAAGCAAAAGTTGGTCGAACTGAAAGAATTAGGTACACCAGGCCTAGGGAGGAAAAGAAAGGGGTGATCTGGAAGTCAGGCTGGGATAGAGGTATCCCTAGGGTTTAAACTGGCAAGAGCCTTTAGGTCCAGATACAGGGGGTACAAAACAAACACAAGAGCCAATATTTTTTCTCCCTTTTGGATTCTGACAACTTTTTTGCCTTTTCTTTTTTGAGATAATTTCAGACTTACAAAAGAGTTGCAAAAATAGTACAGAGCTCCCAAATACCCTATATCCACCATCCCCTGATGTTAACATCTTATAGAGCCACAGACATTTATCAAAATGAAGAAATTAACACTGATACAAGTACAGAACTTACTCAGATTGTACCAGTTTTTCAACTAATGTCCTTTTTCTATTTCAGGATCCCACACTATTTAGTTAATCATGCCTCCTTACTTTCCACTGAGCAGTGACAGTTCCTCAGACTTTTCTCATCTTTCATGACTATGACACTTTGGAAGGATACTGGTTAGTGATCTTGTAGAATGTTCTCCAATTTGGGTTTGTCTGGTGTTTTCTCATGATTAGACTGTGGTTACACATTACTAGAAAGGGTACCATAGAGGTGATGTGCCCTCTTAATGCATCATATCGGAGGTACGTGATGTTAATATGTATTACTGGTGAACTGACTTTGATCATTTGGCTAACACTTTATTTTTATTTTTATTTTTTTTAAAGATTTTTTATTTATTTATTTGACAGAGAGAGACACAGTGAGAGAGGGAACACAAGCAGGGGGAGTGGGAGAGTTCTGGAGAAGCAGGCTTCCCGCGGAGCAGGGAGCCCGATGCGGGGCCCGATCCCAGGACCCTGGGATTGTGACCTGAGCCGAAGGCAGACGCTTAACGACTGAGCCACCCAGGCGCCCCTGGCTAACACTTTAGACATTACTTGTCTGCCAGGATTCTCCATTGTAAGCTTACTATTCTTCCTTAAAAATTTGAGTGAGATACTTTGTCATTAACATTGTGATGGGCATAATTCGTAAACTGCATTTGGTTTGTAAAGACACAAATGCCAATGAATGCTTTGAAACTTTGTGTTATAGTAGCAAAAATTTTTTTAAAAAGGTTTAGGAGAACAGAGCTTGGCCATTAAGGTATATCAAGATTCAGGTAAGACAGGAGAAGGCTGTGAAGATTCCAAATTCTTATCATCACAAAAATAAAGCAATCCAAGTAGAACAAAGGTTTCTGCTTAGAACTGACAATGCAAACATCACTCTGGGATGCTCTGGTGTGGAAATCCCCTTCTTAGGCT